>NC_045688.1:13833911-14171911 GCF_003331165.1 Xiphophorus hellerii | reverse complement strand
AATTCACTCAGAGATGCACTCATCGAGATAACACAGCCTTAAAGTAAACAGTGGCATAAACAACTGCAGATGAAGTCTCGCACACAACTTGGGAGCCGGGAGCAAAATGTAAAAATATGCTAAATGTTATGTAATAACTTTAATAAAACTAAGTATGTTAGACTGCCTCTTTGCACTTTCTGAAAACTATTTAACCTAAGCATTAGTCAGTTTCCTCTTTCAGCACAGGTCCGCACAGGGTTTCTTTCCCGCTGGTGAGTCATACTTTTAATATATATATTTGTAGAAATGTATAAAATGTTTAGCTTTAAGGTAGTGAATGGTGTTTTGAGTGACTGGTCACCATGACTTATAATAAGTTAAGAAAATAAGTGGGAAAAACATTGGGGGGGGGAAAGAAAACTTTCTTAACAGTAAGTTGTAAAAACCTTTATTTCCTTGTCTTAAATCATTTCTGCATGTTTTAATTCATATTCTTTCATAAAATCCTGATGAGGGTGTCGCGTCCCAAGCGTCTGCCTGTTTGGGTTATTTCATGTGCAACGGTTATCATCTAGAAGCTTTTCTGACCTGAATCGGTTATTTCAGCATCTTTTCTTTTTGCCAGCTATCCTTCATTTACCCCTTTAAGTCTCGTGTTTCCCCTGCCATCTCAAGCTCGCTTTTGAATTAGATGGAATTTATTAACCCGAGATGCTGGCTGTTGACGTGTGTGACCGTTATCAACCATTTGGTGGGAAGACAAATGTCCCAAGAAGGGCTTAATAATGTTCTCCCCCTCTCCGCTCTTATCTCCGGCTGATGAAACCACAGCCGGTACCTTCGCTTACAGATGCTTTGGACCCGTGTTTGTGTGTTTATGCATGTCCATGCTTCCCTACGCTGGGCCTGCACACGTGGGATGTATTTATTTGATATCTCCCTTGAATCTAATCCGTTTCAACATAAGCCAGTGCCCTCACACCAGCAGCACAGCAGTAATATGGTCAAATGGAAACAGATAGTGTCACTGAGAGCCAAGATGCTGCTGGGAGATGAGTTTAGTTAGTGATGCGAGACCAAATGTGACAGATAAGGCTCGCTTTCCTAACTCGCTTTTACACTTTCTGATTGCTTGTATGGTAAATCAGTGATATTAGACTAGTCAACTGTTAGCGGAAAAAAAAAGTATCCCCAGTCTTTACACTTCCTTGGAAATTGAATTTTCAAAGCATCTAAGTGGATGCGTTTTCGATTACTGGGTTGGCTATAAAGTCTAAAGCAATGGAAACTAACATTAATATGAAATGTTAGAAATGCTTCGTTGCAAAATTTGTATTCTTAAATATATATTCAAGAAATGGTACATAGCTTTATCTACTTGACCAGTTTTCTGGATATATAATTATTAGCATTTTTTTTAAAAAGTTCAACTCAAGTCAAACACCATGTTGTATGAATGGCTAAAGAGTATGTACGATTTTGGGAACTACTTCTTATCAGTTGTTTGTATGTAGAAACATACGCAATACCGCCTGTACACACGGCAACCGACCAAAAGGCGTTGCATACTCTCCACCAAGCTCTGATGTCAATCCTTAACACTATAGTCATCTGAAATGATTTTTTTTGGGATGGAATAGAAACATCCTTTATTGACCGTCACTTGCCTGTCAGCAGAGTGACAGGCAAGTGCAATCTTGAATAGATTGTATGCTAGGTGTTGCATTTCAGTGCATTCATTGTACCTTGTGTAGTTGTTGCTTTAATTGTCCCTCTATTGTTGTCTGTACTTGTGCCCAGTCATCTCCTTACAATAGCTTTTTTGAACTCTCTGCCACCTTTGCAACTGTTTACAATCAGTCAGTCCCTTTACATGTTTGCATACCAGCAATCATTGCCCTCATTACATATACAATATCACTCACTAAAAGTTAGGGACAGTTGGCTTTTGGGTGAAAATTAGAGAAATGTGAAAAGTTAATGTCAGCATGACAAAACATTAAAGTAGGACATTTTAGTAGAAACATGCATTTGTGATTTCCTCATTTTAAACAATGTATTGAAACAAAAGCCAACAACAGTGATGAGTATGTCATAGCAAAAATTTTATTCTCTCAATAACGTGTGTGCTCTTGGGCATCAATTACAGTTCGACAACAACGCCTCGTGCTGTTCACAAGTCGACTCATTGTGTGCTGAGATCCCACTCTTCTCTTAGGGCGGCCCTTGGGTCATTGAGATTTTGGGGTACAGAGTAACAACCCTCTACCCAGAGTGTTTCTGTGAAAGTTTCATTGTTGTACATCTTCTCTGTCTCTGACCAATCTTAGCAGTGATGACAAAGTTTCAGGTCACGTCTAAATTCATAAGGCGAAGATTTTGTGTCGATCAGTGAAGTGGGTAGGAGAAAGTCCTGTGAAATGTTTGCGGTAGTTTGGAGACCAAAAATAGGTCCCACCTTTGTCAGGGTTTTTATAAGCTGTCTGTGGCTGACAGTCTGTCTGTAATTCACCACAATGGTAAATGACTGTGACACAAACTGTAATTTAGAAAAGCAAAAATTATTCCAGCAATCTGACAGATGTTTCAATTTCTGCTCTGGTTCTCCAAAGCAGTCACCATTCCTCTTTCTCCTAACATTTGGGTCAGAACATTGCCAGCTCTATATTAGTGAGTTGTGCTGCCATTGTTTTAAACAATAGTTCTCGTAAACAGAAGCAGCTGAAAGTCTAATGCTAGTTGAAAAGGTGGCTAAAATAATTGCATAAGATGCCAGTGATCTGGCTGAGATGGAATTAAAAGTTGGTAATGCAACATTTTCAAAGCTTTTTGGTTATATTTTCAAGTTTAGGTCCAATATCTTACAAAAAAAATGCATAGTTGCCGAAAACAGTGTCTCAAAGTTGCATAAATAGATTATTGTTGTTCTCCTGCAAACATCAAATCACGCTGTAACAACAATCTTACAAATGTTCACTTCATAAAGCTGTAAAACGAATATGTTAGACAGCTGACTTTAATCTGTGGAACAATTCATTACAGACAGCTCCCTCTGACCTTCTGCTAATGAGAAATTTTTTGATTTGAGCGTTTGCAAGTTGGGCCCCGTTATTGTCAAAAACGCTACAAAACCAGCAGGTCAAATCTCCATTAATCACTTCTCAGAGCAACTGGTATTGCGTTGTGTCGGCTTGAAATGTCTGCGCCGCTCTCCTTATTAAATCTCATCTGACGCAGCCGTGATAACATATCTCTCAGCTGTCGCGGCTGATGGAGTCAGTTTGTAGGGCTCGATGTCAAAAATGACATTTGTAGCGCAGACGTGCAGACAATACCGCCTGTACACATGGCACTCATTCCCTCATTACTGATGTTTACCAGGCATTGCTATGCATCTTCATCAGCTGAGGGTCACCCCTGCTGGATGGCAATTCAGAAGCGAAGCAAAACCCGTTAGTGAAATGAATAAGTGACCTTGCTGACAGCTTTCATAATATGAATTCACAGCAACAGATTAAATAACCAAATGAAAGAAAAGAAAAAAAAAACCTCTTGAAAACGCTTTCGGACTTTGGGTTATTACACCTGACAAGTGTTTTTTTTTTTTTCTTTTCCCCCGTTTTACTTCAGTGATGTATTTTCAGTGTTTCTTCTAGTGTTCTCTTGTGCATTTTTGCTTCCCTTTTCCATTTATGCAGGCATGTGATTCATCCCCTACCTCAGCTGTCACTTATATTTGGTGACGTAGCGCTTGTCATAGAGCCAAACTTACATCAAATGTTGTTTTCATTTCTGGTGGACATGGATGCTTTATATATCCCTAAGGAAATGTGGAAATAACAAGGTTTTAATGTGTTTGGTAAGTTTAAAATGGTCGGGTATAGTGTGCGTGTTAGCTTAAAAATTAATAGTATGTGGGCACTTCTTTTGTAGGCTGTGATTATGTCATCCTATCAAATATGTTAAGATAATACTTAAATCAATTTAATGTCAGAAGACAAATAATTGGGCTTAAAATTAAGATTGCCAAAAAAAAAAAAATCTTGGAGCACCTCACTAACAACTCCTTATGATTACTTTTAAAACTAGCACTAATTAAACCCACCTGAAAAGAGGATTTTTAAGTTGGATTTAGCATTGTGACTAAAACAGCTATCACATTTAGCCTTCCTGCTTAAAATGTTTTTTTGTGATTCTCTCTAAAAGAAAATTAATAACACCTAAATCCCCTTTTCTTTTCAATATCTCCTTGTCTCTTACAAAACACTAGAACGACACGAGTTTTGTTAAGCTAATTCAGTAGCACAGCACTGCCACTTCTGGCCAAGTGGTTGAAGGCTAATGATTCTATTTTCCCACGCAAACTGGAATGATGGTAATTTTGTTTTGTTGAAAATGCTTTGTACCAGTAGAAATTAAATTGCATGTCAGTAGGAAGAACAACAGTTTATCCCAGAGGCGTTCATGGTTCACAGCAATACAATTTTCCAACAGTTATTTCAACAAATTTGGGATTTACTTAGAAGGACTGAATACAAACCATATCAGAAAGACTAGCTGAGTTCCTTACATACATCTGGCCTTTTTTTCTTTTTCAAATTGAGTAACGCATCTAGGACAGGGAGGCACGCTAGGGCTGGTGTTACAGACCCCTGCTCTATAGGAAATTAATATGAGACCATTATGAACCCCGTGGAGGCCCATTTTTCATCCAATTTACTAATCATGTACTGTAAATGTTGACTGTGATTACAAGCAGTTTGCCTAGCAGCATTTAGAACCCGAACAGAGATTATATTTAAGGATATTAAAGGATCCTGAAAAAAAGAGCAATCTGAAGTCGACACTTTGTCTTGATGACCTAATCTGTAAAGCACAACAATGACTTGTATGTTACTCTTCTAAACACAGGATTATCTATAAGTAGGGCGTGTTTGCTCTGATGTCTTCAGTGCAGAGAAGGGTTTGGCTCTCTGTGAGCAGAGCTAGCCTTAAGGCAAACCATCCTAGCACCGCCAAGTAATTCAACCTCAAGTAGCATGTCAGCAAAATGCTCTCAACAATAATAATGCTTCATGTTGGTGTCAGTTTAAAGCTCTTTCCGTACTCTGCTGACACAATGAACTTGATACATGTATTATTCGGCCAAGTAGTTTTTGAGAGGGTGTGCATATTTAACAGATTGATTGCGATATACATATTGTTTATGGCAAAGAGATAATGGCTTTGAGTTTCACTCTCGCTAATCATTTGCATTCAGGGCGATGAAAGAAGTTGAAGGTGCCCTTAGATTAAATTTATAGGTAGTTAGGCGAAGACTATTCCCTTATATACTCTTACACAGTTCTTACTGTGTAAGAACGCCATCACTATGAAAGAGTTTAAAGTATACAGTGAACCCTCGTTTTTCGCCGGGGTTACGTTCCAAAAAGAACCCATGATAGGCGAAATCCGCAAAGTAGTAACCTTTATTTTTTTACAATTATTGTACAATGAAATACTCCATAATACATTGAAACCAAAGAACAAAACCTTTTTACAGGCCCAAACATTTGTTTAACAAATAAAAAGTACTGTGTAAACATGTATTTATTTTTTTCACAAATAACTACTGTACTGTAAAATAATAATCTTAATACGAACTGAAGGCGGATTCCCGTGCCCGAATTGCGGAGATCAGCAATCCCCCACCGCGACCTGAGTTATTGGATTAGAAGGGGAGAAAATAAAAAATTATTATGAAAGAAAACAAAACAAAGTACAGTAGGACAAATAGTGACTCACGTGTATTTCACTGCTCTTCTGACTGAGCCGCTGCATCCTGACTCCGCTCTGTAGCTTTTTTTTTTTCTTCTAAAGCCCGCAGTTCAGGTGTGTTTTTTCGAGAGAAGAACATAGTTATCGGTAGTTGTTGTCGCTCTATTTTCTTCGGGGCAAAAAGATTCTTATAAACCGACATGCCACCATCGATTATGTTAAATATGGCAAGCTGTTTTACGTACGTGTACATTTTAAACCGCAACGTTGTTGACACACAGGTAGAGAAGAAGCGGAGAGACTGTTTAGCCAATCAGAATGCAGAACACAATGCATGATGCAAGTCCGTGAAGCAGCGAGACCGTGAAAGGTGAACCGCGATATAGCAAGGGTTCACTGTACATGATTCATACTTCACCACAGAACAAACAGTACCGGGTTATGATGGTTCTATGACCATCCCTCTTGTCCTCGGTAAAGAAAAGTATTCCCACCCCAGATAACCTGTGTTTCCATTGTACTTAAAATTGTTCATATTGGAATTGCAAAAATAAATTCGCTTAATGGAAATGCTCTAATTTAAAAAAAGAACTCATATTTTTTGATAGGTTTTTGCGTGAGGATGAGATGGTGTTTCCGCTGTAATTAGATAATTAAAGTATAATTATAGCATTTCAAAAAACTGCAATAGAAACACTTGTTTTGCATCAGACAAGTCGTTATCACTAACCTGATATTACTACTGGGAGAAAAGACGAACACGACGACAGGAAGTGTTCGGAGGATGGTGGCAATCCATGTTTTTAATGACTAATAGCTTGAAGAAACTTAGTCGTGCAATTTGAATTGCATTTCTAAATTTAATTGCAAAATGGTGTTAGCAGACAAAATTTTGTGCACATTTGTAATGGAACCACCCCTATCGTTGTCTCTACTTGCCTGGCATGCCAATTTAGGTGACTGGTCATGCATAATGTTTTAAGTGAAGATTTATCAAAAATTCATACTTTTTCAATCTGAAATGTTTAAACATCTGTGGTAATTTTTTTAAAAATACCACAGTAAAAGCAAAACACATTTACTGTAATTATCAACTAGTTGGATACACAAACAGCAAAAACCAGAGACTATAAAAAGGACGGCTGCATGGATAAATGAGTGTTTGGATGAATGAATGAAAGGATGGATGAAAAAATGGATGGAAGTGCTATGTGGATACATGTGAAGACTTTTTCCAAGGCAGAGTAGTTGTCTTATTGCATTTTGTTCACCCTGCATCGTCTTGACTCTTACTTAATGTCTTTTTTGTGTTTGTATTAAATATTTAACCCATCCCATATACACAAGGCTGTAGTCAAATATGTTTTCTTTAGAAACTTTCATATTATCCCAAAAAGCACCTCATTATACCACATACAGTACATAATGACCCTTGAATTCACTTTCTCTAATGGGTTTTTGCCCTGCAGCCGTAATTTTCATGAACCCTGTTGAGCTTTTGTAGAGCAAAAATGATCTTGTTTGTTTACAATGAAACCTCTGTGGGGAGCTTTAATGTCGCAGAACTTATGAGGAATTCTTTTCATACTTTGTGTTATCACCATTCGTTCTGTTATAATGTGGTCTGAAGGTTACATGATGTAATAGAGGCAACGTTTTACTATGAACTTGTAGTCGGCCAACATTCCACATATTGCATTTTTTTCCCCCAGCCTTACATAAACACAATATTTTTTTATATGCAATTGCCTCTCAGCTGGAGAAGGTATTTAAAGACTGTTGAAGAGCTTCTTTGAAATTGGGGTTTACTTTTTTATCTTTGGCCATATTCAGCAGTCAAGCTGTTGCGGTTAAATCCCTTCATGTTGCTTTTCAGCTTGATTTTTTTGATTTTTAACAAAACAGCGGAGTTTGTTTTTCCTTTCCTGCTGACTGTTTGGACTCAACAGTGTCTGGCATTATTACTGTTGTAGATATAAAATAATTTTTTAGTACTATTGGTATTTTTTATGTACTGTGAACAGAAATTTACCATTTTTGGTAGATGTAGTTTTTACATCGGTTAGAATAGCAGTGGAGATTTACCAATAAGAGTTTTTTTGTTTCCAATGTACGTTTTTCTACAACTTTGACCTGCAAATACCAACTTTAGCCAGTTCAGATTAGAAATATAATTTACATAATTAAAAGTGTTTGGGCAAGCCAGATTTTCACTCCTTTCCAGCTCCTGAAAAAGTGGCTTAAGGAGCATGAGATATGATTTCCACACATGGATTAGCCACTACATAGTGCAAATCTCAACCCCATTGAGAATCTATGTGACGTTCTGGAGGTGGATTTGCACAGTGGTGTAAACAATGTATTTTTTTTTCTTACTTTTGAAATGAATGCGGTTATTCACTATTAAGAGACAAAAACGTGTTATCTAATGTACCCCAAGTCTTTTGTTGTGATTAAAGCAGATTTTCTTTTTCTTGTTTCCTGTTGGTATCTTGACAGACTTTGACAAAGTAGAGATGATTTCAGGTTCAGTACAGTCTTCCAGAATGTTATCTTTTCATTTCATGCACACTGCCTGCAGTGAGACAATGGCCGGCAGAATAAAGGCTTAGGGCCCAAACTCATGGCAATCTCCAGACGGTTACAAAAGAAGCAGGCGGTGAAAGGAGCAGTGTGGTGCAACATTTCTGAATGTTTTATTGGATATGAAAAAGGGGCACAAAATTTTCACTGTTTCCTTTCCCATTTTATGGCTTTAAAAATCATTGGTTCCCTGCAAACACTCACCGAACATATAAAAATAGGTTCAACAGGGTGGCTGTTGAATAAATCGTTTTCATGGAGGATTTTGAATTGCTCTGTATGAATTATTCATTTACTATTTTCTCACTTTATTTGACCACCGGACCTAAGGTCTCTATTAGTCCTGTGTGAAACAAGTATTTGTTAATGCTTAAGCAATAAATAAAACCCCTTTATACAGAACTTGGAAAAGGTCGCAGATTTGTATAATTACTGCCCATAAATCTTTAGGTGTTTGTTGAAAGGCAACTTTCTTGGGGCTGAGAACTGCTGATGTTATGCACGTTTTTTTTTTCTTTCTTTCTCCGAAATGTAAAATGGAAGAATGAAAACTAGTGTTTAAATTACGGATTTAAACTTCTTGAAATGTATCATTTTTAACTACTGGTACGATCAAAAAGATCCCGTTCAAACATTTACCAGTAACCTTTATGAGAGGACTTGCATATTCTCTCTGTTGCTTGGTTATGTTATTTCTCTAAAAAAAATGAAGAAAACAGAGACTGTAAACCATCCTAAATACAATTTGTGATGGTTGATTTTATTTAACTGACTTTGTTTACCTGAATCGGCTTTCTCCATGTTGTTTCTCCGTCTGGCTATTTTTCCCATTTCTCTTGCTGTCATTCCTTGTATTCCTCAATTGTCTCTTTACCTCATTGCTCTTCATCTCCTTTCTTCCTCGCAACTCCTCCACCTGGCATCCTTTTGTTTCCTTCTACCCACTCATGTTTTCCATTTTTCTCCACATTTCCATCATTCTTCCAATGTTTTTGCATCAGTCTCCCCGAAGTCACCCTCTTTATCCTAATTGCTGCCTCTCCATGCAGACTTCCGCCTGTCATTTCTCTGTTTCTCCTTTAACCATTCTTCCTCTGTCTCCTTCTGCAGCTGGGATTGTTCGAAAAAGGCAGTGGTGTGAGATGGTTCCGTGTTTGGAGGATGAAGGCTGTGACCTGTTAGTCAATAAATCTGGATGGACTTGTACACAGCCAGGAGGCCGAGTCAAAACCACCACGGTGAGTTCGGACGCCGATTGAGCTCACGTACAAACCAATTCTCACAAAAACATAAATTCCAATTGATCCATTTTATATATTTTACTTGAATAATAGTAACAATGATTGAACAGTTCTTTTTCTTGCCAAACAAGCTAGTAAGAGGTCATTTTTTTCAAATACAGCAGTAATTCACTGCTTCCCAAGTACTGAGTGCACATTCACATACTTTATAGTAGGTGGATATTTCCCAATATATTTCTGTGACGTATGGAAAATGACTTAAATCTGTGTAGCTGACCAGATATGCCAATGAGAGCGTTAATCGTTGAGCAACAGTCGCAAATATTCCTCCCAAAGAATTTGCTTTCTCTCCTGCCATCTTTTTAAACCCCAAACTCTATGTGCTTTGTTTACTTCCTCATCAGCGGCAATTAGTTTAAATTAGAGACTCTTAATGGTAATGATGGCAGCAGATGGGAAGCTGCAGCTTGTGTTGGTTAAAACTCCGCCCATCCATTCATCCACACCTTATATCCACTGAGCCGAACCTCTTCCTCCTTCGTTCTTCACTTCTTTTCCTCCTCACCCTTCACAAACTTGCATCACACTCTCTCATTCCCCAGCTTCGTTATTACAGAGGTCCAAACTGTCACTTGTCTGTCTGTCTGTGCTGTGGCAATTTAGGAAATCTCTTTAAATGTGACTCGGCAACAAAAACCGCAGCAAGCAGCTGCTTTTTATGCATTTGTCAACGGGGCATCATTAATGCATCTGTCATGATTTGGTAATCATCAGTGTTTATGTCTTGCATACACACACACACGCACACATATGTATGCTCAAACAGGCACATTAGCACAGAAGACTTGATATGTTAAACATCGGAGCCAACTAAAATCCCATACATGAATATAAATTGCAGTCTTGAGCAATGATACAAAACAGAAAATGAGCCTGCCTGTGGAGACTGGTAACAAGCAACACATGTTGCCTACAATGTAGTTTATTATCGGAGCACTCACACCCATTTGTTATACGTGGCCGGCCAAGACAAAACCAGGAACAAGTTTCCCCGGGGGCGTCTTGAGTTATTTACAGATTCACAAGGTGTGGATTCTTTTTAGCGATGTCAAACACTAAAAAATTTTTTTAAAAAGAAGGTATTGTCATTTGAATGGCAGCAACATTGGCAGTAAAACAACCCTCAAAGTTTCAGAAAATTGTCCTCAAACTTGATTACTTGAGGTTGTTAACAAGGGCTGTTCCTTTACGTTACTGTGCAGTAATCCCACTTTCCCCAAACATCAGCTGTCAACAGGATTGACAGAGGAAGTGTGCAGACAAAAGTGAGCTGTTGTCTGGCTTACCTAGCTATAAATATACATTTTAGTTTTCAGATTTACTATTTTCCTGTAAGGCTGTGAGCTTCTGTCTTGTAAATATCTGTCATGGAGTTATCGGTGAACCCTGTAGTGGTTCAGTGGAATTAAACCATGTCTAAATTGTAGCTGGAGGGACTATGTTTCTCAACTTGATGTATTTTTATAAATTATAAAACCTGTCTTGTATGTATTCACTGATTATGTAAATATGCATTTAAATTAAATAAAAATTATAATTGGTGTTGGTGTGTGCAGAAAATTATAAGCAAGCAAAGTCATAGAAAAACAAAGAATGGCTTTCATTACGTAATTGAGACTTCAGTCCTATAGTTGAAGATAAAGGGTCCTTCATGAACATCATATCACTGCCCCAAAATCTGACCCCACATAAGCAGAAGATAATAACAAACAATGTTTTCTTTCAGCTTGAAGAATTTAGTTAATTTAGTTTAGGTTTTACAGCTGCTAAATGCAGTTAGTCGGCACGGTGCGCAGGACTGCTCAGACCCACCTGGTCACCGTCACAGTGCTCTCAGTACAGCTGCTTTCCAGGCAGCCCAAGATCAGGGTGTCAGTGATCTGCTGCGTATCGTAATTATGTTCTATAAACAATAAAAATCTGAACTCACCCCATTAGAAACTGAGGAATGTTCCTGCAGATATAAATGCTTCCCATCATATAAGTGGTCATGGCATTATTTCTTTCTAGTGGATTTTGTCATATAAGAACACAAAGTTTAGCATTTTAAAATCCCAGAAACTTCTATTTAAAGCATGTGGTAATTTATAAAACAAGTATCTTTAAAAAAAAACAAAAAACTAAAATCACTATTTCCTTGGAAATGTATGTTTTTTTTATTGGTTTTTTTTTCTCCTTTTGTTTAGCAACTTGTTCCTGGTGTTGCCATGGCGCATCTGTATACACAACTTAACGTGTGTGTGTTGCAGTGTGGATTGTGCAAAAATGGGCTCAAATGGATCAAATGCATGTGTGCTATGCACTGATTGCTCCGAGTACGCCAGTGTAGGGTTTGCATATTCATGACATGTATCTCCGCTTTACAGCAGAGAGGGGCCCTGTAAGCTTTGCCCTACATGCGCACTTCACATCCCGCTCGAGGTGTCAGTCAGTGTAACTCTCAGCCGCTTACGCTGACAATATGCAGAAAGTGACAGGTATTGCTTGCTTGCTTCATTGGCTACTTTAAACTTGGTGACAGCTAGTCAAATGGCTGGACAGCTAGGCGCACTCATCTGTTCCACTGGCTGTGTGTGTGTGTGTGTGATAGGGGAGTGTAAATGTGTGTAAGCAGCTCTCACTGTCAAGGAGTCTCCGAACTGGTTATATCATAAATATGCATTAGAACATAGTGTATTATGTAACATAACATATATTATATTAAATTTATGTTCTTATATTCAGTTGGTTGCAAAGTTAATCGATTTTTTTTCTTTCTTTAGATTATTTTTTTATGGTATGAAAACCTTGAGTAAAAATGTCACGGTTCTACAGTATTCACGTAGATTAAAAAAAAAAAAAATCATACCATGATTTGTTCTGTGATCTGAAGCTGTTCATTCTTTATTTTATTTATACATTTTCTTTTTACATTTTAATTGCAACTAAAATTATTAGTGTATATTTTTTTTCTGTGTTAAATAATGTTATATATATATATATATATATATATATATATATATATATATATATATATATATATATATATATATTAGAAAAACATGAGGGAAAGTACAACTGGCATGGAATACTGTGAAATTCTCGTGCTATTTAAATTTTGACTGAAAATGTCAGTTTTTCTAAGATTTTTGTATTTACATAAAATAGAAATAAACATTTAGTATGAACTTTAATTTAAATGAGAAAACAATGATTTTTCCCTCTGTAGTTTTATAGATTGATTATTCTTATTGTTATATTAATCTTATCTATCCATCTAACCATTTTGAGGAGGTTCCAGTTTACAGAGGTAATAGAGACACACACACACATGGACTTAAGAGCCATTTAGAGTCTATATAAACCAACGCCCATATTTTTGACCTGTTGGAGGAAGCCAGAGAATGTGTGAATGCATGAGGGGAAGATGTAAATGAAACCTGGGATGCAACAATCCTAACTGTTCCATGTCATTTCTTTAATTTAGTTGACCTTATGTAGAGTGAAAGGTGGATCACGTTTAGTTTTGACACCAATACTGTCAGCTGTTTTCGCAATCAGAAATATTTCTAAGCCGGCAAATTTATCTTTCTTTTATGCCCTGGAAACGTGTAGTAGCTTTTTATCAGTTGGCCAACCAACAGTATGAAGGAACAGGTGAGGAAGGGGGCAACACTTTTCCTGATCTTGTTAGTCAAAGAAAACTCTGGCCACCTCAACGTCCAACATCTCATTAAAAGTGAGTCAACCCGTAGGGACAGAGGGAAGGAAACTCACAGGGGTTTGAATTTGTAAAACCTGACATAGCTGGATACCAGAAAGTACTCGATGCCTAACTTTGAAGCATAACAAGCTGATATTAGATTGTTCCTTCTTCATCTGTTTTGGTTGCCAGCCCACAGTCAGCAACTTTACACTCATAGCTTGCCAATTGTAGTTCAATAAGTATATTACCTTAATAAGGGGCTGGTAATGGGTGGTGCTCCTTTATATTGTCTGTTTCTCTCATGATTACAAATATTTTTAAATACCCAAAGGTGTCTGTCTCCTGAGCTCAAAAATGTGTAGTATTAGCTTGTAATAAAACCATAAAAATGTCTGAATTAATTATTAGATAACACAGATTCCTTAAAAAAAAATTTACTTAGACTTTATGTGATCGTTTTACTCAAGGGAGACTCTTCACTTTTCCTCACTTGAACTTTTGAAAGAATAGCCCTTTCTCTGAGGGCTTTCAATCCGGAACCAAAGCCCACCGCCCTTCTTATTTAGGAATAACTCCCGGCTGTTCGCGGTCCACTGAGCATGTCTGACCTGTCTGTCAGGTGTTTCGGCAAAGAAACATCAGTGCTGACAAACAGAGACATCCCGTGGGGCATTTGACTAAGCCGAGTTAATTTGACTCAGCCCCATAACCCCATAAAGAGCTATTCTGGACAAATGTCAGGAAGTACTGCGTGTATGTATATATGTGTATTTGTTTATATTAACCTAGTAAGGCTCTTTTGTGATATTTCACTGAGTTGCTGAAGACCTATATGCATTATGGGGACCAAAACCTGGTAACAATAAGGTGGACACCCCATTTTAGATAAGGTTTAGAGCAGTCTAGTCGCCCACAAGGTACTGCGTGTATACAATAGTTTTTTTGAGACACTGTGACACGTACAGTTTGCTTACCAACAGATTGTGTTTAAAAATAATAATTGATAAGTAGCTTAAGATCGGGCCATTCAAATGAAAAGCCGGTGGAGAGAGAACAGTGCCAGGATTATTTTATGATTGGAGCAATCCATGTCTGCAGGAATGTTTTTCAGTTTCTTAGGGTGAGTTACAAAACTTGTGACTTTAGGATACAATTACAACACATTGCACACCACCAGGACACAGATCTAGGTCTAGGTCTGCCCAGCTTGGGGCTGCAATAATGCAGCTGCGCTGACGGTGACGAGGCATTAAGCAGTGATGCGCCCCACACTGACCAACTGCATCTGTACAACACCTAAAATTAAAAAAAAATATTTACGTTGAGCTGAAAGAAAGCAAAGTTTAGAATCCACACTCTAGACTTGTTCATAGTAATGTCATGGCCAGTCATATTTACAAAACATCGCCACACTTCTCATTAGGATGAACTAAGAAGACAATAAGTGTTTTGAGACTAATATTTTTAATTCAGCGTTCATATTTTAAGATGCTGTGTTTTTGCGGGGGCCATTTCAAGTTAGGTGGTCTGTGAGTGTTTGTTAATGGTCCTCAGCCTGAAAAAGTTTGTCCAACAGTGGTTTAGAGCAGTGGTCCCCAACCCCCGGACCGGTACCGGTCCGTGGACCAATTGGTACCGGACTGCGCAAGAAATAATTAAATACTTCTGTTTTATGTGTTGAGTCTGGAGGATCTTTTATTTTGAAAATCCTTTAACCGGCCAACATTGAGCCCACAAGCAGCAGAATGAGTTAGAAACAGCAGCAACAGCATTGGTGTGGGTCGTCTCGACGAGCAACCCACCTCCGTCCCCGCAAATTTCCAAAGTCTTGTGCCCCCCCATCTCCTCCCCCCCTCCGGTCCGCAGCAAATATGCGAAGTCTCGACCGGTCCGCGGTACTAAAAAGGTTGGGGACCACTGGTTTAGAGGTATGTTGTGAGATTATGGTCAGGTGTAAGGTTAGGTTTAGTCATAAATGTAGTAACTAAAATCAATAGAAAGTCCTAATATGGTTACATATACAATTATGTGTGCGTCTTTGTGTTTATCGGTCAATTTTCTATGAAGTGTTAAACAGGAGGCAATTGTTCTTGAGGATGACACTGCTAACCTTTTCTTCTCCAAGCTGGATTTGAGTTCCAAGACAGATTAGATATATGTGCCTGTCCTCCCTCAACCTACAGAATGTCACTCTACAGCTTTTGTTTTGTGTGTTTCAGGATAAAAATAACTTCCTCTCAAACTTGCTTTCTCCTCACTTGACTCCTTTTGATTTTCTTCCCCCTCCTCCAACTCTTTCTTTTCTTCTCACCTGTCTGTACTTCTGCCATTTCCCTCGTGATGCATTTATCTTGTACTGACCCTGCTTTGAAGAGCACACAGCTGAAGCTGTCAATAAAGACATGCCGTATAGATTTCTCCAAGGCCAGCTCCAGATGAAACATAGAAAGATTGATGTATGCATGGCTTATGGCTGACTTAGGTTTGGAATGAGGTTACGTTCAGTAGCGGGACTCTATGACGGCAGCCGCGAAAGAGCAAGACCCACCGAGAACATAATTTGTAGCCCTGCGATAACTTTGTATTTTAAATAACTGGGCGTGCAGTAACAAAAGTAGCTCAGATTAATGCATGTGGTAACAATAACAAATGTTGTAAGAGCCTCTAAACGAATTATCTTGGGGCACATTTTGAGCTAAATAATGAAATGCAAAGAGACGCAAATGTATTTTGTCACAACAATCAGAGATTTTTCCAGGATTATGTTGTTTTTGACGTTTTAAATCTGACATAAAAAAAGAAAACATACCACTAGAATTTAATTTCAGCTTTATTGAGCATTATTTAGCATGGAGGATAGACTTTTATATATATATATATATATATATATATAAGACAACCAACAATGGATGATGAAATACCTTCTTGAAAATAGCACCCCCTATATTTGGAGCGATGGCTTCTTCCTCACTGAGCGGCCTTTCAGGCTGTGTACGTACAGGACTCATTTCAGCAAATTCTACTGTTAACAGCTTAAGTCTGCTTCTTTATATGCTCTTTTGCTGCTGTTGTGGAATTGACGCCATCTGAACTCTTCAAGAATCTTACCACCAATGTCATGAAGTAACTAATCACAAGCTAACAATATCCAGACATCTTCATCTGGGAGTTATTATTCTTGCATTTAGCAAATAAAAATAATTTTGGTAATCTGAACTGCCCTACAACAGGAAAGTGTCGGTATGAAAATATTCAAATGTATGAAGGCAACAAGTTCTCATAGTTATTAATTAAATAACATAAGCATAAAAAATATAAATTGTCAATTTTCCCAGAGTACATAGGGGGATATATTACACAATAACAAGGTCAACTAAGTCTTTCTTTTCATAAAAAATAAAATAGAAACTAAGATCTGATCAAAGTAAACTAGTTTCATATAAATGTACTGTCTTTTAAGTGTGTGGCTAGACCTGTCAAAAGAATAAATCTATTAAATTATATATAAATTCAATCATTATTATTATTATTTTTTTCTCCAAAGAGTTTTTGTGGCGCTAGTGGCTCGTATTTTTTCTACAGTAGGCAGACAGGAAGGAGGGTGAGGAGAGGGGGGAAGACATGCGGCAAAGGTCGTCGGGACCGGGAGTCGAACCCGCGACGTCCGCGTTGAGGACCAAGGCCTCCAAACGTGGGGCGTGCTAACCCCCTGCGCCACCACAGCAACCCAAATTCAATAATTTCTATTTGCATGATTTATTGTTTTCTCTTTTCTCTCTCCAGATAATAAAAGGTCTCAGTCTATTTCATGAGTCTCAACTAGACCTTTTGTTTTGAAGGACAATTTTGTTTAGCGACTTCAGCGTTTATTTTATTTGTTGTCTGTTGTTTTGTTTATTTATTTTGGATATTTAAATAGCCTACCAATTGATCTACAAATTGTGCTTGCTTGTAAATTTTGTACAGCAGCAGACTAAAAGAAGCTAGGTAATACAAATGGGAAAATAAATATAATGCATCAGGTTTGTGCCAGGGTGCATCAAAGGAAGTGGGAGGTTGGGTTTTTTAAACCAAACCTTGTCACTGATTCATCATTGACTGTGGCCTGCCCTTGAGGTGCAAATGTAATCTGATTTGATTTCCTCACCCACCACGGCCACCTGGTGAGCATAATCATCCCTACATGTGCTTCCTTTTCAGTCGCAGCTGCAGGACTTCAAACCTTTATTATTCCAATGCCTCCTGTGGCTCTAAATTTAAGAGTAGACTTTAAGATCCTTAAAAAAACAAACAAATTCTGCTTTGTATGTTTTTGATGGCTTAGGTACCTTTAATTTAAAATTCGTAACGTTCGCGGGAAATGATTAAACTGTTTTTTTTTGTTTTTTTTTACATAAAGATCTCTGGATATTAAATTTTTCAAAACGAATCAATTTTTTTAAATAAAGCCTCCTGTGGACAGATCTGTACACAGCCTGTCCTAAAAAAAACAACAAATAAATAAAATCAAATGTGCAAAATTGCATCAGTTTATAATTACTTTTTTTTTTTTTAGTCAGACTCTGATCAGCAACCCAAGAGCGACAGCACATCAACTTTCAAAAGCTCAACAGTTTACGCTGCTTTAGATCCGACATCCTTAGAAGTCTCCCTCTCACAGCCACCCTTTCCCCGCCATGCTGCTTCTCTCTCCGTGCTTCACAAAAGGCCCACAGATAACCTGAGGGGATTCTGCTTTTCTCCCTTTACACCGTTCTCACTTTTTTCCCTTCCCTTTCTCTCTGAGCTCTCACTCCCCTCGTGCATGCCGACTGCGATAGCTCTCTGCACCGTTTGATCTGCCAGTCTGAAATGATGGCGGGCACAACACAGTGCTGCTCATCTCTGGAGAGAGTGTGGCTTTCACTGAGACGGGGACGTATAGCAGAAGACGACGTACTCTTCCGCTTAAACACAGTGTCTTGCTAAAGCAGCCAATGCAGCAGCCAGTACTCTAGGGGATTATGTGTATAATTTCAGGCTATATAGCACTGAAAAAACAAGATCCTGTATGAAAAGTACAAATATGTTTTTTAAAGATATAAACCTTGTTAACATCGTCAAAAGAAGGTAAATTCTGTTTTTGAAGGTACCTTAAATAAGATACAATGAAGGAATCATTGTATCTTCTCACAATGATTTCTTTTTTGCTCTAATAAATAATGACATGGCTAATTAACACACTTGCTGTTTTTTAGTTTTAAAACGCCTTTATTGTACCGAGGTCAGAGAATGATCACAAATTAATTTTCATTTCAAAAATAATATAGAGTTAAAAAAAAGGTGCAAGAAGTATTCCTTTATTAAATTCATATGTTATATATTCACAAAAAAAAGGTGAACTGGAAAAAAGCATAGTCCATGTTAAGTCTGAGTAAAAATATTATGGCTTCATTATGCTATCACAATTAAATTTTTAGCTCATTAAAAAAATCCATTAACATTTATTGAAGCCATCTATTCTTAAGGTTTCAGCACTGTCTGGACAATTATGCAATTTTCTGCAGTGTTTTCCATATCTTGATAAGCACGGAGAAAGAAAATAGTTTTGAAAACTACCTGTAGTCCAAGACTTCATTCCATATCCCATCTTAAATGTTATCTTTCCTTTTTTTTTTCCCCCTTCCTTTTTTCCTTCTGTTTTTCCTTCCTGTTTCTGGGCTTTTTCTTTTTCCATCCTTCCTTGTGTCTTTGGGTTCCTACACTATAACTATGAGCTTAATTTTTTTTTTCTCCAAGAGTAAAACTTTTTCCAAACAGCCAGCTTTATCTTGAGGGAAAAGTGGAGCATCCTTCTTTCAGTCAGTCGTTCTCTGGCCTCTTTAAAAGGACTTGAAAAAATCTGACTTAAGAATGGGTAAAATAAAAACTATATATTTTAAACTTCACTATACCTTTTTATATAACTTTCAATAAAGCAGCAAAAGCCTATCAGGTAGCTTAATGAAAAAAAATGCACTTTCCATTATAGACTGCTGCAGACGTCACAGTTTTGTGTCTTTTACTCAAAGCATATGTCACAACACGGCATTTTTAATACGGGAAGGACATTAGCAAACATAGTAATAATCCTCTGACTGGTTCTTAATCATATGTTCCATTAGGCTGCTTCTGATTGTCAGTTTTTTAGGATGTAAACAACGTGCTGGAGCAGAAAGTGGCACCTACTGAGAGAAAGATGGTGATTACAGTAATCAAGACTTTTTCAGCGAGGAAAGCAGAAGACAGAAATTAGGAAACAAGATGAACTGTCACACTCCAACTCAGACAAGTGAGGAGAAGATATTATAATATTTGATAATGTATGAGCTCATGAGTTGGCATATGCATATTTCATAGACTTTCAAGACGCCATGTGGGAGGAGGACACTCTTGTGTGCATAATATGCACTGAGCTGAGGACTGTGATTTTTTTTATTGTCCCTGCTTAAAGGCGCAGTATTATGTAAAATAATATTTTTGAGTTTTACATCGTTATAATTCCCTCATCAAAAACATACCTGGAGTGTGTATTTGATTCTTTCTTGCTTGTTTGAGAAATCCTGTAATAATATCCCGTTGCAACCATTAAGCTGTGCAAAATGCCTGGGTAGACCTAGCTCCGCCTTTGAGGACACAGCTCCTCCTCCCAGCTGCAGCTTCTGAGCTTCCGCCTCACAGAGCACTCCTTCCCCCACTTGGCTCCTTCAGACTAGCCAGCAGCAATTAGCAAACATGTGGTGGAACTGCACATCTTTGAGCTCATTGTACGAGCTACTTCTCAGTGCAACGCTGGTAAAAACATTATTGAAGGGTTAATAGAGGAACCATGTTATGATGACTTCATGAAGAAGGACTTTCTGAAAGAGCAGGAGTTTTTAAGGAGACAGAGACCCAATTTCAAGGTGTTAAATTATGAAGTCAAATTTCTTTTAAGCCATATTTGATATATACAGTATTTTCATAACCGAAGGTAATGTAGTTACTTGATTGTGCTAGAAAATGGCAATATGTTCCTGGAAAATACTTACTGCCCCTTTAAATATCTTGTCTAGGAAAAAAAAAAGTTTTTAATCTGATCTAAAAAAATCTCCTTAGGCTTGGTTTTATAAGCAAGTGTTGAACGCCCCCACTTACAGCCTGTTTCCTCCACTCTTTGACTTTGTGGATCCTGTTCGGACCGGGCCTGATGGGATCTTCCCCATCTTCTCCACCACCCTCCATCACCATGCAGCCCTCCCTCCCCCAGCAGTTGTGGGTCGGTACCAGGCTTGGTAATTGATCCCTCTGGGCCCTGCAGATGGATCCAGCTGAGGGCTGAACAGGCTCACCACTAAGCAGACAGCTGCTCAGGCGGGCCCCTGTACAGGCTGATAGAAAGGGAGAAAGATAAAGAAACACTGTTGCCGCTAACAGTTAGCCCCGTCTGCCGGCATCCCGTTCTGCAGTGAGCAAACTCAGCACTTTGCTTTGTCTTGAAGCGAACAAGTTCCCTCCATTTTTGGGGAGGTGTTAACAGGGAGTGAAGCAAGAGGAAGGGACATGGTAAAGTCCATCTTTTAAAGTTCTTATCAGCAAACTAAGAGCCTGGGGGAATAATCTGCTAAGTAAGCTTAAATTTAAGCTTCTTCTGTGCAGCGAGTGGAAAAGTCCACTTTTGTGTTTCAGCCAAGTGTCCACATTGCTTTGCTCTACCGCTTTAACAACATCAGGGTGGATGAAAAGAAAGTGACTTTACAAGCATCGATTGATGTGGAGTTTATGTTGAGAAAAGAACTTTTGAGAGTTGAAACATAATTCAACATGTCAGAATGTCGGCGCTGCAGTTTTTGTCATAAGGTCTTAAAATGTAACTATTTATCTAAATGTTGTATTTAACCTCTATTTAAAAGCCTTTATGTTTCTACTGAGGTTGAAAATGAATAATGGCTCAAGAAAGGCAAGCAGTGTTTCTTTGGCTTGCACCAGCCATACACAGCTTAATTCAAATAGAGGTAATAAAAATCCTATTAACAAACAACAAATGAAAAGAGCAATAAATTAATACATTTATGCATTATGTTGTATTAAAATACTGCTTTAAAAACAACCAAAAGCTTTTTTTCTTGATTTAAGTGAGTTGGCAGTTTCCGAACATCTCAGGTTTCCAGGGAGTTGGTTCCATTTTTGCGAGAGCGGCACCTGATTGATTTTCCATAGATTTGTAATGACATAAATACAATAATAAAATAATTCCCTAGTTTTTTATGTGCTGTACTCTGACAGGAAACCCCATTGTGATCATGAGTGTTTTGCATTCTTTATGGACTTTATTGTACTTAAAGAATTTTAACAAAGAAAAACAAACTTTTTTACCAATCATGTCAGTCCATCTCTATGTGTTATTGACTCTTGTTGGTGTCTTTTATTGGATTAATGTGAGGAAAAAAATCCTTGACTTTCTATACTTTCTACTCCCAAATTCTGGAGGTAATCTCTGATAAACCAGAACAACATAGAACATAGTTTCCCTAATTCTAATCTTTCTATAGTAACTCCATAGGTATTTCAAGAATAACAATAGTTTCCTTTTCAATGCTGCATATCAACATTTTAACAATGCCAGAGCTGCACTATTTGACTTAACTAGCATTCTTACACCAACACAAGCCCAGAACAACCTGTAAATTAAAAGCTCCAGTTTCCCTTCTAAATAAATTGGTAGTGGTGGTGTTGATGGGGGATGAGACTGTCTAAAATAGAATAAATAACCATCGCCCCCTTCCCCTCTTCCTCTCTTCCTTCAGGCTCTATGACGCGACAAGAGTTCCCCTCGACATTCTTGCACTATGGAGAGCATTGATGACCCCTTGACAGACAGCCAAAACCCACCAACCAACACCACCACCACCACCTCCCACAACCCCACCCTAACCCTGATCGCAGAGCACCAAGGGCTTCTTTGACGCTGCAAGGTACAATAAAAACCCTGTTTTAAAACCATTATGTTTTTTATTTTAAAGAAAGCTCATTTAAATCAGTGACCAGGCAGAATTAGTTCATTGCAATTATTAAAAATTGTGAAGTGAAAGTAAAATGATGCATTGGTTGTACATTTCTGCATATAAACGTCTGGTGTTGAAGTCATTTTAATTTTGAACCATATCAAGATATTGAATGTTGTCAAGGGTAAATTGGGGCAGAATGTATTAGTAAAACCCATTAACAACCTGGTAAAATATTACTAAATAAATCTCTGCATTCCATAAGTTCTTCTTAAAAATGAATAATGCTGAATATCTTTTCACATCAATTAGTCCCTCCAGGATTTTGTAATTTTTATTTTTCCCTTTTACAATCAAATTCACTGAAGTTGTTGAGCTAATTTAAAAATATTTGCAAGGATAAGCATTGCTTATTTTATTTTATTTTATATTTTTTTACTCCAGTGACAGTATAGACTGAATAAGCTAGGTTTGTAGTTGATTCATTGAATTGGACTCGACACAAATTGTGCCGTCCTTGGGAGGCCTATTGGCCTCACACTATTATTTCCAAATTATGATGCCTGCTCATGAACCTCTGATTTTTTGCAACTTTTAACACAAAAACATGGTGGATTGCTGTTGGACTGCACCAGCACCATTAGGGCATAGCAGGTTTTCCGGGGAAAACCCTGAACATGACCTCAATTAAGACTGAGGAAGCAGTGTAGTAGAGGTAAGAAATACTGCCACCTACAGGTGGGAAAACAAACTAGCATGCAACTGAAAATTATCGCACTCATTTTAATTTATCACGCTATTATTTGAGTTATTGTCTTTTTATGGCAGCAGGTGTATACCTAACTCTGTTTGATGTATTGAACAGCTTACCAAATCTTGCTTTAAATTTCTCCACCACTTTATTCCTGGCCTGTTTGCTGTGTTACTTTGTCTTCATGATGCTTTTTGTTCAGTGGGCTACGGCAGCTCTGGAGGAAATTGCTTGCATGAACGTTTTAGAATTTAAATTGTAAAAATAAATAAAAAAAATAATCTGCAAAGCAGGTATATTTTTTCCTCTCTATAGACATGATAGAGATCAGTGTTTGAAGACATTTACAAGGCACTTTATTCATATGGATGTGTTTATAGCCTTATCCTAAAAGCTTGGAAAGAAGTACAACATCAAGCATACAAACAGTGTTTGCTTGATTGTTTGTTTGGCTTCCTCATTTTCTCTTGTGTATGTTTAGCCACTGAAAATCCATGTGTGCAGCAAATCTAATAACCCTATCCCCACTCCCCCCAACTATTATAGGCAGACCTTATATTTTCCCTTACAATTGCCTTGCTGCGACAGGTTGCATCAGGCTGACAAACAACGCAGGGCGCCAGACAGACCGGGATATTAATACAAGCGACTGGGAAATAGAGTAGCCGCGCTGTAAATTTAACATGCGGCACAATAAAAGGGTTGAGGCCGAAGTCGTAAAGATGGCCGCTCTCACGGAGAAAGCCAGCCTCGCCTGTTGAGTCAATACTGTCGCCATTTATGGCCGGTGTTATGATTCGCTTTCAAAGCAAAGATTTGGTCCTGCTGCTTTTCGGTCCAGATGAGTGTGTCCACAGCAGATGCCAGACTATATTTAGACACGGAGCTCGATTCCTGTTGTCGACTCTTACAGCTGTAGTGCACAGCTCTGTTTACTCAGACTGGATAGAAGCATTTGGTCCTTTAATTGAGTATCAGGAAAGAGCGTCACTCTCTGTTTACACTACCATGCAAAAGTATTCCTACCTGTTAAGATTTTCTGCATTTTAACTTCATACTTTATGTATTTTATTGGGATTTTATGTAAGGGAAATAATTTGGTTTTTGACAATTTTCATAAATAAAATATTAAAATGTGCACCCTGCACTGAACCCCTTTCAATCTGAGACCCCTAAATAAAATCCAGTGTCGAGTTGATGTTCACTCTACTAAGTTGTTAGTGGCATACTCTTAGATTTTAGCCTTGCAGTAGTAGACAGTTCTACAAAGTATTAACTCAGAAGGGCTTAAAAAAAAAACAAATAAAAAAACAAACTCATTCATCATTTTACTTCCTTTTTGCATTTTCTGTTGGACCTCCTGAGTTGGTCTTATATCTAAAATCCCAATAACATTTGTCATTGTAACAAGCCAAAATGTGAAACAGATTGCAAGATGTAAATTATTATTTTTTGACTTAGAACTGTTCAAGCTGGAACCTTTGTATTTTCATGTTTCTGGTACATCCGTAAATCACTTCTTAGCCCACTGACATTAAATTTTGCTACAAAACACAATTTAATAGGATGGTGGAAAAGACGCTTGTTGTGTGCAGGTTTTACAGAAATGTGGACTATCACTGGAGGTATTCAAGCTTAAAATACAACTTTATTCTGTTGATTTGTTGACTGTAACTCAGATTAAGATAATCTGATGCCTACATCAGTGTTTGTAACAACAGCTAATTTGCAACCCCTTATCCTAGGACCTTTGACAGTTACTTTTAATGAAAATTTAAGATGAACATTAAATACAATAAAATAACCAAAACAATGTTATTTAAAACTGAGATATCCCCCATTGCTAATGTCAGCATCTACAGTTCACATTTCTAAAGACGTTTTTGATTCAAATGCAATTAATTACTGACCCTTCAATTTACTCAATAAATTATATATATTTTTAAATATGTTTGACATTTCCAAGAAGTTATTTGGTGTCCTAAACAAATCAGTGCCATTCTGTTGCGACTGTCGCATGCCACCAGGAGTAAATCTGCTCCAATGTTTCCCTCCTGAGAATTGAGTCCTGATCCTATTGTCGAATGCACATAGTGAAATGTGTTTACTTTGATGTTCTGAGGAAATGCGCTATGAAAGGCCTGATAATGACATAACACCCCCGATAGCTTTGAACTCCCCCAACCTAATGCGAGACAGGGACTGGCGTCTGGAGGCTCATGCATACATGTTCATGGATTTTGATCTCGGCATCTGCTTCAGGCATTATCCCAACATCACAGCATGTAACGAGCAATTTCCTGTCCCTTATTAACCTGTGGATCGTTCCTAACTTACTTGTTCTCTTATGAATATTCATCCGGAAAACTGTTGTGTGAGCAAGACAGAGAATGCGCTTCAGTGCAAAAAGACTTGGGATATAAAACAAGGAGGGATTCACACGAAGCAATACGAGGTGATGCAAAAAGCAAGGTCAGATTTGTCCAACTGTAAAGATTGTACAAAATCATTTTGTCATTCGGCTGTTGCATTATTCACGTCGGAACAAGAATGAATACTTTGGAGAGCCGATGTAGATTTGTTGTCTTTGAAGTGTGTCCATTCACACGTTCACCGTGGGTCTCGGCACAGTGATATTTTGAAAGGGAGTCAGGAAGAGTTCACACAGAAAATGTCAACCCGGAACTGCCATATTTGCACATTTTCACTCCTAGAACTCCCGTCAACATCTATGTTGTCGGGTCCATTTTTCATCCGCTTGCAAACATATTCACTCAGAACAACTGCGGATGCAATACTTTAAGGTATGCACATTTCCATGTATCAGTCAAAACCCCAGAGAAAAGAATCTCTAAGTAACATAACTGAAATCGAATGTCTTCCTCGTCATCGAACTAATCCTCCCAGACAAGTATTGATACGAATCGAGTGAATTGTTTGGCCTCTCCGCAACAAGAGAACAAGAGAAAATTCCATGTTAACACAGATGAATTTTGTTTGTCATATTCCCTAAAGAATCCTCCAGCAGTTATGAATCTGAATTAACAGTTTCATTTACTGCCACATGGATGAATGAAGTTGCTTTTTCCCAGGGTGTTTCTGTTTGAGTCGGGTCAATTTGACTTACACACCTAGATATTGCTGTTTTGTCAATTCTGATTGGATTGAAAAAATCCGTGGACTCTTAGGTCCTGTAGATGTAGATAGAAAATTATTTGATGTAGGTTATATATATATATATATATATATATATATATATATATATATATATACAGTACAGACCAAAAGTTTGGACACACCTTTTAATTCAATGAGTTTCCTTTATTTTCATGACTATTGACATTGTAGATTCACACTGAAGGCATCAAAACTATGAATAACACATGTGAAAATATGCACTAAACAAAAAAATGTAAAACAACTGAAAATAGCCCTTATATTCTAGTTTCTTCAAAGTAGCAACCTTTTGCTGTGATTACTGCTTTGCACACACTCTGCATTTTCTCAATGAGCTGCAAGAGGTAGTCACCTGAAATGGTTTTCACTTCATAGGTCAACCTGCCCTGTCAGGTTAATAAGTGGGATTTCTTGCCTTATTTTCATGAAAATAAAGAAAACCCATTGAATTAGAAGGTGTGTCCAAACTTTTGGTCTGTACTGTATATATATATATTTTCTCTTACAAATTCAAGGACATACCTTTAGGGCCATTTGGTCTGCTGATCTTTGAGGGTTAGGGTTCTTCTAATAATAATTTTTTTAAAATTAACATATCTGATGAACCTCCAGTAAATCTTACTTCAGGGATCTTTTTTTGCAATTATAAAATTTTATTTTGCTTTTAATTTTGTATAAATTTTGCACTTGCTTTTAATAGCGCGCCTACATTTTCCTAAAATGAGATTTGGGTATGATAATAACAGTAAACTATTTACGACAGTGTGTATGTGAACAAAAAAAAGAAGAAATCATAGAAAACTTACTATGCAGCTAGTCTTGCATTTCTTCTCTCTAACATCTGCAGTAATTCAGCCTTTTTTTTCTCCTTCATTTGTGTAATTTAAATGTCATCATGCCCACTAGGAAGCTCTGAAAGACGAACACTGTGGCATCCAATACTTGCCTGGCCAAGCAGTTTGCTGTCATGACTTTGCTTTTACCTTTAATGATTTGGCTCATTTGATGTCCAGGTCCAACAAAACCATGACATTATCTCCAATAAACCGAGAGTCAGCGGGATGTTTAATATTCCCAAAGCATAAGACATTGTCATCTGTGATACATGATAGTACTCTATCCAACACCTGCCTCTTTCATGGCAAATTGCACCCTGTGAAATCGTCAAGAGTTTATTATTATGAATTAGGCTTCAGTGGCTCTGCAGCGCTCCTGGAAGGCATCGGTACCTCTATCAAGTTAACTGTGTGACTGGCAGTGGCCAGATGGTGAGGAGGCTGCTGGAAGAAGCTCTCTGTTGTAAATTATGTTTTTCGCACGGTCTCTGCACTGTTACTAACTGCTTTTATTAGCTTACACTCACTAAATATGTCTAAATATTTGATTTGGAAAACACTCTTACAGTGCAATCAGAGGGCTGTAATTAACGTCCTCATTTGCACAGGAACAATGGCTAAATGTGATTTTCATGGAACAAAAGAAACCTTTTTGTTTTCTAGATAAGTGTTGGAGGAAAAAAAAAACAATATGGCATTTATATAAATGATGAAAGACTGCAGCAAGCTGTTTGCAAGTTTAAAACTGTCTTGCTTTTTCCTTTCATTCACCTGACTGCAGTCCTTTGAGACATAAAGGGGAAATTACCTTTATGTAAAAACAGCCCCTATTTTGTAGATTTACATTTTATTTTGCCACATTCTTTTCACAAGTAAATGTAAAATGCAGTTGATTTTGAAAATGTTATATTGTTTCAATAGTCTTTACTTTAAATTTTCCTTAGAAGGACATTTCTTAAAACTAGCCTAAATTGATAGGTAAGAGTAGAGCTTTCTCTCTTCTCGTGGATTCTCGAGATTAATTTGACAAAACCATCGGGAAATGTTTAAAATAATTCCAATATCTTCATGCTCATGCATTGTACGGAAGCCGAGAGCGTACGTTTCCCGCATACATATACTCATCTTTATTGAGATGAGTTAATTTCCTGATGGTTTTGTCACTATGACCAGCTAATCTTGAGGAAACATTTGGATTTTTGAGATTAACTCATCTTGACAAAACCATCGGGAAATCAACTCGTTATCTCGAGAAATTAGCCTCCCTTGAGAAACCCATTGGGAAATTAACTTATTTCGAGAAAACGGAAAATTAAGACGTTACCTCGAGAAAAAGCATAGGCGGCGAACGTCTGCTCTCTGCTTCCATAGCATTGTCATTTCATTCCAAACATTTCAGACGTATAAACAAACCATCTGAAACCAATCTTCCCATTTTTTTCCAACTTGATGGGTAACATTGAGCATAATTTTGATTCTCTAGTTTTTGCCATTTAAGAATTTAAAATCTTTGTTTGTAGTTTAAATATAAAGTTTTAGAAAGAGCAAAATGTGACGCATGTCTCTTTGTAGGCGAGTATCAAAGTTTCACAACATCTCCATTAGGCCGGTATGAAATGTCAGTAAGTTGGATGGCAATTGACACAATAATCTCAAAACATCCTGTGTTTCTAGATGTTGCCATTTTGTCTCATCCCACAAAAAGTAACCATGCCTCACCATTTAGTCTAGTTGTACCAGAACTTGTTCATATCACTCTAATACCTGTAATGTGAACAATTTCTGATACAAATTTTGATTTATTGTCTTTATAAAGTTCTGATAATATTTTAAAAACTGACTAATATACAGTCTGCTATTGTCAAAAAGAAATTGAATTATTTACTCACTGTGTCGTGAGCCATTTTTTCAGTAATTTGTACTCAAGAGTGTGGAAAGGAGAACTGTAAGTCCTAAACGGATATCCATTAGGCCTTTCGGAAATCCTGTGTTGACTCCAACACCATCTGTTTCCACACAACACTAACAGATCAGATGATGGATCATGAGTCAGACTGGCAACAGGTTTGCTGGAAGAAAATACAAATGGCAGCATTTTGTTTTGTAAACAGAATAATTAATAGGCTAAGGATAACAACCCATAGCTTAACCTAGCATACAGACAATGTAGCTCTGTCATAAGTCTTTTGCAGCCTTCATCTAAGCACTTTGAACTACCTTTTTGCTTAAAGAAGCGCTATACAAACTTATTACAGTTGGAAACAGATATTTACATACACTGAATAAAAAGACAAACATGTTTTTTTCTCACTTTCTGAACTTAAATCACACCAAATTGAGCCAAGTTATAAAATGCAGTTATCCAAATATATGTAGACTTTTGTTCTTGCAAAGTTTTGCAGCACGTAGCAAATAGAAATATTTTTTGTAATTTTAACTAAACTAAATCAAGAAAAGTTTGATCTGATTTAAGGGGGTTTGATTTGGTGTTAGGTGTTTCAGTCAGTGAGGAAAAAAAATCTTTGTCTGGTTTCAACTGTTATTTTCACTCCCAAAAATGAGCATCCTAACATCATGTGTCACCGTGGAGATGGTGCGGTCAGGGCGAGGAGTAGTGTTAGTTTTCTGCCAGAGGGCAGGTTGGTTCCGTCTGGTCTGAGCGCCTTGTTTTGCAGGTTTGGCCGACATGTCTTGTGGCAAAGTGGCTTCATATTGCATTACAAAAGTCAGATTTAATAGTAGTTGCTCTTTCAACGAATTCTCCCTGTAAACCTTTGCAGCTTCTCAAAAGTTACTCCACAGCTATCTGTGCTGAAGAAAATCAAAGTTTGACCATCATAGACCACAACGGTAACGGTGTTTTCAGGGTGATGTGTGAGGTGTTTGTTACAAACCTCTGACTTTTGAAGTTTCAAGTGTTGAAAAGGTATGAATTTCTTTGCTGGGCACTATTGAGGCCTACTTGCTTTGTTTCTTGTCTCCTATTACAAACTGACATATTTGAAACTATAAAGTGAGAAGAACCACCTGCTGCCATATAGAACGAGAAACGTTTCGTGTTTAACAATGCAAACAGAAAGATAGTGGCGCATCCCTGTAGAGTTGTTAATACAAACACGCAGTAAAATTGAAAATGCAAATAAGTTGCCACATAAATGCTTAGAGATATTTCTTTTGTGAGGTGAAAAACCTAATTTATTTGTCTCCTGTGTGTTTTCAGGTGTCATAACACAACCAGAGGTGCCAAACATGGGAGTGACCGACGGTGGGAGTTTGTGCTCCTGAGGGGTTTCGGACAAACTCACTATTAAAACACTTCCCACCTCCTGTGACTCACACCTCCGCGTCGCCGACCGCTCCCTCACGCCGTCTGTCACCGGGTCAGCGCCTTCCTCCTCGTCAATGCATCTGCCTGTTTGATGAAAAACTTTTATTACGCCGCAGAGGACCGGACACCTTAAAATGCTTTTTGTTTTTTTTTTGTCATTGGAAGTCCAATTTTTAAGGAGCTGCTCGCTGCATTTTCAGAACAAAAGAAAAACAAAAAAAGGGATTCCCCCACCACCAAACACCATCGCCACCTCTCCAAGTCTTTCTGTAGTGCTGGAGTTTCCAGAGCACAGCTGGGATCATTACAGACCGAACCCTGTTGCTTCAGACCACTTGACGAGGCCGTAAAAACCAAACTGTGCGCTCTCTGCTGTGAATAGGCCTTCTGCTGGAGTCAAACTCCTTTATTTTTATAGACCAAAGAGCAAAACCACAACAAATATTAGAACAAGAGGTGGCAAAATAAACGTATTCCTCTTTGGGGGTGGAGGGGTTGCTACACAATCTCTCTACGCGAACAATCGAATCAATGGAGTCCTTTTGAAACCTTCTGGACTTTTTCTCTTTTCTTCAGACTGAAGCCCACAACTTGTATTTTGGAACTGGAACTATAGGTACTGCATACGTATAACTATGTATCAACAACAACGAAAAAAAAAAACAAAAATCTGATTTGTGATTTTTCAGTAGCTATGGTTTTCGGACAGAATCATGTCGAAGGAAATGCTACACGTCTACGGGAGGGTACGGACGGATGCCGTCAAGTCGGAACGGGAAGAGCAAAGAATTGCCATTAAATGTATTTTGAAAGGCCCTTAAAAAGTTATATATTTAACAATTTTATATGTTGTACCTTTGTAGAGAAGCTTATTGGACTTAAATGTGGTCACAATGGCAGTTTAGTAGAACGTGAACAAACGCTGTTCTCATTACTGCTGGCTCGTAGTCTATGGTTTTCTGTTCACACCTCGGTAGCTGCTTTCTTTTCATGGTCATCTAAAGTCACAGTCTTATTAGAACCATTAACGACAAGAAAAGAAAAAAAAAACAGGAGAGCGACACAATTTCTTGAGGACTGATGTGCAGCCAACAGAACATTGTAAATCTATGGTAGTGAGTGGACGCCATTGAAATCTGCTAATTTGCTATGATATTGTATTGTACACGATGTGGAATACTGATTCATTTCCCCCTCAACGGGTTTTGATCTCTTAATTTATTTTGGTGCTTGTGTTCGTTCGCACAAATCCAGCCTCTCTCCGTTGGCAATCCGGACAATGAAGGAAGCAGAGAGGAACGGTACCGAAAGGAAGCACTGCAAACATAGTCATATAAATACATTTTTTATCATGAAATATTTTAAGAATAAATTAAATACATGGAAAAAAAAACAGGAAACGTGCAGGTGGTTTCGGTGGTGGGAGGTCTGGTTTCCGTTCATGAATGTGTGTTTCATTCATTTTGCAGGTTTTTCAGGTAGATTATTTTTCAGAATGAAGACCTGGGCAGCTCATCTTTTTTTTCTCCAGATCTCGCAAGACAGCTGAAAATGTCAGCATTTTCTAATAATTAATATCCATGACTTTTTTGTGGCATTTTACAGTCATAAAAAGCACAGTGCCTTGCACTGCACCATGAAAGGAAATGGCACGAAAACCTCTGAAGACGACACTGAAAGCAACTTCCTCCTTCATGAAATGTAAACAACGATGGAGCGGCATCAGATTTGAGCAGTTTCTCTTCTGCCTTTGGTAAAACACCCCAGCTCATTTGTACAGCTAACGTTACACTCATGCAGTTGTTTTGTTTGTATTTACCCAGAATGCCCTGCGCTATAGTCCACCTCCCAATTTTGGAGCCATCTCCAGTCAGAAGAGTCAAAGTTCACTTCAACCAAATGGCTTTTAGGTGGACCAGAGTTCAATCTCACATTCACACCTCCTCAAACAAACCGGATGTTCTGGGCATGGAGTACCTTATATGGAAAACAAAGTATACATTTCACAGTTTTAATGGCTTTATCAAAGAGATAAACTAACAGTTGAGCCCTGGACCAGAATTGCTTTCCATACAAAACGGTAAACAACATTATCAATGAATCCATGGAGAAAAAAAATATCTGGGTGGAATTTAACTGTTTTTATTTGATTTCTTTAAGAAAGAATTCAGTTCTTAATTCTGCAGAAAAAATGATAGATAGTCATTGTCATTGAACAGGATTCAACAAAATTTCTATTGCAACTCCCGTGCAAAAAGTCAAATATATACAAACACTTTAGCATAGTAAACTGACTACATTTTTTAAAAATCTAGGATACAGGATAAAAACAAGGTAATCTTTAGAAAATTTGTAGATTCATTAGATATCTTGTTTATATTTGACATGAAAACATAAAATGAGTTGATAGAGCAAGTCTTTAAGAGAAGTAAACCTAGAGGGCTGCAGCAAACTTGATGTTTGGAGGTTGTAAAGATTAGAAACACAACAGCATCATAGAGATACATTATGTTGTCTGAATCATTTTCTGATTCAGTCACTGTAGATGTTCAGGCCCCAGAACATGTCAGTTATTTGATGCAGAAAAATAAGCACTTTAATTCTTAGGAAGCAGAGGTTTTACCCCTTTACCATAGATGTGATTGAAATATTCTGTAGAAGACAATATAAACCTTGCAGTCGTGGAAGTTACTCCTTAGTCATAGTCTCTCTCTTTCTCAACTGACTGCTTGGTGGTGTAGGAATATTTTTTTTAATAAATGAGACTGAACTCTAATTATCTGCACAATATGTTTGAGGATTATCTGACAATGTTCACTGTTATGCCGTGTCATCTTCTAATCTGATGAGGACAGATCATCGTGGGGTTCCTTTATTATCTGCATCCATGTTTTTGAAAGAGACCTGCAGAGTGTGAATATCAGGGTAGATTTCAAAGATTGGGGCTCTCTTTGAACAATTGTTCTCCCTCTTAATGATTTCTTACATTTTTCCTTTTTTTATCACAATTAAACCTATCAGATAAACTAATTAAATTTTAGGGTTAGGGTTAATAATAACGCGCATTTGCAGTTCCGACTGTGACCCGCTGTCTGAATCCATGCACGTGTCCATATAGTTAAAGGTTCTGGTGAGCAGAGCCTGCAGTGAGCCCAGAGGAGAAAAGATTCTGCCTCTGCTATCTGGTCAGATAAATCTCTGAAATACCAATACTGCATCGCGCTGCACAAAATATTATTTCCTTTGATGGATAACATTTACCTGCTAATTCACATCTCATACTAAGAGTCTTTGTTTACAATATAAATCTGATTTAGTGCAGCCATCACAGCGCAAGTTGGATCGATACACAATACGGCCAACACAGCTGCTTGCCTCACTAGGATGCTTTTACAGTGCCAATATTTTCAGCCTATAAAACAGTTCAGATCCTCTCAGCATGGCCGGTAATCTGTGAGGTTTAGGACAGCAGGAGTACAAACACTGACCCAGTGGGTGACATGTTTGCAACTTTAGAAAAAAATTAATTTAAGCACTTTTTTATGTTCCATATTGCTATTCATTCAAGAGCAAGTTCACTAAATTTCACTTCTGCCTTTTAATGTACACAACTCACACCTTTTGATAACTGTTTTCCCTCTCTCTGCTCTGTTTGTGTGTTATGTCTGTCATTAGGCTTCATTGCTGACATTATTGAAGCTCATTTTCAACATGCTCTCTGTAGTTTGAGCTGATATTTGACATAATTTGATTTGTCATTGATTTTTGATACCATTTCCACATCCTACTGTACTATGCATCATTTGAGCTCATTTGTGACATGCTATATACTACGTCTCTGGCTCATTTTCATCATATGTGACATCTTATGTCATTGTTGACATCATGCTATACTACAAGTCATTTGGCTTCATTTCAACGTCATACTTACCTCGTTTTAGACATTATATTATACTACGTGGCAGTGTACCTTATTTTTGACGTCATGTTATTTCATGTTGTATTTTTTTTAAGTCAGAGTATACTGTGTCAGTTTACCTTCTTTTTGTTGTGTGGTATTTTACTTCATTCATGTCAACGTCATGAATGAAGTTGACATTTAACTCATTTTAGACATTATACTGGGTAATTTGACCTAAATTTTTAACTTTATAATATGCTGTGTAATTTTCAAAGTGTTGCTACATTAGTTCACCCCGTTTAGTACAGAATGACATTAACAACGAGGAATTATGTCATTTTATACTATACTATACATTTGCGCCAATTTTCAACATCATGGCATGCTGTCATTTTACTTGATTTTCAACTTAGTGTACATCATACATATTATATGATCTAAAATATGTATGATGTCGAAATTCGGGCCAAATGACATGACCTCTAAAATGAGACAAAATGACATATATTATAGCATGACCTCTAAATGAGGCAAAATGAAACATGGTATGACTTTGAAATTGAGGTTAAATGACAAATAGCATAACCTCTAAAATGAGACATAGTATAAATACTGTCTCATTTTGCCTCATTTTATACTATGTCTCATTTTGCCTCATTTAAGAGTAATGATATACTGTCATTTAGCCTCATTTCAGAGGTCATGCCATACTATGTCTCATTTTGAAGTCATGCTATGCTATGTGTCATTTAGACTAATTTTAGAGGTCATACTTATACTATGTCTCATTTTGCCTCATTTTAGAGATCATACTATACTGTGTCTCGTTTTGCGTCATTTCAGATGTCATGCCATACTATGTCTCATTTTGAAGTCATGCTATACTATGTGTCATTTGTACTCAATTTCGAGGTCATACTTACACTACGTCTCATTTTGTTTCATTTTAGACGTCATGCTGTACTATGTGTCATTTAGCCTCAATGTATTTGCCATTCTATACTATGTGTTATTTAGGCTAATTTTAGAGTTCATGCCATACTATGTATGACCTCTAATACATAGTATAGAGGTCTATACCTCAAAGGAGGTATAGACCTCTCATAGACGGAGTCTCATAGTCATAGTATGTGTCTCTGTCTCATTTTTAGAGGTCATACTTATACTAAGTCTTATTTTGCCTAATTTTAAAGATCATGCGATACTATGTCACACTTTATTTTAATTTTAGAGGTCTATATTTACTATGTCTCGTTCTGCCTAATTTCAGAGGTCATGCCGTACTATGTCTCAATTTGAAGTCATGCTATACTATGTGTCATTTAGCCTCAATTTCCAGGTCATACTTACACGACGTCCCATTTTGTTTCATTTTAGACGTCAAACTATATTATCTCATTTTGCCTCATTTGAGAGATCATATTATACTACGTCTCATTTTGTTTCATTTTAGAGGTCATGCTGTACTATGCGTCATTTAGCCTCAATGTCAATGCCATTCTATACTATGTGTTATTTAGCCTCATTTTAGAGGTCATGCCATACTATATGTAATTTGGACTCAATTCCAACGCCATGTCTCATTTTATCTCATTTTCGAGGTAAGACTATAGAATTTGTCATTTTACCTCGTTTTTGACATCATACTACACTGTCTTTTTACCTCGTTCTCGAGATCATAATATAGTGTTATTTTACCTCATTTTTGACACACTATACTATGTGTAATTTTACCTCATTTTTGAGGTAAGACAGTTTAGCATGACCTCCACAAGGAGGCAAAATGAGTCATAGTGTAGACTCATTTTGCCTCCTTGTGGAGGTCTTGCTATACAATGTGTCATTTGGACACAATTACGCCATACTATACTATGACTGATTTTGTCTCATTTGGACTCCATTTCAACGAAATACTATACTGTGTCATTTTGCCTCATTTCAGAGGCATTACCTCTGAAATTAGGCTAAATGACAGTTTTGGGGTCATACTTAAACTATGTCTCATTTTCTCTCATTTTAGACGTCAAGCTATACCATGTCTCATTTTACCTCATTTTTTAGCCTCGGACACAATACAGTGTTTTTTTACATCGTTTGAGATCATAATATAGTATGTGTTATTTTACCCCATTTCATATTATACTATGAATCTTTTTCCCTAATTTTCAACTATACCACTGTCTTACCTCGAAAACGGCATGGAATGACAGTATAGTATGTCAAAAACGAGGTAAAAATACACATAGCATACACATAAAATAGTTTTACATAGAAAACGGAGTAAAACAACACATAGTATAGTCTGATGGAAAAAATTTGGTAAAATAACATATACAATAGTATTATGTGAAAACCGAGGTAAAATGACACATACTATACTATGACGTCGAAAATGTCCAAAAAATGACATGCTATACTATGACGTCGAAAATCTAAAAAAAACGACATGCTATACCAGGGGTGGGCAATCCTGGTCCTCGAGGGCCGGTGTCCCTGGTCCAACACACGTGAATCCAATAGTTGAATCACCTCCTAAGTGAAGTCAAGTTCTCCAGAGTCCTGCTAATGACCTCATTATTTGACTCAGGTGTGTTGAAGTAGAGATACATCTAAAAGTTGCAGGAGACCGGCCCTCGAGGCCTGGAGTTGCCCACCCCTGTGCTATACTATGACGTCGAAAATGTCCAAAAAAAACGACATCCTATACTGTGACGTCGAAAATGTCAAAAAAAAAGACATTCTATACTGTGACGTCGAAAATGTCCAGAAAAACAACATGCTATACTATGACGTCGAAATTGTCCAAAAAAACGACATGCTATACTATGATGTCGAAAATGTCCAGAAAAACATGCTATACTATGACGTCAAAAATCTAAAAAAAACGACATGCTATACTATGACGTCGAAAATGTCCAGAAAAACGACATGCTATACTATGACGTTGAAAATGTCCAAAAAAACGACATGCTATACTATGACGTCAAAAATGTCCAGAAAAACGACATGCTATAGTATGACGTCAAAAATCTAAAAAAAACGACATGCTATACTATGACGTCGAAAATGTCCAAAAAAAAACGACATGCTATACTATGACGTCGAAAATGTCAAAAAAACGACATGCTATACTATGACGTCGAAAATGTCAAAAAAAACGACATGCTATACTATGACGTCGAAAATGTCCAAAAAAAACGACATGCTATACTATGATGTCGAAAATCTAAAAAAAAACGACATGCTATACTATGACGTCGAAAATGTCCAGAAAAACGACATGCTATATACTATGACGTCGAAAATGTCCAGAAAAACGACATGCTATACTATGACGTCGAAAATGTCCAAAAAAAACGACATGCTATACTATGACGTTGAAAATGTCCAAAAAAACGACATGCTATACTATGACGTCGAAAATGTCCAGAAAAACGACATGCTATAGTATGACGTCGAAAATGTCCAGAAAAACGACATGCTATACTATGATGTCGAAAATCTAAAAAAAACGACATGCTATACTATGACGTCGAAAATGTCCAGAAAAACGGTATGACGTCGAAAATGTCCAAAAAAACGACATGCTATACTATGATGTCGAAAATCTAAAAAAAACGACATGCTATACTATGACGTCGAAAATGTCCAGAAAAACGACATGCTATATACTATGACGTCGAAAATGTCCAGAAAAACGACATGCTATACTATGACGTCGAAAATGTCCAAAAAAAACGACATGCTATACTATGACGTCGAAAATGTCAAAAAAAACGACATGCTATACTACGACGTCGAAAATGTCCAAAAAAAACGACATACTATACTATGACGTCGAAAATGTAAAAAAAAACGACATGCTATACTATGACGTCGAAAATGTCCAGAAAAACGACATGCTATACTATGACGTTGAAAATGTCCAAAAAAACGACATGCTATACTATGACGTCAAAAATGTCCAGAAAAACGACATGCTATAGTATGACGTCAAAAATCTAAAAAAAACGACATGCTATACTATGACGTCGAAAATGTCCAAAAAAAACGACATGCTATACTATGACGTCGAAAATGTCAAAAAAAACGACATGCTATACTATGACGTCGAAAATGTCCAACAAAACGACATGCTATACTATGACGTCGAAAATGTCCAAAAAAAACGACATGTTATACTATGACGTCGAAAATGTCCAGAAAAACGGTATGACGTCGAAAATGTCCAAAAAAACGACATGCTATACTATGATGTCGAAAATCTAAAAAAAACGACATGCTATACTATGACGTCGAAAATGTCTAAAAAAAACGACATGCTATACTGTGACGTCGAAAATGTCAAAAAAAACGACTATGACGTCGAAAATGTCCAGAAAAACGACATGCTATAGTATGACGTCAAAAATCTAAAAAAAACGACATGCTATACTATGACGTCGAAAATGTCCAACAAAACGACATGCTATACTATGACGTCGAAAATCTAAAAAAAACGACATGCTATACTATGACGTCAAAAATGTCCAACAAAACGACATGCTATACTATGACGTCGAAAATGTCAAAAAACCGACATGCTATAGTATGATGTCGAAAATGTCCAAAAAAACGACATGCTATACTATGACGTTGAAAATGTCAAAAAAACGACATGCTATACTATGACGTCGAAAATGTCCAGAAAAACGACATGCTATAGTATGGCGTCAAAAATCTAAAAAAAACGACATGCTATACTATGACGTCGAAAATGTCCAAAAAAAACGACATGCTATACTATGACGTCGAAAATGTCAAAAAAAAACGACATGCTATACTACGACGTCGAAAATGTCCAAAAAAAACGACATACTATACTATGACGTCGAAAATGTAAAAAAAAACGACATGCTATACTATGACGTCGAAAATGTCCAGAAAAACGACATGCTATACTATGACGTTGAAAATGTCCAAAAAAACGACATGCTATACTATGACGTCAAAAATGTCCAGAAAAACGACATGCTATAGTATGACGTCAAAAATCTAAAAAAAACGACATGCTATACTATGACGTCGAAAATGTCCAAAAAAAACGACATGCTATACTATGACGTCGAAAATGTCAAAAAAACGACATGCTATACTATGACGTCGAAAATGTCAAAAAAAACGACATGCTATACTATGACGTCGAAAATGTCCAAAAAAAACGACATGCTATACTATGATGTCGAAAATCTAAAAAAAACGACATGCTATACTATGACGTCGAAAATGTCCAGAAAAACGACATGCTATATACTATGACGTCGAAAATGTCCAGAAAAACGACATGCTATACTATGACGTCGAAAATGTCCAAAAAAAACGACATGCTATACTATGACGTTGAAAATGTCCAAAAAAACGACATGCTATACTATGACGTCGAAAATGTCCAGAAAAACGACATGCTATAGTATGACGTCGAAAATGTCCAGAAAAACGACATGCTATACTATGATGTCGAAAATCTAAAAAAAACGACATGCTATACTATGACGTCGAAAATGTCCAGAAAAACGGTATGACGTCGAAAATGTCCAAAAAAACGACATGCTATACTATGATGTCGAAAATCTAAAAAAAACGACATGCTATACTATGACGTCGAAAATGTCTTAAAAAAACGACATGCTATACTGTGACGTCGAAAATGTCAAAAAAAACGACTATGACGTCGAAAATGTCCAGAAAAACGACATGCTATAGTATGACGTCAAAAATCTAAAAAAAACGACATGCTATACTATGACGTCGAAAATGTCCAACAAAACGACATGCTATACTATGACGTCGAAAATGTCCAAAAAAACGACATGCTATACTATGACGTCGAAAATCTAAAAAAAACGACATACTATACTATGACGTCAAAAATGTCCAACAAAACGACATGCTATACTATGACGTCGAAAATGTCAAAAAACCGACATGCTATAGTATGATGTCGAAAATGTCCAAAAAAACGACATGCTATAGTATGACGTCAAAAATCTAAAAAAAACGACATACTATACTATGACGTCGAAAATGTAAAAAAAAACGACATGCTATACTATGACGTCGAAAATGTCCAGAAAAACGACATGCTATACTATGACGTTGAAAATGTCCAAAAAAACGACATGCTATACTATGACGTCAAAAATGTCCAGAAAAACGACATGCTATAGTATGACGTCAAAAATCTAAAAAAAACGACATGCTATACTATGACGTCGAAAATGTCCAAAAAAAACGACATGCTATACTATGACGTCGAAAATGTCAAAAAAAACGACATGCTATACTATGACGTCGAAAATGTCCAACAAAACGACATGCTATACTATGACGTCGAAAATGTCCAAAAAAACGACATGTTATACTATGACGTCGAAAATGTCCAGAAAAACGGTATGACGTCGAAAATGTCCAAAAAAACGACATGCTATACTATGATGTCGAAAATCTAAAAAAAACGACATGCTATACTATGACGTCGAAAATGTCTAAAAAAAACGACATGCTATACTGTGACGTCGAAAATGTCAAAAAAAACGACTATGACGTCGAAAATGTCCAGAAAAACGACATGCTATAGTATGACGTCAAAAATCTAAAAAAAACGACATGCTATACTATGACGTCGAAAATGTCCAACAAAACGACATGCTATACTATGACGTCGAAAATGTCCAAAAAAACGACATGCTATACTATGACGTCGAAAATCTAAAAAAAACGACATGCTATACTATGACGTCAAAAATGTCCAACAAAACGACATGCTATACCATGACGTCGAAAATGTCCAGAAAAACGACATGCTATAGTATGACGTCAAAAATCTAAAAAAAACGACATGCTATACTATGACGTCGAAAATGTCCAAAAAAAACGACATGCTATACAATGACGTCGAAAATGTCAAAAAAAACGACATGCTATACTATGACGTCGAAAATGTAAAAAAAAACGACATGCTATACTATGACGTCGAAAATGTCCAGAAAAACGACATGCTATACTATGACGTTGAAAATGTCCAAAAAAACGACATGCTATACTATGACGTCAAAAATGTCCAGAAAAACGACATGCTATAGTATGACGTCAAAAATCTAAAAAAAACGACATGCTATACTATGACGTCGAAAATGTCCAAAAAAAACGACATGCTATACTATGACGTCGAAAATGTCAAAAAAACGACATGCTATACTATGACGTCGAAAATGTCAAAAAAAACGACACGCTATACTATGACGTCGAAAATGTCCAAAAAAAACGACATGCTATACTATGATGTCGAAAATCTAAAAAAAACGACATGCTATACTATGACGTCGAAAATGTCCAGAAAAACGACATGCTATATACTATGACGTCGAAAATGTCCAGAAAAACGACATGCTATACTATGACGTCGAAAATGTCCAAAAAAAACGACATGCTATACTATGACGTTGAAAATGTCCAAAAAAACGACATGCTATACTATGACGTCGAAAATGTCCAGAAAAACGACATGCTATAGTATGACGTCGAAAATGTCCAGAAAAACGACATGCTATACTATGACGTCGAAAATGTCCAACAAAACGACATGCTATACTATGACGTCGAAAATGTCCAAAAAAACGACATGTTATACTATGACGTCGAAAATGTCCAGAAAAACGGTATGACGTCGAAAATGTCCAAAAAAACGACATGCTATACTATGATGTCGAAAATCTAAAAAAAACGACATGCTATACTATGACGTCGAAAATGTCTAAAAAAAACGACATGCTATACTGTGACGTCGAAAATGTCAAAAAAAACGACTATGACGTCGAAAATGTCCAGAAAAACGACATGCTATAGTATGACGTCGAAAATGTCCAACAAAACGACATGCTATACTATGACGTCGAAAATGTCCAAAAAAACGACATGCTATACTATGACGTCGAAAATCTAAAAAAAACGACATGCTATACTATGACGTCGAAAATGTCAAAAAACCGACATGCTATAGTATGATGTCGAAAATGTCCAAAAAAACGACATGCTATACTATGACGTTGAAAATGTCAAAAAAACGACATGCTATACTATGACGTCGAAAATGTCCAGAAAAACGACATGCTATAGTATGACGTCAAAAATCTAAAAAAAACGACATGCTATACTATGACGTCGAAAATGTCCAAAAAAAACGACATGCTATACTATGACGTCGAAAATGTCAAAAAAAACGACATGCTATACTACGACGTCGAAAATGTCCAAAAAAAAACGACATACTATACTATGACGTCGAAAATGTAAAAAAAAACGACATGCTATACTATGACGTCGAAAATGTCCAGAAAAATGACATGCTATACTATGACGTCGAAAATCTAAAAAAAACGACATGCTATACTATGACGTTGAAAATGTCCAAAAAAACGACATGCTATACTATGACGTCAAAAATGTCCAGAAAAACGACATGCTATAGTATGACGTCAAAAATCTAAAAAAAACGACATGCTATACTATGACGTCGAAAATGTCAAAAAAACGACATGCTATACTATGACGTCGAAAATGTCAAAAAAAACGACACGCTATACTATGACGTCGAAAATGTCCAAAAAAAACGACATGCTATACTATGATGTCGAAAATCTAAAAAAAACGACATGCTATACTATGACGTCGAAAATGTCCAGAAAAACGACATGCTATATACTATGACGTCGAAAATGTCCAGAAAAACGACATGCTATACTATGACGTCGAAAATGTCCAAAAAAAACGACATGCTATACTATGACGTTGAAAATGTCCAAAAAAACGACATGCTATACTATGACGTCGAAAATGTCCAGAAAAACGACATGCTATAGTATGACGTCGAAAATGTCCAGAAAAACGACATGCTATACTATGACGTCGAAAATGTCCAACAAAACGACATGCTATACTATGACGTCGAAAATGTCCAAAAAAACGACATGTTATACTATGACGTCGAAAATGTCCAGAAAAACGGTATGACGTCGAAAATGTCCAAAAAAACGACATGCTATACTATGATGTCGAAAATCTAAAAAAAACGACATGCTATACTATGACGTCGAAAATGTCTAAAAAAAACGACATGCTATACTGTGACGTCGAAAATGTCAAAAAAAACGACTATGACGTCGAAAATGTCCAGAAAAACGACATGCTATAGTATGACGTCGAAAATGTCCAACAAAACGACATGCTATACTATGACGTCGAAAATGTCCAAAAAAACGACATGCTATACTATGACGTCGAAAATCTAAAAAAAACGACATGCTATACTATGACGTCGAAAATGTCAAAAAACCGACATGCTATAGTATGATGTCGAAAATGTCCAAAAAAACGACATGCTATACTATGACGTTGAAAATGTCAAAAAAACGACATGCTATACTATGACGTCGAAAATGTCCAGAAAAACGACATGCTATAGTATGACGTCAAAAATCTAAAAAAAACGACATGCTATACTATGACGTCGAAAATGTCCAAAAAAAACGACATGCTATACTATGACGTCGAAAATGTAAAAAAAAACGACATGCTATACTACGACGTCGAAAATGTCCAAAAAAAACGACATACTATACTATGACGTCGAAAATGTAAAAAAAAACGACATGCTATACTATGACGTCGAAAATGTCCAGAAAAATGACATGCTATACTATGACGTCGAAAATCTAAAAAAAACGACATGCTATACTATGACGTTGAAAATGTCCAAAAAAACGACATGCTATACTATGACGTCAAAAATGTCCAGAAAAACGACATGCTATAGTATGACGTCAAAAATCTAAAAAAAACGACATGCTATACTATGACGTCGAAAATGTCAAAAAAACGACATGCTATACTATGACGTCGAAAATGTCAAAAAAAACGACACGCTATACTATGACGTCGAAAATGTCCAAAAAAAACGACATGCTATACTATGATGTCGAAAATCTAAAAAAAACGACATGCTATACTATGACGTCGAAAATGTCCAGAAAAACGGTATGACGTCGAAAATGTCCAAAAAAACGACATGCTATACTATGATGTCGAAAATCTAAAAAAAACGACATGCTATACTATGACGTCGAAAATGTCTTAAAAAAACGACATGCTATACTGTGACGTCGAAAATGTCAAAAAAAACGACTATGACGTCGAAAATGTCCAGAAAAACAACATGCTATAGTATGACGTCAAAAATCTAAAAAAAACGACATGCTATACTATGACGTCGAAAATGTCCAACAAAACGACATGCTATACTATGACGTCGAAAATGTCCAAAAAAACGACATGCTATACTATGACGTCGAAAATGTCCAGAAAAACGACATGCTATAGTATGACGTCGAAAATGTCCAGAAAAACGACATGCTATACTATGATGTCGAAAATCTAAAAAAAACGACATGCTATACTATGACGTCGAAAATGTCCAGAAAAACGGTATGACGTCGAAAATGTCCAAAAAAACGACATGCTATACTATGATGTCGAAAATCTAAAAAAAACGACATGCTATACTATGACGTCGAAAATGTCTTAAAAAAACGACATGCTATACTGTGACGTCGAAAATGTCAAAAAAAACGACTATGACGTCGAAAATGTCCAGAAAAACGACATGCTATACTATGACGTTGAAAATGTCCAAAAAAACGACATGCTATACTATGACGTCAAAAATGTCCAGAAAAACGACATGCTATAGTATGACGTCAAAAATCTAAAAAAAACGACATGCTATACTATGACGTCGAAAATGTCAAAAAAAACGACACGCTATACTATGACGTCGAAAATGTCCAAAAAAAACGACATGCTATACTATGATGTCGAAAATCTAAAAAAAACGACATGCTATACTATGACGTCGAAAATGTCCAGAAAAACGACATGCTATATACTATGACGTCGAAAATGTCCAGAAAAACGACATGCTATACTATGACGTCGAAAATGTCCAAAAAAAACGACATGCTATACTATGACGTTGAAAATGTCCAAAAAAACGACATGCTATACTATGACGTCGAAAATGTCCAGAAAAACGACATGCTATAGTATGACGTCGAAAATGTCCAGAAAAACGACATGCTATACTATGACGTCGAAAATGTCCAACAAAACGACATGCTATACTATGACGTCGAAAATGTCCAGAAAAACGACATGCTATAGTATGACGTCGAAAATGTCCAGAAAAACGACATGCTATACTATGACGTCGAAAATGTCCAACAAAACGACATGCTATACTATGACGTCGAAAATGTCCAAAAAAACGACATGTTATACTATGACGTCGAAAATGTCCAGAAAAACGACATGCTATAGTATGACGTCGAAAATGTCCAGAAAAACGACATGCTATACTATGACGTTGAAAATGTCCAAAAAAACGACATGCTATACTATGACGTCGAAAATGTCCAGAAAAACGACATGCTATAGTATGACGTCGAAAATGTCCAGAAAAACGACATGCTATACTATGACGTCGAAAATGTCCAACAAAACGACATGCTATACTATGACGTCGAAAATGTCCAAAAAAACGACATGTTATACTATGACGTCGAAAATGTCCAGAAAAACGGTATGACGTCGAAAATGTCCAAAAAAACGACATGCTATACTATGATGTCGAAAATCTAAAAAAAACGACATGCTATACTATGACGTCGAAAATGTCCAGAAAAACGGTATGACGTCGAAAATGTCCAAAAAAACGACATGCTATACTATGATGTCGAAAATCTAAAAAAAACGACATGCTATACTATGACGTCGAAAATGTCTTAAAAAAACGACATGCTATACTGTGACGTCGAAAATGTCAAAAAAAACGACTATGACGTCGAAAATGTCCAGAAAAACGACATGCTATAGTATGACGTCAAAAATCTAAAAAAAACGACATGCTATACTATGACGTCGAAAATGTCCAACAAAACGACATGCTATACTATGACGTCGAAAATGTCCAAAAAAACGACATGCTATACTATGACGTCGAAAATCTAAAAAAAACGACATACTATACTATGACGTCAAAAATGTCCAACAAAACGACATGCTATACTATGACGTCGAAAATGTCAAAAAACCGACATGCTATAGTATGATGTCGAAAATGTCCAAAAAAACGACATGCTATACTATGACGTTGAAAATGTCAAAAAAACGACATGCTATACTATGACGTCGAAAATGTCCAGAAAAACGACATGCTATAGTATGACGTCAAAAATCTAAAAAAAACGACATGCTATACTATGACGTCGAAAATGTCCAAAAAAAACGACATGCTATACTATGACGTCGAAAATGTCAAAAAAAACGACATGCTATACTACGACGTCGAAAATGTCCAAAAAAAACGACATACTATACTATGACGTCGAAAATGTAAAAAAAAACGACATGCTATACTATGACGTCGAAAATGTCCAGAAAAACGACATGCTATACTATGACGTTGAAAATGTCCAAAAAAACGACATGCTATACTATGACGTCAAAAATGTCCAGAAAAACGACATGCTATAGTATGACGTCAAAAATCTAAAAAAAACGACATGCTATACTATGACGTCGAAAATGTCCAAAAAAAACGACATGCTATACTATGACGTCGAAAATGTCAAAAAAAACGACATGCTATACTATGACGTCGAAAATGTCCAACAAAACGACATGCTATACTATGACGTCGAAAATGTCCAAAAAAACGACATGTTATACTATGACGTCGAAAATGTCCAGAAAAACGGTATGACGTCGAAAATGTCCAAAAAAACGACATGCTATACTATGATGTCGAAAATCTAAAAAAAACGACATGCTATACTATGACGTCGAAAATGTCTAAAAAAAACGACATGCTATACTGTGACGTCGAAAATGTCAAAAAAAACGACTATGACGTCGAAAATGTCCAGAAAAACGACATGCTATAGTATGACGTCAAAAATCTAAAAAAAACGACATGCTATACTATGACGTCGAAAATGTCCAACAAAACGACATGCTATACTATGACGTCGAAAATGTCCAAAAAAACGACATGCTATACTATGACGTCGAAAATCTAAAAAAAACGACATGCTATACTATGACGTCAAAAATGTCCAACAAAACGACATGCTATACTATGACGTCGAAAATGTCAAAAAACCGACATGCTATAGTATGATGTCGAAAATGTCCAAAAAAACGACATGCTATACTATGACGTTGAAAATGTCAAAAAAACGACATGCTATACTATGACGTCGAAAATGTCCAGAAAAACGACATGCTATAGTATGACGTCAAAAATCTAAAAAAAACGACATGCTATACTATGACGTCGAAAATGTCCAAAAAAAACGACATGCTATACTATGACGTCGAAAATGTCAAAAAAACGACATGCTATACTATGACGTCGAAAATGTCAAAAAAAACGACACGCTATACTATGACGTCGAAAATGTCCAAAAAAAACGACATGCTATACTATGATGTCGAAAATCTAAAAAAAACGACATGCTATACTATGACGTCGAAAATGTCCAGAAAAACGACATGCTATACTATGACGTCGAAAATGTCCAAAAAAAACGACATGCTATACTATGACGTCGAAAATGTCCAAAAAAACGACATGCTATACTATGACGTCGAAAATGTCCAGAAAAACGACATGCTATAGTATGACGTCGAAAATGTCCAGAAAAACGACATGCTATACTATGATGTCGAAAATCTAAAAAAAACGACATGCTATACTATGACGTCGAAAATGTCCAGAAAAACGGTATGACGTCGAAAATGTCCAAAAAAACGACATGCTATACTATGATGTCGAAAACCTAAAAAAAACGACATGCTATACTATGACGTCGAAAATGTCTTAAAAAAACGACATGCTATACTGTGACGTCGAAAATGTCAAAAAAAACGACTATGACGTCGAAAATGTCCAGAAAAACGACATGCTATAGTATGACGTCAAAAATCTAAAAAAAACGACATGCTATACTATGACGTCGAAAATGTCCAACAAAACGACATGCTATACTATGACGTCGAAAATGTCCAAAAAAACGACATGCTATACTATGACGTCGAAAATGTCCAGAAAAACGACATGCTATAGTATGACGTCGAAAATGTCCAACAAAACGACATGCTATACTATGACGTCGAAAATGTCAAAAAACCGACATGCTATAGTATGATGTCGAAAATGTCCAAAAAAACGACATGCTATACTATGACGTTGAAAATGTCAAAAAAACGACATGCTATACTATGACGTCGAAAATGTCCAGAAAAACGACATGCTATAGTATGACGTCAAAAATCTAAAAAAAACGACATGCTATACTATGACGTCGAAAATGTCCAAAAAAAACGACATGCTATACTATGACGTCGAAAATGTCAAAAAAAACGACATGCTATACTACGACGTCGAAAATGTCCAAAAAAAACGACATACTATACTATGACGTCGAAAATGTAAAAAAAAACGACATGCTATACTATGACGTCGAAAATGTCCAGAAAAACGACATGCTATACTATGACGTTGAAAATGTCCAAAAAAACGACATGCTATACTATGACGTCAAAAATGTCCAGAAAAACGACATGCTATAGTATGACGTCAAAAATCTAAAAAAAACGACATGCTATACTATGACGTCGAAAATGTCCAAAAAAAACGACATGCTATACTATGACGTCGAAAATGTCAAAAAAAACGACATGCTATACTATGACGTCGAAAATGTCCAACAAAACGACATGCTATACTATGACGTCGAAAATGTCCAAAAAAACGACATGTTATACTATGACGTCGAAAATGTCCAGAAAAACGGTATGACGTCGAAAATGTCCAAAAAAACGACATGCTATACTATGATGTCGAAAATCTAAAAAAAACGACATGCTATACTATGACGTCGAAAATGTCTAAAAAAAACGACATGCTATACTGTGACGTCGAAAATGTCAAAAAAAACGACTATGACGTCGAAAATGTCCAGAAAAACGACATGCTATAGTATGACGTCAAAAATCTAAAAAAAACGACATGCTATACTATGACGTCGAAAATGTCCAACAAAACGACATGCTATACTATGACGTCGAAAATGTCCAAAAAAACGACATGCTATACTATGACGTCGAAAATCTAAAAAAAACGACATGCTATACTATGACGTCAAAAATGTCCAACAAAACGACATGCTATACTATGACGTCGAAAATGTCAAAAAACCGACATGCTATAGTATGATGTCGAAAATGTCCAAAAAAACGACATGCTATACTATGACGTTGAAAATGTCAAAAAAACGACATGCTATACTATGACGTCGAAAATGTCCAGAAAAACGACATGCTATAGTATGACGTCAAAAATCTAAAAAAAACGACATGCTATACTATGACGTCGAAAATGTCCAAAAAAAACGACATGCTATACTATGACGTCGAAAATGTCAAAAAAACGACATGCTATACTATGACGTCGAAAATGTCAAAAAAAACGACACGCTATACTATGACGTCGAAAATGTCCAAAAAAAACGACATGCTATACTATGATGTCGAAAATCTAAAAAAAACGACATGCTATACTATGACGTCGAAAATGTCCAGAAAAACGACATGCTATACTATGACGTCGAAAATGTCCAAAAAAAACGACATGCTATACTATGACGTCGAAAATGTCCAAAAAAACGACATGCTATACTATGACGTCGAAAATGTCCAGAAAAACGACATGCTATAGTATGACGTCGAAAATGTCCAGAAAAACGACATGCTATACTATGATGTCGAAAATCTAAAAAAAACGACATGCTATACTATGACGTCGAAAATGTCCAGAAAAACGGTATGACGTCGAAAATGTCCAAAAAAACGACATGCTATACTATGATGTCGAAAACCTAAAAAAAACGACATGCTATACTATGACGTCGAAAATGTCTTAAAAAAACGACATGCTATACTGTGACGTCGAAAATGTCAAAAAAAACGACTATGACGTCGAAAATGTCCAGAAAAACGACATGCTATAGTATGACGTCAAAAATCTAAAAAAAACGACATGCTATACTATGACGTCGAAAATGTCCAACAAAACGACATGCTATACTATGACGTCGAAAATGTCCAAAAAAACGACATGCTATACTATGACGTCGAAAATGTCCAGAAAAACGACATGCTATAGTATGACGTCGAAAATGTCCAGAAAAACGACATGCTATACTATGATGTCGAAAATCTAAAAAAAACGACATGCTATACTATGACGTCGAAAATGTCCAGAAAAACGACATGCTATAGTATGACGTCGAAAATGTCCAACAAAACGACATGCTATACTATGACGTCGAAAATGTCCAAAAAAACGACATGCTATACTATGACGTCGAAAATGTCCAGAAAAACGACATGCTATACTATGACGTCGAAAATGTCCAACAAAACGACATGCTATACTATGACGTCGAAAATGTCCAAAAAAACGACATGCTATACTATGACGTCGAAAATGTCCAGAAAAACGACATGCTATAGTATGACGTCGAAAATGTCCAGAAAAACGACATGCTATACTATGATGTCGAAAATCTAAAAAAAACGACATGCTATACTATGACGTCGAAAATGTCCAGAAAAACGGTATGACGTCGAAAATGTCCAAAAAAACGACATGCTATACTATGATGTCGAAAATCTAAAAAAAACGACATGCTATACTATGACGTCGAAAATGTCTTAAAAAAACGACATGCTATACTGTGACGTCGAAAATGTCAAAAAAAACGACTATGACGTCGAAAATGTCCAGAAAAACGACATGCTATACTATGACGTCAAAAATCTAAAAAAAACGACATGCTATACTATGACGTCGAAAATGTCCAACAAAACGACATGCTATACTATGACGTCGAAAATGTCCAAAAAAACGACATGCTATACTATGACGTCGAAAATCTAAAAAAAACGACATACTATACTATGACGTCAAAAATGTCCAACAAAACGACATGCTATACTATGACGTCGAAAATGTCAAAAAACCGACATGCTATAGTATGATGTCGAAAATGTCCAAAAAAACGACATGCTATACTATGACGTCGAAAATGTCCAGAAAAACGACATGCTATAGTATGACGTCAAAAATCTAAAAAAAACGACATGCTATACTATGACGTCGAAAATGTCCAAAAAAAACGACATGCTATACTATGACGTCGAAAATGTCAAAAAAAACGACATGCTATACTATGACGTCGAAAATGTCCAGAAAAACGACATGCTATACTATGACATCGAAAATGTAAAAAAAAACGACATGCTATACTATGACGTCGAAAATGTCCAGAAAAACGACATGCTATACTATGACGTTGAAAATGTCCAAAAAAACGACATGCTATACTATGACGTCGAAAATCTAAAAAAAACGACATACTATACTATGACGTCAAAAATGTCCAACAAAACGACATGCTATACTATGACGTCGAAAATGTCAAAAAACCGACATGCTATAGTATGATGTCGAAAATGTCCAAAAAAACGACATGCTATACTATGACGTTGAAAATGTCAAAAAAACGACATGCTATACTATGACGTCGAAAATGTCCAGAAAAACGACATGCTATAGTATGACGTCAAAAATCTAAAAAAAACGACATGCTATACTATGACGTCGAAAATGTCCAAAAAAAACGACATGCTATACTATGACGTCGAAAATGTCAAAAAAAACGACATGCTATACTATGACGTCGAAAATGTCCAGAAAAACGACATGCTATACTATGACATCGAAAATGTAAAAAAAAACGACATGCTATACTATGACGTCGAAAATGTCCAGAAAAACGACATGCTATACTATGACGTTGAAAATGTCCAAAAAAACGACATGCTATACTATGACGTCAAAAATCTAAAAAAAACGACATGCTATACTATGACGTCGAAAATGTCCAACAAAACGACATGCTATACTATGACGTCGAAAATGTCCAAAAAAACGACATGCTTATACTATGACGTCGAAAATGTCAAAAAAAACGACATGCTATACTATGACGTCGAAAATGTCCAAAAAAAACGACATGCTATACTATGACGTCAAAAATGTCCAAAAAAACGACATGCTATACTATGACGTCGAAAATGTCCAAAAAAAACGACATGCTATACTATGACGTCAAAAATGTCCAACAAAACGACATGCTATACTATGACGTCGAAAATGTCAAAAAACCGACATGCTATAGTATGATGTCGAAAATGTCCAAAAAAACGACATGCTATACTATGACATTGAAAATGTCAAAAAAACGACATGCTATACTATGACGTCGAAAATGTCCAAAAAAAACGACATGCTATACTATGACGTCGAAAATGTCAAAAAAAACGACATGCTATACTACGACGTCGAAAATGTCCAAAAAAAACGACATACTATACTATGACGTCGAAAATGTGAAAAAAAACGACATGCTATACTATGACGTCGAAAATGTCCAGAAAAACGACATGCTATACTATGACGTTGAAAATTTCCAAAAAAACGACATGCTATACTATGACGTCAAAAATGTCCAGAAAAACGACATGCTATAGTATGACGTCAAAAATAAAAAAAAAACGACATGCTATACTATGACGTCGAAAATGTCCAGAAAAACGACATGCTATACTATGACGTCGAAAATGTAAAAAAAAACGACATGCTATACTATGACGTCGAAAATGTCCAGAAAAACGACATGCTATACTATGACATCGAAAATGTAAAAAAAAACGACATGCTATACTATGACGTCGAAAATGTCAAAAAAAACGACATGCTATACTATGACGTCGAAAATGTCCAACAAAACGACATGCTATACTATGACGTCGAAAATGTCAAAAAAAACGACATGCTATACTATGACGTCGAAAATGTCCAACAAAACGACATGCTATACTATGACGTCGCAAATGTCAAAAAAAACGACTTGCTATACTATGACGTCGCAAATGTCAAAAAAAACGACATGCTATACTATGACGTCGAAAATGTCAAAAAAAACGACATGCTATACTATGACGTCGAAAATGTCCAAAAAAACGACATGCTATACTATGACGTCGAAAATGTCAAAAAAAACGACATGCTATACTATGACGTCGAAAATGTCCAAAAAAAACGGCATGCTATACTATGACGTCAAAAATGTCCAAAAAAACGACATTTTCGTTTTTGACATTTTCGTTTCTGGACATTTTCGACGTCGAAAATGTCCAGAAAAACGACATGCTATACTATGACGTCGAAAATGTCAAAAACAACGACATGCTATACTATGACGTCGAAAAGGTCCAAAAAAACGACATGCTATACTATGACATCGAAAATGTCAAAAAAACGACATGCTATACTGTGACGTCGAAAATGTCCAGAAAAACGACATGCTATAGTATGACGTCGAAAATCTAAAAAAAACGACATGCTATACTATGACGTCGAAAATGTCCAGAAAAACGACATGCTATACTATGACGTCGAAAAGGTCCAAAAAAACGACATGCTATACTATGACGTCGAAAATGTCAAAAAAACGACATGCTATACTATGACGTCGAAAATGCCAAAAAAAACGACATGCTATACTATGACGTCGAAAATGTCCAACAAAACGACATGCTATACTATGACGTCGAAAATGTCAAAAAAAACGACATGCTATACTATGATGTCCAAAATGTCCAAAAAATGACATGCTATATATAGTATGACGTCAAACATGTCCAAAAAATGACATGCGATACTATGACGTCCAAAATGTTAAAAAGATGAGATAGTTATGACGTCAAAAATGTCAAAAAAATGACATGCTATACTATGACGTCGAAAATGTCCAAAAAATGACATGCTATACTATGACCTGGAAAATGTCCAGAAAATGACATAGTATACTATGACGTCCAAAATGTCCAAAAAATGACATGCTATATATAGTATGACGTCAAACATGTCCAAAAAATGACATGCTATACTATGACGTCGAAAATGTCAAAAATATTGACATGCTATACTATGACGTCCAAAATGTTAAAAAGATGACATGCTATACTATGACGTCGAAAATGTCAAAAATAATGACATGCTATACTATGACGTCGAAAATGTCCCAAAAATGACATGCTATACTATGACGTGGATAATGTCCAGAAAATGACATAGTATACTATGACGTCGAAAATGTCCAAAAATGACAAAATGAGGAAAAAACTAGAAGTACAGTATGACATTAAAAATGTGTAAAAATGACACTTTTTTATTTGGACATCAAAATTTAGTCTAAATGAAACAGAATAGCATGACTTCCAAAATGTGATAAAATTACACATGGTATACTTTGAAGTTGAGAATTAGGTAAAAAGACAGTGTGTAAACTTGAAAATTAGGGAAAAAATGCATAATATGACATTGAAAATGAAGCAAAAGTTGGCAGTATAGCATGACTTCTAAAATGTGATAAAATGACATAGTATAATAAAATGTTGAAACTGACTTCTAATATTAGGTAAGCTGAGACATAATATAGTAAGACTTTGAAATTGAGTCCAAATCACAAATAAAATAGCATAACCTCCAAAATGGACCAAAACAAGACATAGAATAGCATGACTTCTAAAATGAGGTAAAATTATACACATGAGGTAAAATTGCATAGTATATGCTGTGATATTGAAAATGAGGCACAATTACACAGTATATTATGATGTAAAAAAAGGTAAAATGACACACAGTATATTTGGTGTCAAAATTGAGGTAAAATAACAGTATATAGTGTCATACCTAAAATGAGGTAAAACGACACATTGTATGCTTCGAAAATGTGGCAAAATCACATAGCATAGTATGACATCAAAATCGAGGTAAAATGTCACAACGACAAGAGTTAAAATGACACAATGACGTTGAAATTCAGGTCAAATGGGATGTAGTATATAGTATGATGTTGAAAATGAAGTAAAATTACACATAGCAAATACAGTAGCATGATGTTGAAATGAGGTAAAATGACCCACATCAAAAATGAGGCCAACTGAGACATTGAAAATTAGGTAAAATGTCTATGACAACAAAAATATGACGATCAAAATGGGCAAAAATGACAAAGTATAAATTGATGTAGAAAATTAGTTCGAAAGAGACGTAGTATAGTATGACATTGAAAATGACTTTGAGAGACATAGGTATCAAAAATGAGCTCAAATGAGACATACAATAGTATGATATCGGCGTCACTATAGTATGTTAGTATACTTATTTGAGCTCATTTTCAAGACTGAAAACCTCAATTGACATGACTTGACTATCGCGAGTTTTCCGCCAGGATTCCAGGACCCCACAGGATGATGCTGCCTTAAAAAAAAAAAAATCATACTTAACATTTTGCATTTAGGCTAGAAAGTTCAACTTTGGTCTCAGTGAAACACATTAAAACGCTCAAGAGGTTTGAATACTACAGCAAGGCACTGTACAATATTAGGTCAAGCTTTAGCGCTATGATTCTGAACTCAGCCTCTACTCCCTCTGATAACCCTCTCTGTGGTAGATAGCTCATTGTCAGCTGGGTGTTCAAGCTCCATTTAACTCTAACTAAGTGCCTTTAGTCATTATTGCTGCTCATTAATGCTGCAGTGGTGCTGGAGCGTCTGCATGAGACAGCTGGATCAAACAGAAGAGTTTCTCCTTGCAGGACTCTCCACTTCTGTTTGCTAGTTTATAGGTAAATAATTAATAGCACAGACCTAATCCTAATAGTCTGTTACATTGAGTTTATTTGCTATTATAAATCCTCATTAAAATGCAGACACCTGTAATCATCTTAATAGCTAGTGTTTATTTTTGTCTAAACAGGGCATAAACAAATCTTTGAAGCAGCACAACAGGTCTTTAATGCCAGCAGCTCCCAACAGGGGGTGCACCAGGGGTTTTTTTTTCTCAGCAGCTACCTAGGGAGGCTATATGGAGGGTCCTTACTAATAAACTCAACAAACCCAATTAAATAGAAAGTGCCATTTCAAGTAGTCATTTAATTTTTAAACAGGCACAACCACAGAGAGGAGGAAAATAAACAAACCGATGCAACAACATTCAAACTGCTCATTAACCTGCAGGTGTGACTGATATTGCACAGAAACAGGGGATTAAATGTAATAGCTGAATAAGCTCATTAAAGGTAAACTTAGTGGGAAATGTAAAAAGGTTTTCAGACATTTGCTACCATTGCCCCAAGAAGTATGTCATCATCCAATATATCTAAGAAGAACTGATTGTGTCAAACGACTCTTTAAAAAAAAAAAGGAGTCAAGCGATTCTTAAAGATCACTGTACATAAAACAGAGCAAAAATCACATTGCAGGCTATATTTTTATGAGAAGGCACCTATGAAAATGAAGAGCTTTTGAGCAAAAAGCTCTTCAACTATTTGAAAAAATATAAGAAATGTCAGATCTATTTTAAGTTTAGTTTGAAATGTTTATAAGACGTTTACTTAAGACAACCCTAAAAATCTGTCATTTACATGTCATATAAAAGACACAGTGCAGATAATTAAAGAAAAGAGATCAACAGAGATGCACAATCAAATCCGCATATGAAGTAAATGTGGAGGAAAATTCGCAATTCTGCAGCAAAACCAATATTTTTTTCATTTGCTAAAATAACATTCAGGGGTTAATCAAGTAAAACATAATCATTACTGCAGATTTAGTAGATATCAGCCGTTTTCAGACAGGACAGAATACAGTTAATTTCCCAGTAATGCATCATGAACACTTGATTGATCATATTTTCTTCTCCAAAATATCTAATATTTCCCTTCATTTCATAAACAGTTAAAATCAAAGAAAAATGTCCATCTTACTTTCTCTTCCAACCTTCATATTGAGCTTTCTAAATCTTCAAGTCTTTTCAAAAGATTATTTGAACAACATAGGAGAAATATTTTTATTTGAATGAAACACAAGTTTACTCTTACTCTATAGGAGATCAAGGTTTTCTGGAGTGTGCCGTGTAGGAGCGGGCGTGCGGGGCTGACGGGTGGAGACCCAGCCAAACACACTGGACCACTAAATGAGTAAAATGACCAGCTTTCACCAGCTCTTTAAAAAACTCATTTACATCCTGTCAGATTTCATTATGGCCAGTGGGCTGCCGTGGTGCAGCAGGACAGGACTGAGCCCGAGTGCACTGACTGTGCCGGCCAAGCTCCTATCTGCCCGACCCGCCTCACCGGTCCAATAGGCAGGTGATTCTCCTGTGTCAAGGGCTTTGGCTCCTGTTCGCTCCTCACTACTTTACTGCTGGAACTTTTGGGGAGCCATTGAGCATGATTAACGGCTTGCGAGTGACTGAAAACCTAGTATTTTTAAGAATCTGGGAAATTACCTTCCCAAAAATTGCCTCCTCACCAAAGAACTGCAAATATTACGTAAAATAAAGAGGGTCTCAAAACTTTATGCATCCCGGCTAAAAATGCAAGAAAACAAAACCATGATGAGTAATTTCAAGCCTCGTTTTGCCTTTAAAATGGCATGTTTCCTCTTAAATTCAATGGAAAAGCAAATCAGTCAAAGATAACGTTACAATTAAAATGGTCCAATAATGTTGGATAAAGAAACAGCATTCAATTTTATTGGACGCACATGTGTCCAATAAAATCGTTCTGTTTGTAGAATCTTCCTAACATTAGATCATTTGCACCTTTTAGCAATTTGTACAAAGCATCAGTCAGAAGAAGGTGATAAAAAATACAGAACTTTATCTACATATAATACAGTAGAGTGGAATCTCTCCCCCCCCCCCCAAAAAAATATGGGTTTTCTCTAAGACAGATAAAAACATAAAACAGAAATTTGCCGGTTGGGCTACAAACACTGTAAACCCAAATTAGTTTTTAGTAGTTACTAAATTACTAACTTAAGGTAAGCGACTCCACTAGGGTGGTCTAGTTTTTACAAAATCAAAAACCAGACAACTCAAGCTTTGTTTACATTAAGTCTTGATAGTTCAGTACTAAAGAACTCAAGGTTTTAAAACTAATGTTTACGAGTAATTAAGGCAACCATTAATCATGTATATCAGTAGTCATTACTCATGTCTAACTGTATTCATTATCAATATCCATTTGTCATGATTATAAATGAGAAATTTTCAATGTAAATTATAATTTCAAAAATGTAAATGAGTGAATACAAGATAGTTTCAACAATCAGGTGTTTTTAGAGAGCTGAAGAGAGATTTTGCTTTTTTTTTTTTTTGTATCACTGCGAGTCCAAGCACAACATCCACATCTAGAAAAGGACATTTTCCTGATAGGAATATTAGTTTTGGATTTATCTACCAATATTGAGGACCAAATTTGATGGAAAGTCTGTGTGGCCACTGAAAATCGACAGATCTCTTCTGTAACGGATCTTTCTTTGTGAGGCGTAGATCTGAGAGACTGTTGGACCAAAGAATAAAGGCAACAGCTGAAATCAACCCAAAGGAGCTTTAACAAAGTATTCGTTCCCACTTGTGTAACTGGGCTCTCTTACCATTTTTTTTCTTCTTCCTTTGAACGATTTGAGTTGTAGAAGGAAAAGGACACATTATATGTTGAAAATGTTTCATTTTGTTACATCACAGAAACCTGACATTATAATGGGAGTGTGAACACTTTTAGCTGTGGCGCTTATGTTGTCCTTCAGGTCCTAAAATGGGAAAATGAACTTTTTCCTGCTGATTAACCAGTCAGTGATTTAATGATTTAAATTAACTTTGATTTCTTGATTAACTTCTTTTTTTAATACCTTGAGTTTTTATGTCAAAAACTCTAATTTAACGTTAGCAAAGAAAGAAAAAATAAGGTGTACTTTTAGCAAGTTAACATCTATAAAAGATTTTGGGAGATTTTCCAGTCTTAAAATCCTATCTGGTAGCGATTGGTCATGCAGAATTGTTCTAAAGTTAATGAATATTTTAATATATTGCACACCTGACCATAAAAACCGATAAAGGCAAATTAAATCCAAGTGACTAAAGTTAACAAAGACCACCAAGTTAGAAGTGTGGTACTTTTACCGTTTCTTTTATCTATATTTGAATGGTTGGTTTTAACTAGACTGGTAAAAACCAGCCACTTGTTCTTCGTTTCGTACAGAGGGTCTGAGAAACGATTACTTCCTGGAGGCGTGAACTCTGTTGGGGTATTAAATTTTAACCAACATTTGCCCATGACCTATGTAATGTGCCAGTTCAACGATGTGAAGCTTACAGAAAATTTCCTGCGATGTAAACAAGAGACATGAACAATATTTGGAAGTGAGGTCAACACGGACTGAACAACTCTGTTCAATTCCTCCATCCGCTGCCATCGCTAAAACTACAGGCAGACTACAACTCTGAAACCTCACCGACCTCATCGTTCACAACTTCCCCAGTGCCGGCACATGTAGCCGTTTGCCTACATGTGCCAGAGGAATCAAACACAATGGCAGAAAGGCCAGGATGGGCTGTGAGGTGAGATTAGAATTGAGTAGAATTACATATTATATTTTAACTGGTCTAAGTTTTAACTCACGTATGTTGTGAAGCCAACTTAGGAACATCACAAACTCTTCAGAACTACGAGTAATTTGTAACGTATGAACCTTCTCTGTACATTGGACTTGCATCCCACTAGTGCAACTATAAAGTCTCCAAGTGTCCTTTGGCTACAAGAGCCCCAACAGCAGTTAAACCCACAGGGCTTTGCAGTCTGTGGTTATGCTCTAAGCTCCTTGAGAATCTCATTCCGACTCTGAGCATGTCTGTAACCCGGTAATCTGACGCATGCATCAAAGCCACGGAGAGTACCTCAGCTCACACCGGGAGCTCCATCAATCCCCTCCGGCCCATGAAAGCTGCCTTTTTCTCACACAGCTGGCCATCAAGGGTGACATCCTCGAAGAGACGACACAAACAGCGTCTAATGAATTTTTAACGACGATTGTTGGGGAACGGCGAAGGAGGAGGGGTGGGAGGCAGCGGCTGCGAGAGCAAAACCGCACGCCGAATGCATTACAGTGATTTGTTGGCTCACCTTTGAGCTGGTGTAAGAGGACTCCTGCCTCTGATCATCGGGGTGTTAAGTGCACTCTGCGGGGGAGCTTCTTGGCGCCACATTGTGGGCCAAATGATGTTTGAAATGTTTTAATCAAATTCTGTCTGCTCATTCCACTAACAATACGTCTCGTGGGGTGAAAACTGTGTGGTTCTGCCTCTAACAACTCCTGGGGGAATCCTCCTGATAGAGTAAGTTTCCTAACCTCCAGTCGAGAAGTTTATTTTTTTTTCCTAAGTGACATCCCTCTATACATTTAAATGGGCCTTTATGAGAAGCAGCAGCTTGGCATGAAGCGAGGTGTTGAGTCTCAATCTGTCTTCCTGAGCAGAATGTCTTGGTGACGTTAGGTCTCTTGTTCGTAGATGTATGTGACAGAAGGAATGTTACTCTTTTTTTTTTTTTTACGTGTCTTGCCTCGCCGTTCCAGGCACACCGTATGAAGAAGTCGGTTGCCTACATGCGGCAGAACATTTTTTTGCTCTACAATAAAGATATCCTGATTGTGTGACAGGGTTGCCTCTGGCATCAACAGGTTGCATAATGAAATATGAACAGAAGACAAGTTGCCAATACCTTGAAGATTCCCTTCTTGGGTAACTTATCTGGTGATGTCGCAATCCCACTTGAGAGTAACACTCAAGCAGACGGGTTGAAGGATGTTTTCTAGGACTAAGATGATCTTTTTACCTCAGACCCAAAGTGCTTCAGGAAGGTTTAGGTAACTGAAATGCATCTTGAAGGGCAATTTTAGTAGACAAACTATTGTTCTCTGTGAAGAACAAACTTATACAAACTTTACAAAATACATCACATTTCAGTTTAGACAGGATTAACTGAAAAAAAAATCATGGCAGTCTGAGTTAATGCTAAATGAATAAATAATGTATTGTCCCTGCTGACAGCCAGTTCAGCATTGTAAATACTGAATAAGAGAGGGATTTAAATTTATAGGAACAAACTACTGGGAATAAACATAGGGTTTGTCTAAAACTTGCGTTTTAAGTTTTTCTACTCCTGGCTAGCTTAAATCAAAAGCTTTCATTACCAGCCAACATTGTTCATGTACTGAAAGCCTTAACTATTTGTAAACAGTGTCAAATTGAAAACTAAAGAGTTTCTATTTTACCCTGACCCTCCGTAAAAGGTCAGGGTGATTTTTGCTTGCATTCTTATGTCTTGTAAAAGTCAATTTTATCACCACCTGCTGGTTTGGGATGGGTTTTGCAGTGTTATGGTAACAATGCTTTCCAGTCGTACTCTGAACTGGGAGATTGGAGCTTTCCAGTCAGAAAACTCAACGGGCACGCCCTCTGGGAAAGTGGGAGCCCTTTCCCAATGAATTGAGTGGAGTTGCACAGAGAATTCACAATTACACAATGTTGGCCACTTCTAAGGCCAACATCGTGTTTCAATATGGCCGCTCCTCACATTAATAGTAGTAAGATGCGGAGGGAAGAGGTTTATTTTAAGACACAAAGAAAGCGTTTAAAAGAAAAGTCACATGTAGCTCATTTCACTCGAAAGAAAACAAGTTAACAGTGTTTGCTTATAGAAAGTAAAGCTTAAATGATGTTTGTAACAGGTACTGCAAAAAATGTCCTGTTAGCTTCAAGTTCTGACTTCCAAAGTATCTGGAACAGAGCATAAATAATGCAATCCCAGAAAAAAAAACACAATTTGTCTCATGGCAGAGTTGTTTTTAGTTATTTGATTTAACCATAAGTCATGTTGTAACATTTCTGCTGCTCTAACAAACTATTCTGTGTTTGTTAGAGCAGACACAGTTATCGTGTGTGATAACTGTCACCATGTTTATGTAAAATAGGAGACAAAAGGGTGCATTACAGTAGACTCCTCTCCACTGTGACTGCCAAATCCGCCTTTTTGGGGGAACATATGTGCTAGAATATAACACTTCTGAGCTTCGTTTTTGAATGTCATACCAGATGGACACTTGAGTGGTCCAAATGCCCTTATGTTTGGTCCAATTTTCCCTTTGATCAGCAAAAGTGCTACTCTGGTTCTGACCTTAGGGTGAAAGTGCAGTCTTACCCAATCCTGGCACAGAAAGTAGCGATCCTGCAACATCACTCTGCAGTGTTCATTTAATATATAGATGGAAAGGATGTATTGCTTTCACTTTCTTGACAGGTTTTAAGACTATGCAGTAATAAGTTTTTGAATGTCTAAAGACTATCTATAGAGACTTCTGCAGATGATTTTTTCTGATTAATTTATTTATTTCTACTAAATGACATTAAGCAGTTAATGCATAAGAATATCAACTTTTAGGATTAAGCCATACGCTAACATATTGTGTCAGAAAATCTTTACTTTCCTAAAATTTTGAAGGTGAGTAAATCGAACAGGAATGCCCAGTTTGATGGAAGGTCAGTTTAAATCATCTGACTTACCAGTTATGGCAAAATTAGCTATAAAAATTGACTATAAAACAGTGACGTTGTCTTTACACATTCCAGCGATTTTACTTATGTTTTGTCTTTTTTAATTTCCAGTTTTACAATTTTTTTTATTTTTCCTTATAGCCATGTGGTTATATTTGATCATTTTTATAGATTGGATTGGATACAGTAGGATATAAGACCTTCTAAAAGTAATTTTTATGGTTTATTATATCCATAAAAAGGTGGGACTATAGCATGTAGTATACTGGACACCTCATATAGAGAGGCTGCTTGTCTGGTGTTCAATTACCGACCCAGGGACCTTTGCGACATGTTTTCTCCCTTCTCACTCTGCCCACTTCGTGTGTGATAACTGTCAATAAAAGGTCTTGAAGGCCACAAAAAAGGGGAAATAAATGGCCATTGTACACATATTTCACAAGACAAGAAGACAGGAGCGAGAGAATAGGAAACTTCAGTGACTCTTTGTTTTGTTCCATCTTTTAAAGGTTAAATTATGAAAATAAAAGTTTAGTTCTGAATGGATACAGGTTCAAAAACTACTTTATGGAATCAGAGATCAGGACCACAATCAGTAGAAATCAGGCATAACAGTCTGCAAACAGAAAAGAAATCATGAAGTTATGTTTAAAACTGGACAAATTTCTTAATATAAAAATAAACACGCACATATGGATACAAAATTGTTCTTTTGAAAGTAAGAAATAGACGATTTAAATCTAGTTCACCACTTTACGAGTCCTATCTATGAAGAAAACCAAATGATCGCATTGTATTCATCAGACTTGTTATAATAGTTTCATTCAAATACATTCTTGTTAATATCAGAAAATCTCATTATATTGCTCGATAGTTTAATTCATTACCTTGTTGCAGGTGTGTTAACATCCAGCGCTGCTCTCCACAGCAGAGACACTGTTATCCTCCTTTCACAGAGCACCAGCCTTTAATGTTGAGTATTAAATGTTCCCACATTGCCAGACCCCTAAATCTACTTTATTGTGTTATTTCAACCTGTCAGACCTATCGATCAGTGGATTAAGACAAAGATGATGTTTTAAAGCTTTGACTGAGGGTTTCATAGCTGTCCTGAAATCCAATACCAATAGGGGTTCATAGATTCGGGCCAAGATTTAGAGCTATACGCAGGATTGATGATATAGAGTCCTGGCATAACAGTGGAGGTGCATAGGCTCCATCCTTCAACATAACTCGAGATAACAAGTGCGTTTTTATTTTGTTATTAGAGTCATTCAGCTGTCTGCTTATTTAAAACATCTAGCTTGTCACACGGACATGGATCTTCTGCTGTAAATAATGCCACACTTGTACGGAAAGGCGAACAGATTTATTCTGAAACTGCTTTCCGAAATGCACGGGTTGCGTTACTGATCACTGGAAAATAGCGAGCAATAAAAGATATATTACTCAAAGTCAGTGACATAATCGAATGTGGATTTTTTTTTCATAAGTTCAAAACAACGTTTGTCAGTAGCACAAGAAGAGGATTGATCACCACTTTGAACTTACAAGAACAAGTTCTAGATTTCCAGCACAAGGCAGCATAAAATCTTAGGAGGAGCAATCTTTTCTTTTTTTGTCTTATAGCTATAATAAACTGTGAAATAGATGTGTACTGTTTGCTTTGGCGAACAGTAGAAAAATAATCCTTTAACCAAACTAGAAATTTAAATGTACTGACTAACTGTCAATTCAAGTAATATTAGAAAGAATGAGCCATAAGCAGGGAGGGTGTTTGAAACGCCTGATAAATCTCTCATCTAAAGAACAAATGAGACTAACTCGGGGACCTGTAAAAACGCACAACTCTAATGCTGCAAAAAGTCTGCTACTATTATCACAGCATTTTAAAGTTAAATATATTTAGACTCACTGATGCACTCTGTCAGATTCATACTGTATCTTCACTCAGACTGCTGCCAGAGGCTTTACGTTCTGGAAGCGCTGCGTCTTTCCCAACTAACAGATCAGAATGAAATGTACATATGCAGTTAATGCATAAGAATATCAACTTTTAGGACTGAAATCAAGTTAAATATTCAGATTTACTTGTTTATCTTTCTAAAGGAATGGTATCTGGTTATGTATGTTAGCATATTTAGGCATTTTCCAACTTCATTATGACAGAGAAAAAAAAAGAATTTACTTTAATTTGAAACTATATTTCTTACTATGACACTATGTTTCCTACTTTTTAAATTGCTCTGAGTTTATTAATTGTGTTCTTAAATATTTTAAATGGTAATTATTTTGTTTTAAGTTAAGAAAACAGTCATGTGCTGATGAGGTATTACTGATTATAAAGTGTTAAGAGTTGTATCCTTTTATCACCCTTTATTTCTTGAGTTAATGTATGATAAGAGTATGGAAAACGTAATTTAAAAAATAATAAATTTTGTTGTTATTCAGATAACCACACATTCATGTCTTATTATAGTGACGGTGGATCTTTTAATATCTGAAGGAGGGTGGCCAACTACTTCTTCAAGACAATATCGTTAAAACAAATAAATTAACAAATGACTTGTTATAAAAACGGAATATAAATACAGAGATTACCCTATCCTACGTCAAAGCGTCCGCAGTCAGAACGGTCATGTCACATTTTATTCGATTTTGAACTCATTGACATCAGACATGCATCATAACTCTGCACCAGAAGAAGCCAGATGCATTCAATTTGGACCAAAATATCGGCTAAAGTAAACTGTGGAGTGCAAACTTCTTGCTCAACAACTTTCGAGATATTAGCAATAGCAGTTATAGAAATTTGGAGTGTTGAGATATTCGTTATATGTCAACAAAAGCTCATGTTTAGGCCATACAAATACTTTGTGTAGTTCTTGGCAAAGTAAAAGTCGTTCAGATCTGTAATGTAAATGTAATAATGACTACCTTAGTTAATAATTAATCAAAGATTCTTGATATTCAATAACCTAAAGATTGCTGTCCACTAGAATCCAGGGCGGTCAGTGGGATAAAAGGAATGATCACTTATCAATTTACTGTCTGCTAGACTTTCTCCTCGGAGCTGATGGTCAGGATGAACAGTGGTGAAATCCACTTGGAACCACTGTGCATCCCTCAAAATATACCAGTTATTAAAAAAAAAAAAAAAAGCAAACTTCACAGTGATAATTTGTGACAGCTCGTCTGTCCTGTTTAATGTCACTCTGTGTCCAATGACCACATCTTTTCCTGAGTCAAGAACAAACAACAGCTAATTAGTTTCAGCATGCATTGGTAAATAACGTGGAGTTTTTCTACAGGCATATTTGTCCCTTCCAAAAATACAATAATACCATTTTGACAATTACTTCAAAGACAGGATTGTCAGGGAAATAAAAGTATATATTTTCAGCTCATATCTAGTAGATTCATTAGATACTGGATGTTTCAGAAACTGTCTGAAGGATTTTAACCAACTGGCAGCGCTAACAGTGCTATTTTTTCACAGTTATTCTCCATGTGCGTAAACAATACTGTTTACACAGACAATTGCTTGTTTGTTTTATGGAAAAGCGCCAAATAAACTCTCAAAGAGATTATCTGCAACTCTGGCTGTCATGTGTGCTGTCTATTAGAATATCACTATTTGTGTATGATGAGATAAATACAAGGTCCTGAGTGGGGTAAATTATAAAAATATTTTGCACAAACATTGTTCAAGGTGAAAAAGAAAGTCAGTTTTCCTTAGCAGGTGAAATATCATGCATCCTGAAGCAAGAAAGACACTTGGTTGTTTTGAGCATGCACAAAACTTAATAGTCAGATTATTGATTGTTTTTTTAGATGATTATGGTAGCAGCATATGTAAGTTCTATGTGAAGCCTGGAGGAGCCTGGTGGCAGCAGGCGCAGTGTATCCATAATGTGTGCATAACTCACACTACATTTAAAAAAAACTCAAGTCAAAAAATTGTTTGTCGGCAAAGATTTTGAAATGGGACTGGCCACACTTTGAGATTGATTTGTGTAAGTTCCCCAAGGAATAGGGCACACACTCCTCCAAATTGTCCACATGGCCTGCTTTCTGAGAGACTGCAGTTCAAATGCAAAAAGTGTTCATCACTACGTAAAAGAGAAGTCTTTAAGATAATTAAAAGATTTACTCTTTTAATCGCAAGCTTTGGCTCTTAATTTTTAAAGTGCATCAAAAATACCCAACCTATGACAAACCCTGGCTTCATAACTGACAACTCAGTGACAAACTGATATTTAATGATGTATAAATGATTTCTTCTGTAACCACTTGCTGAGATATGTGCACAAAGTGCTGAGCCAGGTTGAACTTATTGTACACTGGGGGGTTGCAGAATATACCATGGCTGAAACTGATGGTGCTGGAGCAGAAACCTCGTATTCATCAAGAAATTATAAAATAACGTATTTGTTAAAGCGCAGCCGACACATTTAAATGCGGTTTCTAAATTTTATGTTCGACTGGTTGTGGAAGTCCTGAAGATGAAGTCAAATCTTTCCCTTCCTGTTGCCCCTAAGGACGGGGCAGCTTAACTAAATCTGCCACTTATTGGTGTTTTAAAAAGATGAAAGCTTCTTAAGGCATGTAAAGCCTTAATGAGGTCGGCGGTTGATATTTCTATTTTTGTATTGTTGCACCGGAATGATGACTCATTGTATAATCATTTTCACTGTATGTTCTTTTAAAGTCATAAGGGCAATGAAGTGAATCTTTAGATTTTGTCATGTATGTTTTACAGGTAAAAAGGGCCTCCCCTCTTTCCAGCTTTAATAGCCATTTTTGGTCTTGTGACAGGGAGGATAAGTTCCTCTTCACCTCAGCAATTCTTGTAATTTTATACGTACGCGTTTGCTCATCCTGGGTTTCTAGCTGTAAATTTCAGACTTGGGTTTTGTCAACGCTCTGAGGCAATGAGATCTCAGAATGCTTTGGAGAGAAGTTAACAGCTTGTGCACGGCTGTAAGTGTATGTTTTTCAGCTTGTTGTGACAGCAAAAAACCGCAGAGTCTTCGGTTGATAAAATAACAGCGCACAGGGAACCGATATCTTTATCTGATCATCATCATCTCTCTCAGCAGGAGACTTGCAGCAGTAGAAAAAAAAGGCCTATATTTGACTTGATTTCCGTACATTTCCAAAAGTGCACTATTGAATCCCGTTGGCTCCTCTTTACTCTTGTCTTTTATGGGTTTATGTTTATAACTTAATTTGATGAAAATGAGAAATCACAACTAAGCTAAATTCCTCTCAAATGCTTTTTCCCTATATGAGGCCAAACAATGAAATGTAGAAACAGTTAAGCTAATCTTCTGTCAAAGGAAATGACAAACCTTGAAAGTCATGAAAATTTTTACATAGAAACTGCCAACCTTTTAAGTTTATATGTAAATTCTTATATATATATATATATATATATATTCAATAAAAAACATAAGGCAGTCAGTACAGTACAGATGGGAAGCAAGATCAAGCAAAAACCTTGGACCCCTGACCTTAGGTCTGAGTTATCTAGCGGAGTTATTATTTCTTGTGTGGTTTGAAGCCACTTCACCTCCTGGAGGGAACAGCCACCGCAAATCAATACAACGTTGTTCTGAGTGATCCCCTTGACGGCATTATGAAAGGTTTGTTTGGATAAGAGTGGCATCTTTTACAAGCTGCATATCACTGAATAGTTTGTTTCAAAGTGTGAAACGGATGTGCATTATGTGCCATCACCTTTACCGGAGGACACATTTGAAGGAAGTTGAATGTTTTAGATATGCACTGAACCGATCAGTGACTTGTGATTTGTCTCTGGTTTTCAAAGATTTCAACTGAGACATTTCATCATTTGAATAAATTCCTTCGCAAGATCTTTTTCTGATTGTGGAGCTTTTTCCTAACAAAGGTTTATTGCCTATTCATACTAGGAGTGGGGAGAATTTGGTCTAAAGTTGGGTTTCATACTTATTCAAAACAAAGACAAAATGATCTGGAGATTAAATTTTAAAACTTTACTTAGCATCTTAAATGAGTGTAGTTAGGATAAATGTGGTATTAATATAACGTACTAACACGTTCTCTGTATACTAAAAAGAATCGGACGATTCCAAACGGCTGCCAATGCCTCCAAATCAAAGACCAGATAGAGGACAAAGGTTCAAAAGAATAACATGTCCAGCTTTCCTGGTATTTGCTGAAGTAGGCTCAAGTCAACTGGGTCTTTACTTTAACTAGGACAATCTAGACCCTACAATTTTTATTTACATTTTTTTTCAGTAACGGGCCTGGTGAATCATTGTCCTGCTGCAAAACCCAAGTAAGCTTAAGGTTACAAGTTACATGGATGGATGCATTATTTATTGCCTCACTTTTAAAATTTACAATATATTTTTCAACAAAATTTAAGCCATTCATTTTCAATTACAAAACATGCTGAAACAAAGCAAAATGATTCATATGATGGGCTTTTTGAGTCTACGTTCACTTTAAATATGACTTCTTCTTTTTTGTCTTTGTATTATGCTGGGAAAAACTCATCACGCCATTTCTTCAGGCAGCCGTCATTAACTTACTCCAACTGTCCCCAAAAGACTAGGTGAGAAGTGAGGGACTGCACTTACTAGAGGCGCATGGCACCTTGATAATGGAGTGTGGCAGAGGCGATTAGCACACTAACAGCTTCACACAAGGATTCTCTTTGGGAGGACGCGCGGCGATAAAACAAGAGGACGTGACCCTCCGGCAGCACAATTCACAGCACGACCGCTTAGGGTCCCAGGCTCTCTGACACTTCGAAAGGAACTCTTTGCTTTTAAAGTGGGAGTGAAGATGCACCTTGAAAAATTGTCGTCATTCCTGCAACCATTACGCCGAAATTTACAGTTTAAGTGCCCATTACAGAGCTGGAATAAATACACACGGGTGGAAGCACCTTTTCAGTAGGAGTATTTGTCAACTCTCAAAATGACAAAAACAAACATTACATTCTCTAATTTATTACGTTGTTTTTAACCATAAACTCCATGCAATTATTGCGTCTATGATTCAATCAGTGCTTTTTTAAAAATTGTTTTGCAACTGCCAGACAGCGTGCTGCTTAAAACTCTCCCTGCTGGCAAAGATTAAGGCTTTTTGCTTGTCCTTGAAGTATTTCAAATAGGGATACAAAAGCAGGCTGGTAATGCTATTTCTGAAAAAGATGTGAAGATCTGTATGTGGTCCACAGAAAGTGTTTTGGGTTACAGTTTGGGTAAATAAACTGAATCCTGATCACCTTGCTGGATCTTGGCAGCATATCATTTTCAATTCCACTGACAGATCTGCAGCCACACAGCATTGAAGCGTCTTCTGGTTGCAGGCACATCCACTCAATTACATGCAAATGCAAAAAATATGGAGCAATTTCAGTTAAAATAGCTGACTATAAGGTTATTTTGACTGTTTTTCCACCATATTTAGACATTTAATATTGATATTAATTTGGACCCTGAATTTGAGATTCATGTAATATAACTTCATTAAAATTGTAAAACATTTACAATTTTGTAATTGTTGTCCTCTTTCTCCCATTCATAGTTTTCTCAGATGCAGTCTGATTTATCTTTAATCTAGTTTAGTTAACCAATTCTAAGCAGTTAAGCAACTGCTTAGACTTTCTTTTGTAAACAAAACCTCTCTTTACTAAACCAGAAAAAATGACACAAAATAAACGATACATTAAAACATTAAACCGGCGTCGCTTTATTGCTATCGTGATTTTTGCTAACATTTTGAAACGTTCGTTGTAGAAAAATGGTCTTCAGTTTATAAAGTTTTGAATATATAGTAAGTTAAAATATTTTTGTTAGCACCTAGTAAAAGGTTCCTTCAATGCTAACTGAGCAGCTGTTTAAATATATTGTTAGTTCCTGTAGCACTAGCAGCCTTAGACAGTGTAGCTACTTTACCTTGCAGCTTCTATAGTGAACTTAGGTTCAAACATTTGGGAGTAATTGTTGATAAGCTGACCATCTGCTTTCATTTTACATCCAGTGATTAAAGTGAAACGCTAACACAAAGCATGTTTCAATGAGAATCACCACTCCAGGGACACTGTTGGCTACCTGCTAATCATCCATGCTAACCACCAGCAGGAACTAGCATAGAAGAAATGTTCTTTGTAGAAAAAATGTCTGCTCAGTTTATTAAGTCTTGAAATTATAGGTGAATTAAAATGTGTTTAATACTGTTTAATAAAAAAAAAGTAGTTCCTTCAATGCTAACGGAGCAGCTGTTTAAAGTGCTGTTAGCTTTTGTAGCCCTAAACAGACTAGCTACTATACTGTACTTGGGCTCAAACAGCTGGGTGTAACTTTGCTATCATTTTACTCATGTAAAATGATAGCAAAGTTACACAGGCTTTGCTTTTCAGTGTTGTTAGACTGTAGTCATCTACAGTCTAACAACACTGAAAAGCAAAGCCTGTTTCCATGACTCCAGGGACACTCTTGGCTACCTGCTAATCTTCCATGCTAACCACCAGTCCATCGCTGAACTCGTTTCTTTGCAGTGCAGTAATGAAAAGCTATATTCACAGCAGGGGCAACTGAAGTATGTACGCTTTGAAATTATTGATATATGTTCCTCCTTGATAAAATCCAAACCATAACCACTTTAATGTAGGAACATTATGTTATATAATCGGCAGTTATAGTGACTCATCGATTCATTACCAGGAAAACTAAATTCATTCTAGCTTTGATAAACTACATTGTTTTGCAAAGAGTCTGTTTAAATGTTTTTCTTTGTTTTTTTCCCCCCATACATTACATTACTGGTGGAGGTTTCAGCTGGCATTCGTTGGCATTCATCATAAGTGGCATATTTGCCACCTCTTGTAAGTAAAAACAAAAGAAAACTATTTGGTTCTGTTTAACTTCTTAGTTGAACTTGTGCTGAAAGTAATCCAGAATATAATTCTCTTTCTAAACACAGGAAATGTCATCTGTGGTGCATTAAAAAGTCTTGTGTTGGACTCAGTTCAGTTTGGCTGAAACCAAAAGAAAGTGAATATAGCTTTCTTTTACTTCTACTTTAATCAGACACATAGAAACTCCATTTCTTCTATGCAAGAATTTCTCTATGAATTAAGGTTCCTTTTTAGAAATGCCAGGGGTGACACTGACAGAATTTTTACTGTACCATAACACAAGTACATGTACTTGCCCAGCATGAAAGCATGTTGAACCTTCAGAAATGGTGTTAGAGACCATTTTTGTTCCCAAGATTTTGATCAGATTAAAAGCTTAAAATAATGACACACTGGCTTGCTGATAGAAAACCCCATATTTGAGTCACTCGTATATTATACACACAGTTCAACTGGACTGCCTTTGCACTTTGCTCTGGGACTTTTCCAGCTGTCACAAAGCACCCAGGCTATTTCTATCTCTTTAATACTTGGATTGCTGGTGTCAGCCATGAATAATTGATAAAAACAATGCAATCTTGGGGTTTAGGAGTCCGAGTTCCCTGTACGTCTCATAATGATTAGTGAAAGGGTCATGCAGCTCAAGCCCCTCAGTCGCCAGCATCCGACCCTAATCCCCCTTAATCCTCAAAACAATGGGCTCCTCCGTGCAGGAAACTGTGGCAGATTTTTATCGTTCCACTAAAAAGGATCATGGTGCCTTTCCTCTGGCAATACAATGACGGCAGTGGACAACCTCTTGCTGCCCTTATAGAGCCAAAGTCCAGCTTTACAGAAACTGTTATGAAAATGCTAATGGGAGATTTAAGGTAACCATACATTTCACTTTCTTCAACCACTCCTAGCAACAAACATTGCATGTCTGATATAAAAGGATCAAACCTGGCTTGTTCTTTCCACTGAGAGTTTTATGTTGGCTTTGGATTAGAGCTGTGGTGAAAAGCAATGAGACATGAACTAAATCACCACGAGAGGTTAAACTGTGACTTGAAGCGTATTCAGACAAATAGCTCTGAGGCAAATACTGTACGTCCTCCTTGGTAGAGAGGCACAGCAAATTTAGTTAGAGACCAGAATTGGACAATTTTTGGCGGAAACTCAGAAATCTAATCTTTTAAACACACCCTGCCTAAGGTATGTTGAAAACACAGACTCACAGACTTATCTCTGTGTTTTTGACAGAGATAAGTCTGCTGTTTCTTCAGCTAGCTTTAAGACTGTGCTGGTCATTTTGTTTGCCATTTCGTACATTTTGAAGTGTGAAAATCTGTCTTAAACTGGCCCAGGTAACAAGATGGTTTGCATATTATCACAAGACTGATGGATTTGATCTTTTAGAGCTTCCAATGAGATATGAAACATGGAATATGAAAATGTTGGCAGCCTTTTTGGAATCTTACAGTTAAGGGAAGGATGTACATTCTCTAGGGTTTAGTTGACCTATGAACTGACTGGAACTAGTTCATAGGTCACTTAGTATAGGGTTTCAGAGAAAGAAAAGTTTAAATTGAATTGAATATTTTCTTTTCATTTTGAAAAACATAGAACTATTGGCAACTCTACTTAACTTATGATGCACTGTACAAAATGTTATACATCATTGTTAAAAAGTACTGATTTTATTTTTGCAACTGGAACACCTTTTCGTTCTCCATGGCACACAAATTGGGACAGTTAGTTTAAAATTACACATTTTTCTAAAGTTTGGAGTGACTATTGCGCTTTTAACCCTTTTGCGGTCCTGGTGCGACGCACAGGAGGAGAGGAGCAGATTTTATGGTCGGACAGCAGGGAAATGGGAAGGTTGTCCCGTCAGACTGTCAGTTCCCGAAATCACACAAAAGAAAAATATTGCGACACGTTTAAAGCGTGTCTTACAATACTGAAGACAACTTAAAGTATTCATTCCAAATCAATTTCGTAGTTTTAAAATAATAGAAAAATCTGGTATTAATTAATTAACTAATCGCTAATTGATAATACAAAATGCTTAATGGCATAATTTCCTAATTTTGTTGTCTTTAACTATGTGTCCTCTCACACATACCTTGTGATGTCACTTCTAGTCCTAATGTAGTTCTGAAAGCTAAGTTGGAATGAAAAGTCATAAGAATTCCTCTTTTTTTCACAAAACTTAACCTTTTGGAAAGTGTTTTCTGTGAACAAATATATATATATATATATACATATATATATAATATATATGTTACATATTATATATTGTATATATAAATATCCATTCACAGTTGATGTCTCATCAACAGATACTCAGACAACTGAAACTAGCATCGTTTTTCAATTTAGGATTGAAAATTTGCAAAACATAGCAAAGATTCAGCAGAACCGAGGCTAAAACGATATTGAAACTGGAATTCATAGAAACACAAATCTAAAGCATTCATATTTCTTACCAAAAATAATAATACCTCATGAGTCATAAAATGACTCATTCGTGTCTTTAAATGCATTCATGCTCAGTTTATCGTCGCTACAATTATTCCCCATAAGCCTAAATTATACAGAATCCATTGCCAGGCCTTTGTGACCTCCGGACGACAAGCTATGAATTCTCTAACGCCGCATTTCAGATTCAGAACAGCTTCCACTCTTGAGCATTATCATAATCATCCCAACTAGAATATGTATGGAAATTGTATTTTACAGAAATGGCCATAAAAAAAAAAAGCCAGCAGTTGCAGTAAATCTATAGCAGGTGAGTCACGAACACGCACAACGGGTGGACGCACCCATAAGGAATCTGCAGCGTAGAGATGTAAAATAACAGCCGTTATTACTTGGCATTTGGCTGCGACATCAATCAGGGCCAGCCATTCCAAGCCCTGTGATGGTACATAACTGCTCAGCCAGTGAGCTGATTTAATAGAGCACGGGTCTGATAAGAGTCCCTGCAGAGATAACTTCACGGCCAATAGGTTGTTTGGGGTAGCTAATTGGTCAAAAAATAAAACCTCTCTCAGGATTTGGAGCTGCTGTTATCACAGCGAATCTGGCACACTCTAAATGAGTGGCACTGGCTTCTTTAGTGCCTCAAATATATTTCTATTCAGGCTCTATTTAGACATAATTATATTGATGATAAACAAATATGTGACTCCCAATTGCTAGAGGCTTAAAGCGGAAAGAGAAAGTAATGATGTCACACAACTTCAGCTGCTCAGTCATTCCACACACCGTACAACACTTTCATTGATCTGCAAACACTTGACCCTGTAAAGATAGTAATAATAATAATTAAAAAAAACAAGGGGAGAGAATTTTCTTGTCCCTTTGGTTTTTCTTCCAGTGCATACACACTGAATCTTTACTTTCAAATTTACTTTAACATCTTGAGAAAAAGAAAAGAAAAGTGCAATTACATGTACAGTACAGACCAAAAGTTTGGACACACTTTCTAATTGAATTCAATGAGAAGGTGTGTCCAAACTTTTGGTCTGTACTGTACAAAATGCCATGCAATAGCATTAATATGACTTGAATTTTTTTCCACACATTGTACATTACATCTACAAATGCTATACTGCAACTCAAACTGCATGAAGGTCGGTGTACAATAATGTTTGGGGTTAGGTATAAATTCTCAATAGGAGCTAAGTTTGGACTTTGTAGAACATGAATACATTAATTCTGACTGTTGAACATCTGCCTTGGTCTCCAATTTATTTTTACACTTACTATCATGTTTTCTTCCAAGATTTTGTTGCATTTTGTTCTTTCCATCTTACATTAAGTTTGACCAGCTTCCCCAGTCTGTGCTGAAGAAAATCAAACATTGCAATCTGCCGTCACCATCCTGCAGAATGATGTGCATTGCTGGCTTTCTGTTTAACTTGGTGCATGTAGGCCAAAAAAATGTGATTTTGCTTTCAGATTACTTTCTCTCACATGTTCATTTTTGTTTCAAACACAACTTGTAGAAAACTAAGTAGAGCTTTTTTTTATGTGTTCCTTCTTGAGAGACTTCTATAAAGGCAAGATTAATTAAAATGCAGTAATCCTGTCAATGGTATTTTCCACCTGAGATGAGGATCTCTGCAGCTCCTACAGAGTCAGCATCAACTACCTGAGTGCTTTACTAAATAATGCTTTACATATCTGACCCATCAGTTTAGGTCACAAGTTTTTCTTTTTTAAGTTTAATCCAAAAAAGAAGAATGAACTAAGCAGTTATAACAATCTAGAAAAGGCCAGTCTTGCCGTTTTTTCATACAGTATTTGCAAAACATTTTCACAACAGCATGACACCAATAATGTAAGGAACATTTTTTTTGGTGAGTTTCTTATATCATTTCCTATAAATATTAAATGTGTGCTTAAAGAACATTTAAATAATTCAAGCCATGACTTGGTAGGTTTGCAGTTGTGAAATACTTTTATTTCACTACTGCAAGTGCTCTGTTTAAAGAAACAAGTTTATTACTTTTAAAGGCGTTTTCCTTCACTTCACAATTATGTGGACGCCATAAGATAAACTCTTAATGAAACACACTGAAACTCCATCAAAAAAAAAGTGAAAGGAAACCATTAAAAAGATTTAGGTGGAAAAAAAAAATCTCCCACACATATTTGTAAGAGGACCAGAGGCTTTAAATGTGCTGAATGAAAAAAAAAGACATTTACAAAGGAGCAGTGGGAGGCCTGCTCTGTGGTGAGGAAGATACAAATAAAACTGATGGTGTGTGAACAATGTGGCTTCATCGTGAGAACAGGACTTTTTAAATGCTGTTTGAGAGCAAACTAGAACGATTTGGTCTAAATGGGATGTTTTTATGTTAGGAGAGAGAAGACTGCTATGACCAAATGTGTGACGTCCGTGTTATAAATACCAATAAGATGGTTTCTTAAAAACTAACCTGAAAGGTTTTAGTTCACATGCTGCAAACGAAGTATAGACACAGTGATATGCAGTATATTTGTTCCAAATATAGATTTATCATTTTATCAGAATAGATAAATTCACTGATGAAGACCAGGAGTAAAACCTTTTTCCAGCTGTAATAACATTTTATAATACTACTCCCTTATCAAAAAAACCTTTTGATTCTTTCATGCATGTTCAAGAAATCCTTTAATCTCCTGTGGCAACCATTAGGGGGTGCCTAAACGCTTGCGCGCACAAAGCTCCGCCTCTTTCCACAAGCTCCTCCTCCAAGCCGAGACTCTTTCTCACAGAACCTCTCTCCCCCGCTCAGCTCCTCCAGACTGACAGTGGCAGAAATAAACAAACACCTGATTTGCTCATCATACAAACTACTTCTCGGTCCAAGTAGCTCCTAAGAACGGTTGAAAATGGCATAACGGATTGATGTGATGATGTGCTGAAGATGGAGTGTCTGCAAAAAGCAGGAGCTTCTTAAAGAGACAGAGGCCCAATTTCAAATGTCAAACTGCAAAGTGGAATTTCTTTTAACTTATGTTTTACATATATGACTGCATGTTACTTGATTAGTTACTTGATTGTGCTATAGAATGGCTGAAAATGTACAACATGCTGTTATTTTTTATACAGTAGAATAACAAAATGCACTTTTCATATTCCTCCACTTACTCTTTGTTTTTTGAAACAAGCTAGCCACATTGACCTGCTGGTATGATGTTCTTTTTTTCAGTAGCAGTCATAGCACACAATATCCAAAAACCTCCACTTTTGTGGATATATTCCTTTCAGACATATGAAACAGACTTTAGTGTATTTTTTGCTCAGCATTGATTTTCACCTTGAAACTCGTGTAATTTTTGCCCAGTCTCTTTCTTAGAGCTGAATCACGAACACAGACCTCGGCAGCGAAATGAAATCTATAAGTGCATTTTCACATAAAGCCAAGTTGGTGGCTGGTTTAGCTTTTTTTTTCTTTCCATTTGATGAAATCATAGGTTGAAAAAGGCTTTGCATGTACTTTGGTGGTGGGGGTTACTTTGTTCACATGGAGGCCGGGTTTCTTTCGTCTGAAATGGTTCATCTGAAACGTTTTTTCTTTTCCCCCCACAATCATGGGGGAAAAAAAGTTCCCCTTTAAAAAAATAATTACATATTGTATTTCTACGTTTAATTCTGAGTCCCGCAGCTAAAGCTGACTAGAGAGTAGTCAATGGCTGGAGCCTGACTGATTATATACAACACTACCTGAATCACATCAGTGAATCATCTCTCCCATCTCCATTTTTATAACTCCCTTTCCATCTCCCCTTGTGTTGACTCATCTCGGCTCTCGTCGTGCCTACCGCAGCGTGACAAGTGAGTGACAAAGCTAACAATAGTGGGTGCGGCTGCCCCTGCTCAATAGAGCACAGGCTGCATGATAAATTACCCTCATCAGTTTGTTTTGCCAGCAGCCCACTCAGGTCACCACCAAGGCCGTTCGTGACATTTTGTTGCATACTGTATATGCAAATACCTGCCAATCAATTAGCGCGCCGCTCCCCGGTGCTGCCCGCCGTGATTAAAATGAATTGATGGTGGGCTAAAATCAACAGCAGACAGCCGCCAAAGAGCTCAGGGGTCAGAGGGACGGGAAAGACAAAACAGGTACGATACTGTTGTTGTTTTGAGTTCATTCTATTTTCTGTTACCATCGTCTCACAGTAGATTAACAAAACATTCTGCACTTTACAACTATAATTATTACTAGAAGAACTGAGCTGATAATGTATGATTTGGAGTTGGTAATTACAAGGTCTGGCTAGTCTATATATTGTAGTTTTCTTAGTTGGCCTAAATTCCTAACAAATGTTATTAACCTCTTAACTGCCCATTAGATAATATGCAAGTGTTTTCAAGGTGACAGCAAAGGGGTTCATTATAATTTTTGTGGTTTCACAAATAGATTTGAAAAATGTTATACATTTCAAGCAATTTTCTGCCTCACAGAGCACTCCTTCCCCACTCAGCTCCTCCAGACTAGTGGCAGCAACGATTAGCACACGCCTCACGAGTTTTGACTTTAATTACTTTTTTTTTCTCACTTTTTTCCCCAATAAAGATTAAAGTTAGAATTATTTTGCGGTCTATGAATGAAATTACATATTTGGGGATTCCTTAGAGATGTAAAAAACAAAAAAACACATTTTCCTCCTCCACAACTCACATTTCTTATTGAACCTGGTCAAGTCAGTATCCTAAGAAAAATGTCAAAATTCTTTTTTTTAATTTTAAATTATTTTCAGAGGCACTTTCCCTCATCCATGCTGCTCAGCATTCAGTTTTGATTTGTCTACATTTCAAGCTAATAAGGCTCAAATACAGTCCAGGTTAATTAAAAAACTGATAAACAGCCTATTTTTGTTTTGTGCCAACAGGAAGTCTTAAAGCAGTTGCCAATTTTCAGCATCATTAGTGGATAATCGTTTGTTAGCAAGTCACAGCGCTGACTAACAAATTCGCACAACTCCTTGTATCTAGTGTGTCTCTGTCAATGTTTCTTTTTTAACTCCGATCATGTATCCAAAAATTTGTTATTGAACAGTCTCTAATAACTGTGCTTGCCTGTTTATTATATAACTGGGATCTGAAATGGACTTGTTTAGCAGGCAGAGAATTTCCATGGACACATTTATTACCACCCACAATGCCATTTAATGTGCGTGATATTGTGGATTTGCATAAATATTGATCATTTGGACAACTGGAACCTGCGGAAACATGATGGCATCATTCCACATGCCACGTGTTGATAAGTCAACCGGGCCTCACACAAACCCTGGACCTTTAGTAGTTGCTCTAGCAACTAATTATGTAGAAAAAAACCTATGGTGCCCATTCTTTGGTAACTCCTTGAATTCACTGTTTTGTTTACCACAATGCACACAAATTCAGCTTTCTGTTTCTGGGAGTTTTTCTGAATAAAGGAGCCTTTGAATTTTCCAAAACTAACTATAAGATGGAAGATTTTAATTTAGTTGGATCGACACAAGGGAACCCTACATTTAAAAAATATAATCTTCCTTACATCTTCAGTTAAAAGCTTTCCAAAAGCCTTTGTAGAAAGTTGTTTAGTTTTTACATGGAGTTCTTTAAGGTTTAGAGGGCATCAGTGATTAATATCTTATGCAATCAAAGCATAAACACCCCTGTTAAATACCAGGGATTTATATATATATATATATATATATATATACAAATGAGAAATGTAAAACTTGTGCAAATATAAACCATTGCATATCTTTTACTACCTTGACATTCAGTGGAATTTAACTGAATACAAACTCTGTCGAAAAGAATTTTTTAAAAAAAGAACTAAAAAGCTGCATAAATATTTTGTCCAATCTTTTGATTCCTTTCAGTATTCAGGTTTCTTCCACTAACTAAACTGAATCTGGTGAAATGGAAACACACAAGCTGTTAACAGGCGAGTTTCTTTAAGAAAGCTGAAGAAGAAACTACTGTACATTGTATATCCGCTGTAAACTGTTTGTATTGAGAGCTTCATGTCTATACTGACATTTGACAGTTTGCTGTGCAAAGTGGTATGTTATTGGCTCCAATGTAAAAAAAAAGAATCTACTCAGAGTGACAGAAATGTTAAAAAAAAAAAAAAGAACATGCAGACCACTGGTAATTAGTGGTATCCAGTTAAATTGTGAAAATTTCAAGGTTTTTATGAGTAGAGAGTCTGAAGGAGTTGGAAAAAAAGTCATATGATCAAATTCAGAGTTTATTGATCTCAGAAGGAAATTAAATATTGGTTTAATTCATAAAAATCCACAATGTCTTCAGTCAGAGCTGAAAAAGCCTTTGACTAAAGTTACGCAATAGTCTCATGAAGAAGATTCTTAGAATCATCCATAGTTGTCTTGAACAATCCGTTGCACAAAAATCTCTGGTGTTGCTGCATTTGGATCCTGATCAAGTTGGCGAAGAGGCCAGATTGGCTGAAAAGTTCAAAAATATTATTTTCTTTTCTGATAAATACTGTGAAACATGAGCTGCCATGTTGGAAATAAAATATCTCTGATCGTACTCAAGGAATTGTTCTAATTAACTGTTTGGTTAAATGAGACAACATAAAAATCTGAATTCCTTAAATAAATGTTTTTATCGGGCTTAGGGTTGCTTGATGATGATGAGGCATGAAATTGGCCAAAATAGAAATAAAAAGAAAGCAGGACAGACAGATGGATGGTAGTAAAAAAATCGACAGGTGAAGAAGTGCGGGGTATCAGACAGATACTGTATGTCACAGTGTTATCACAACACTTCAGACGCAGCACAAGAAGAGCAAAAACTCAGCTGGTGTTAGTACTTTTTCACATCAAATGTGAAAACGTACCAGAGTAAATCATAATTTACATGATTCATCAATGCTAGAGATCTTACATTCTTTTCAGCTCTCTACTGCTGTTTTTTATTTAACATTTCGCTTGGGATAATGGCTTAAAAGATATTAAAACCAAGTTAATATCTTTTTTTTCAGCCAACTTTAGAAACGTAGAACTCAAAAAGCAAACTTTAACTAAATTCAGTTAACTGATTAAACCTTTATATTTATCAATTTAGGTTAAAGTGGTAAAAATTTGGAATCAAATTTAAAATTTACACTCAAGTTTTACTGTAGATATAAATTTTAAGTTTCCACTGTTTCTCCAACTTTTGTATTCATAAATATTAATATGCTATGTTCTAGTAAACTACAGGAAGACTTAAACATTTTAATACTTGTTTGCTAAAACTAAAGTCAAAATAAAATGTAGATGCTACGTATTGAATTTCTTGAACAACAATAAAACTTAATGACACTTAAATTTACAAAACAATTGAAATAGTTTTCTATTTTTTAAAGTAGTTCCCCATCATGCGTATCGATGAATAGACTTATGGTTTCATAATCCCTTAAGTAAGTTTAGAAGCTAGGAATATAAAAATACAATAATAAAAAAAAATGTTAATTAAAAATTGTATTCTTGAAATGTTTTTCCATCGCTCTTTTCTGCAATGTCCTCTCTTTGAAGTATGCAACTCTAACAGTTTTAATTTATATTTAACAATTAGGGACAATAAACAGCTATATGGCTGTTGTCATCTTTGTTTGGTATTTTCTCAGAGTATTTATTGCTTCCTCCAGCATGCTCACCATCTGCTTCCTTGTTCCAAACACCATTAACAGGCCATTCTCCTTAAAGAGTCAAATCTTCTCACCATTTGATTTTAGCTCCACATAACCAGCGATGCTAATTATGCAGAGAGGCAACGTTGGAGATCTGACTCGAGGGTTTTGTTAGTCTACAGCAACATGCATTCATGGTAAGAGAAAAATCTCAGTTATTGACATCATTTGGTTTTAATAGTTGTAGGGTTTTTTGAAATAAAGTGATTTGATCATAATTAGATTCTGACATGTGTTTAGCTTACACCACAGATTCCACCGCATTATTATGATAACCATTCATGATGGTTCGTCATCTTCAGTTTTAACAAGACTTTTTTTTTTTTTTTAGCTGATTCTAATTAGAGCCATAATTCAGTGTTTAATTTTTTTTTCTCATCTGTCATAAGGAGAAAATATATGGAGCAGAGGCTATGCCAAATTCAAGTTCAAAAATACTTTATTGATAAAAAATTTGTTTTTATGCTGTTCAAAAATTTTAATATGTAGCATCAAAATTGTATTTATTTTTACTTTAATTTTAACTGACAAATATTAAATTTTTCCTGTGTCTTACCAGATGATACCAGAATAATATTTATGGATACAGAATAAACAAATAAATAAACAAATACATAAATAAATTAAAAAAATTTTAACTTTTTTTTTCTAAGCTGTGCCATCTTTTAGTTTTTTACTGGTCTAGTCACCCGAAGTACATTTTCTGGGGGCGCCTGTGGAGATGACACACTGTGTGAGAAAGTGAATACACCATTACATCTTTGTTTTATTAGCAAGAAAAAAGGAGAACAGAAATGACATGGTAAAAAAAAGAAATGACATGCTAAACTGTTTGGTGCCATTAGCAATTCGCATAATTAAAGTAACATTTCAAATTGTAAACATCTGTATTTTTCTTTAGGCCCAACAAATTTAAAGCATGCAGTTTTACAGCCCTGGACAATAGATTGAGGTCAAATTTAATGTGCTGGAAATAAATCTTGTGTTAATGTTAAGATATATGAAGTGCTATTAAAACTAATCCTTTGTTTCTACTGACCAAACCTTTAATCCTTATCTGTTCCGACTTTTTTATGCTACGACTGTCACGGCAATATATTTTTTAAGAGCCTTGAAGTAAAATACAAGAAACCAGAACAAAGAAATGCAAATCATGTGATTTGCATGTTGTTGTTCTTTTATTGTCTTTCACCCATCCGGCTAAAATTATAGCTCAATCAAAGGAGAGCGAAGCTTTGTGCCATAAACTAGCAGCAGGTAAAATAAGAGATCATAGTCTGACTGAGTGGTTCCTGCTTTGACAGGAAGGGCCTCTGAGAACAAACTGACTCTCTTGATTGCTCCTTGCAGGGCTAATATATGACTTCCTGCGACATTCTGCGGAAGCCTGCTTGGCTAATTTGAAACGCTTGTGCATTCGATGTGCGTTTGCTTGAGGAATGCCCTGTGGGTGTGTTCCTCGCATTAGGGCGAGCAGAAGAACTGGGGAGGGAAAGGGGGCTGCACACCGCACCACGGTGCATAGCGCTTGCATAATTCATAGCTCTGCATTGAGCCATAATCTTTGCACTGCGCTCTAATGAAAGCTGCAGCGCTGCATTTTATCTGCATGTAAGTCAAGCTGACTAGATAATGGGGAAGGAGACAGTCCATCATGACTGAGTGGGCTGACTTTAGCTGTTTGGCCTGTTGCTCTTTTCTCTCACTTGGGATTTCATACCACTGGTGCATCAAATGTCACTGGAGACTGATGATACAACATGCTAGACTTTTGTGGCTTGCAAAGCAGGGAAAGATATTTGTTTTAAACATACTGTGTGTGGCAAAAGATGAGGGCACGGTGCAAAACAATGATCCAGTGACTTGCAAAAGCACTCATACCTTCAGTTCACACAGACCACCTTTTAAGGGAGGAAGTTGTTCAGTTTAAATTCATGTGTGTAAAATTAAGGCCTTAATTTCATTCTTAAATTAATTTTTAAAAGTAAGTTGGCGTTAAAGGGGCAGTATTATGTGTTTTCCAGTCACATAGTATCATTTTATGGCACCATCAAGTAACTATGTTACCTTCAGTAATTATGAAATGTACAGTATATATTAAACATGACTGAAGAGAAATTTGATTTAGCAATTTAACGCCTTGAAATTGGTCCTCTGTCTATTTAAGAAGTTCCTGTCCTTTCTGAAACTCCGCATTCAGGAAGTCATTACAGCAATATTTCTCTGTCAAGCGTTTACAAATGTTCGTTTGGAGCACAGGGCTGAGAAATAGTTCATAAGCTTAGCACATGCGCAGTTCCACTAAGTGTTTGCTAATTTCTGCTGGCTAGTTTTAGGGAGCAGAGTTGTGGAGGTGCAGGACGCCCTCCGGCTTGGAAACTACAGCTCCGAGGAGGGTTTACATGTGGAAGGTGGTGCTGGGTTCCTCCAGGTGTTTTACATACCCAAATGGTTGCTATGGGAGATTCAAGGATTTCTCAAACATGCATGAAAGAATCAAAGCAACACTCCAGGTATGTGTTTGATGAGGGAATAGCGTCATAACACGTTAACCACAGGTTTTAAATTTTTTGAGGCTAATTCACTGCTAGCATACCCTTGCTAACTAGATTTTTTGTGTCTTTAAATGTAAATTTATTGTAAGTTGGCTGGATGAAGTTGGTACATTTTTTGTGAGGATATTGGTCTTAAATTCCATTCATTGTGGTCTTAGAAAGTCTTAAAGTCTTAAATTTGAGTTGGAGAAACCTGCAGAAACCCCAATAATATTTGGTGGTAATTATGCTATAAAATATATCTAAATTGTTTTTTTTAAAGGGCATGAATACTTTTTAAAGACACTGTACTAAACTAGAACCAATCAGAGAACCTTATATTAAGCATTTTCAGGTCAACAGCAACCTTTTTCAACTTTTCAACTAAGAACTGGAAACCTGGCAATCAATCTCTCTTCTATTTTAGAGAATCTTCATGTTCATGTGATGGAATAACACACTTTAGTGCACGCCAGCACATCATTCACACTCCCTCCCTCCTCTCTCGCTCTCTCTGCCTTTCTCCTCTTTGCCTCCCATTGCCCATCAGTTCCATGGGTTTAGCTCATTGGGTGCAGTGAAGTGAGACGGACGCGCATGGTCGCGCTCAATAGCACCAAGCTGCTCAGCATGGGGATATTAGAGTGTTCTGCCAGAAGGTTTGGATACAGTCTTCTGCCCTCACTTGTAAAGAATCAGTTTTCTATCTGTCAGTCCCTGCTGCATGTTTTCGTGTCCCACGTCCAGAGGTGTCCATACAGGGTGCACCACGGGCCTGTAAGCGGCTGATAAATGCTGACAGCAGAAACGACACAGAAATGATTGAGTCGAGAGCAAAACGATAGCAAAGGACAGTTTCTGTAGAGCAGTTCATGCTGTAAATATTTGACAGAGAACACGAAGCAAGTAAAGGCCGGCTGGACCCCCGAGTATTTTCCTCCTTATATGTTCCATTTCAATAATGTGACTTTTCCCATAACACAACAGGGCAGACTTGTCTGTAAAATCATTCGTAGTCATTGTAGATATAACTTGACGCCTATAAAACAGCAAGCTCTTCTATTAGTTTTGTCTGTTTTTAATAGAAATCCGACTTGTGTATGACTGCAGGAAATGTTTGAGCCATATTTGAAAACTGCATGAATTTAAAACAACTGGAAAAGCACTGAGAAATCAAAACATACAGAACTGGACAAGCTTAAGCTTGATTGGTACCGGCCAGCCACTTTTGCTAACCAGTGAACACATCATACTGTACCTGAGTAGTACTACACGTCTGTTCTGAAGTATGGTGGATCCCCACCTGTTTGTGAATTAATGTATTCACAGATTTTGTTTTTAATCATTTGTTTTGCAGTTTTTTTTCATTGAGCATACCTAAGATATTCTGAAGAAAATGCAACTCCAGAAGTTGTAATACCTAGGCGCAATGCTACTTGACATGCTACTAGCATTAGCAATGTAACACAAACAAGAGAGCCATTTATTTTCCTTGCAGCTGATCAGCTGCACCCTCAATAGTACAGACAAGGAAGACTGAGTGTGTTAGCTTTGGCTTTTGTGCAGAAATGGTTTTCACTGCGCATTTTAGTGCACAATGAGATTATTTGGGGTTTGATTTATTAAAGTTGGAAGTTTTAAGCATCTTTGGTGGGGCTTTCAAATAATTTTGCTATCTGTGGGTGGATGTGGCCTCTAAACCAAGGAAACAAGTGTTCCACTGTAGTTACTGGGGAATAAAAACCACAAAAATAGCTGTTTCTTAAGGTGTTTAAAAATGGAAGAAATGCAAGAGACAGGAATCGGACAGAAAACCATTTTTTCCTGTGACTCATATTGGCTTCACTCACGTTGTAAGAGATCACGGTTTTCACCAGGTAAGAGGTAGTTTCATCGCTTTGAGCTTCTAACATTTATAGGAACGTCATAGGTTTCTAATTGTTATGAATGGGAAACACAATTTTGCATCTGGTGCATATTTGAATAAAAACTGTCATAAAATGGTGTGGTGAAGGGTGGTGAGGCAGACGCAGCAGACCAAGGATGAGATGATTATGGTGATTTAATGGTGAAAATAGGCTCAAATAATTTCCAAAGTCCACAAAACCTGGCAGCACAGTTGAGCGGGAGGCTAGGGCTCAGCACTGGTAGCAACAGGCTACACGCATGGACAAGACACATTGACAAGGACCCGACAGAGACGCTGAGACACAGGTGACATTAAATACACGGGAGGGTAATCAAAGAAATGAGACACACCTGGAAAACAATCAAGGGGAAGACAGGACAACACGAAGACTCAGGGACACAGAAAACTCTAAATAAATACACAGAAAAACACAGATTCTGACAAAAACTCAAGAAAGTGAAAAACAATTAAAGTTTCTATAAAGTTTCCTTATCTGTCATTCCTAATGCCAGCAGATCAGTTTGATTGTTGTCGACCCAAACAACCCAAGCGCTTTTTCTCTTCACTTTGCCCTTTGGAATTTTGTATTTTGAGAAATCTTGGGGTAGAAATCCATATTTCATTATCCAGCATTTTTGTCAGTGTGCATCTGATACTGGGGGGAGGAGGGGAACTCAACCAGATGGCATTGTAATGAATCAAGCACACCTTGGATGTGAACTTTAATTTACAGAACTTTCAGAGTTTTGTGGATTCATTCTGTCCAAGCAAACTCTTAAACATCTGCAGGTTGTTGAAAGAATAAGTTTTCTGTGAGTTAGAAAGTTGTTTTATCTAGTTATCCAAACCCTGACAGTACAAGTGAAAGCTTCAGTTGTTAGGCTGAGAAAAATATTGTAATGTATGTTTGTATTCTAATTGTGTTAAAAAAAATACAGAATACACAACCTGCAAAAAATCTATATTTAACTAGACTTATATTAGGATTATTGATTGTGTTTGTTTTGGCGTGGATGATGACTGAATGTGGAAACAAACCATATCATCAATAATACAATAGTTTGTATGGCTATAGTAATTGCAGGGGTGACTTTTGATATGTTTATGGAGCTTAGAAGAGACTCTCTGACCTCTGAATGAAAATATTTTTGAAGAAAGTAAAAGTATCACCTCTTCAGACCGATTTAGATTGATTCCTACAGTATCATCTTATGGAGCAAAGTAGGAATGTCAAAAACAGGGAGTATTATTTTCTTATCAGCAGTTTTGAAAAAAAAAAAAAAAATGAAGTGTGTGGATCTTGAGCTAAGCTAGTTTGACTGCCTCATTATCACAGGTGAAGGCTTTAAAGTCGAGCCTACCAGCTCGCCACCTGAGGTTCAATCTTCGCCCGGTTGTGTCAGTCGAGTCTCCTTCCAGAGGCAGGCAGACTTCTGAGGCGGCAGCCTCCTGCCTATTGCCCACTATGAGCTCATGCATTATTCTGCGCAAATTCCTTTTTCTATTTCAAGAGAGAGGAGGAGGCCTTAATACATAAAGAAGACAGCTTATGGACAGCCTGGTGGACCTTAAATGGCGTAAGAGATGAGTGACTATTACATTTTCCACTCGGCTCCGCATCTCTCTCTGGCTTTATTTCTTATTTCCGCCCACTGTGTGCTTTTTATTTCTCCCTCTCAGTTTGACTTGTGTCCCTCCTGTTGGAAAAGCAGCCCTTCCAGCTAATCATGTGTTCATCAGAGCTCACCTCAAGCTACACCACACCAACATCAGTGAAATGAAAGGGAGGCTGAGAATGGTCCAGGATTCTTTCTCAACACTTAAGCTCTTCTTGGGATTCAGTAGAATCCTCTTTTCTACAAATAACTCAAAAGAGCAGTAAATATAGACCAGAGTCAGAGGTGAAAAGGAGGACATGGTGGGTTTTTTTAATCCTTTGGCTTGGTCCTTTGCCATCGGCCAACAAAACAGCTTCTTTGTTGGTCAATTTGTTGGTTAGGTGGGAATATATCATAAGTTATTTCAGACCTGGTTTGGCATTTCTGAGCAACATCAGCATTGCTGGAATTAAATGGTTTTAATTGTCTAAAATACAGGTTTCAATGGTTACCTTGGTAAAAATGTCCAACACTTTGTATCTCAAATTTTTAACTAATTGATTCTCTTTGTTACACAAAAAGAAAGTTGATGTAATGAATAGTAATCACGTCTTTCATGCACAACAATAGAACCATTATAAATATGCGCACCATAATTATGATTCAAATTGTTCACATCTTTTCATGCCTACAGCACAAACTGAAGACAAAAATGTGACGGGACAAAATGACGTTTAATTTAGAAGACATAATGAGCAGTAAGCATACTGCTTCACAAAAAAGTACACTCTGTAAAACTTCTATAAAAACGAGACAATACTTGTCAGATTCTTACGAATTAACATTTAATGTAATTATTAAAAACAGCCTACATTAAATTCTATTATACAGATATTATGTAGAAGTAGGCCTAAATCCCAATGCAGCTAAAAATGTACATCAAAGCAAGAATCAAACAAGAATCAAATTGAGTTATATTACTATGGTAAAATATTTTCCCAAAAAATGTTGTTGTTGATCACAATCTAATAATTTCACATGTGAAGTATTCTTGAACAGCGATTAGCTGATCAGAAACAAACAAAAAAAATTCTGTCTTTTCTTGGTTTTTGTCAGATCAGCGAGTGTTTCAGACATTCATGCTATAAAGTTGCAGTGGCAACAGAAACCTTCAGTCTGGAAGCTGTTATTGAGAAAAGAAAACTCATTTGAAACATTAAGTCTTAACATTGACTTTTAACTTCTGTCAAGTTTCACATTTAAGATGAGAGATCTACTTCCTTGATAAATACAGAACTATTGCTAGTGTTAATTACTAACATAAGATGCTTTTGCATTTTCAGTTTCTGCAAAAATATATAAAAAGTTTAGGTTCTTAATGTGACTTTTAGAACCTATAAAAAATTCTAGTGGCTAAAATTGGTATCAGAAAGTCAAATCGTTATAAAATCAGGCATTGGAAATTGGTCACAAAACCTCTAAGTTGGTGCATTTCCAGTTCAAAATGTCTTCTAACTTAAAAAAAAATGCTTGAAACTATCATGATTGCTACATTTAATTCAAATGTCGCAGCAAATAAATCCAAGTAGTGAAGCTGGTTGACCTTGTGTTTACAAACGATTCCATTTCCCAGCATCGCTTCATTTGACTTATACAATGCAAAGCAGCATTTGCTGTTAGTTCTTTGTTCGGCTTTCTTTCCCCTTGCAGCCATTTTAGGCCATGTATTTTGAGATGCGCACACACAAAGAGACAGCCTGACCTGATCACGGTGACCCGCCGGTCTCCTCCACTCCTGCAGCACTTTGCGGGATACCTGGTCCCCGCAGCAGCTGTGTTCCAATTAGAGAGCCCTGACTTCTGTGGCCTGTATTAGCATTTCATTTAGACGCCTCTGCTCCCCTGCCCGGTTCCCGCGGCGCGGTGGTCCGCAGCAGACTGCCACCAGCTCTGGCCGCTTGGCCGAGGCTCGCCCACCACTCCCACTAATTGACTCTTGATCTTCCCGTGGCGCTCGAAAAGGGCTCACACCGCATTAGCTGCGACGCGTAGCGCGACGTGTAACATCATCCAAACTTTTTGAGGCGCTTCACTGTTTTTCCATTAGGTAGAGAATAATAATAATGAATAAAGCTGAAATCTGCTGTCTGATTTAAGAGGACAAAAGAGGAAGCTTGAAGGTTATTTAAACGACCAGCTCACTGATACAGGGCCTGGATTGCCTGTACTAGTGGTGTCCAAATGTTTTGGCATAAGGGCCACAAAAATTTTATAACATTTTTAAATCCAACTTTTTTTTGCCTCATTTCCAAAATTGACAATTTTATTTAAATGAATTTTTTTTTTTTGGTAGAAAACAGATCAGTAAATCATTGTAGATATCAAAAATATAAAAATATATAGCAAAATTGCATCAGCATAAGAAAAGTCCAAATAAAATTTTTACATTTTATTTGTTTTTGTTTTGAGTAAAAACACGACAATAATTGTGGTTTCAGTTACAACAAAATTAAGATGAATGCATAATGGAAATAAATGTTTTGCACCTAATATTTTAAAAAAATAAAATGAAATTGAGGTCTCGGGGGGCCGCCCAAAATTCTTTACAGAGCCACAAATGGCCCCCGTGCCACACTTTAAACACCCCTGGCTCATTCCTTTCAAGCTGCAATTCTAGTGGCTTAGCATCACATTTTAAAGCAAGATAAAAATCACCCACTTCTGGTGGTTCTGGTGGGTGAACATTAAGGGTGCCACGCTGCTGGCCGGGGTCCGCCGTGGAGTATGAGAATTCCCTCTAATCACTGATCGCCTGAGAAGAGGGCCACAGTGGGGCCAGGCACGGCAGGCCCATCTCTAAAGAAGCACACCACATTGATTTACATCAGCACACAGTACGCAGGCAACCACATGCAAATGAAAAAGTATCCACAAATACAACAGGAAACGCTATGTGCACTCCCTCAGTGGGTGAGATATTAAAAACGGTGGATGCAGAGCTCTTTTTGTGCACAGTATCATCTCAAGTATTCAAATATTATATGCAACCTTTTTATACACACAAACACACATGCATAAAAAAATACAAATAAAATAAAAAATAAAAGTTAGTCCCTGGGTGGTCTTTGTTGACAGGGTCTTGAAAGAGAGTTTATTTCCCAGGCTGATGCAGGAAATAAAAAGGATTCAAAAATATCTTTAAAAATAATACTTGCATAACAAGGCGAGCCTTCCTTGTGGCTAGCATAAGTTATTGAAAAATGTGTTAACAGCAGCAGCGTGAGGCCGTTGGGTGTAAAAGGCAGGGGAATGTATTCTTCTTTCATTTAATTAGCAGGGTCTCAGTTGAGAGAGTCACCAACAGTCAGCCGGCGAAACAATCGCTAATATTTTCCATGACAAGTCACCTAAAAGAATTACAAACGGCCTGTAAGTTTACGTTTTCACAACCATATATTTACTTTATTGGCTTTATCCAGCCATTCAAGTACCAGGAGACAACAATAAAGTATTCAAATCAAAAAATAGAATCAAGTCTTAATATTAAAACTTGAGTTTTACTTTAAAATGATTTTTCTATAAATGTTCTGTCTATAAAGAAATGTAATGGTTAAATTATGTATTTTTTAACTGTTTAACCAGTAATCTCTTTTTTGAGATAATCCTAACATTGTGGATCATCAAACTTAAGAGTTTAAATTGAATCGCTTAGTTTACATTCAAACATTAATATAAAACATTCATAATCTAAAAGAATACCTAAAATATTGAAGTATTTTGACTGGAACTGATCGGTACTGAAGTAGATCTTTTAAAAGTCTTGAACATCTTTTTGTGGATAATAATGTTGATAATAACATTATCTTAAGACCGATTGAACAATACTTAGAAGCGTCTGTCCTACAATTAGTGAACTTTTAATATAAAGATTCAAGAAATCTGTAGGTAAAGTTGGTAAAATGAAGCTCAGTTCTGACTAAACAAATATAAAGTCATTTCTCTCTCCAAGTGATGTTGAAGAAGCTTGTAGAGGTTTGTTTTACATGCATGCAGCACCTAAAACCTTCACACCATCCGCCATTGTTGTTATGCAAGCTGTGTATGAATAATAGGAAACCATACATAAGCGCCATACATGGGTAACAAATACATCAGCGTTTTCTCAAATGATGTGTTTTTGATGTCTACACAAATATGCAAAGGCAAAATTTTCACACCGATTTAAATAGAGATAGATTTAGGGCCCACAAAAAAGCTGTTTCCATTTGAAATAGGGGCAAAAACTTTCCAGTATGTAAATCACTTTCAATTTCAGTGGCTGCTGCCATTGATCAGGCCTACAGGAAACTTTCAGAAACCTGCAGAAATCACCTCTTTTCATAGATATTTTCACACCCAGAAACTACTTATTTTGTGTAGTAACATGGATTACTTTAGTGATGTATTTTGCTTAGTCTGATCCTGTGTGGTTTTATATGTGTTTTGGAAACAAGCTGACAAAGTCTTGCAGTGAACAAAAGACACTATATGTCATGACTGTGTTAACATTAGTCCCATAAAGCATCAGTACCAAATGTTTATTAGAGTGGCTGTATGCTCAGCAGATTCATACAGTCAGTGTTAACTAAACATTAAAAAACAAGATGGTAGAAGAATGATTTGGACAAAATAGAGAATACTTTTCTTGTGTTTTTAGACAGCTTGATATTATCTCACATGGACTTTAGATGAAGTACCAGACCACCTATTGGGAACAAAGGACTTCTGGAAATAATGAGACTCTTCTGTGGTAATTAGTGGCCAGTATAGCCAATTAGATCAGTTCTCCTTCACATCAGGAAGTGTTAATTACTTGTCTCACTGACTGATCATAAGATTATGTGTGGATTTTTTTTTTTTGTTATTCTGCATTTTGCATGAGAAACCTATTTTATCTACTCTTTCTGTTTTTTTTTATTGGATAATGTTCAATAATTCACCACTGCATTACAGCACTTTAATTTTTGGACATGTTTTTTTTCTTCTGAACTTTTTTGGACAGGAAATAAAATGAACGGAAGACGAATAAAATAAGATGCAACTGTAGAATGATAGCGATCAATAAAAAGAGCCAAAAATAATGTGGCTTGTTTGGGATCTGAAAACAAATGTGGAGGAAATTCATTAGATGTAGCAGATAGGATCCAAGAGATCAATAATATCAATACTAAGTCTGTATCAGTTTTGGATTAATACTAGCATGGTAAGATCGATGCTTTAGTTGAACAAATGATATTTGTTCATACTTTTTGTACTACAATGTACATCTCTATTTTTTTGTTGATGGATTTATAAAACAGTTTGTGGACACCTATAAAAATTGTCCAAATTATCTCATAAGTTTTAGTAAAATAAGTCAAAAGAAAAACCATAAATGCACTTAGCAGTCAGAAGTGTAATATAGCATACTTAAATACTAAAAAGTACCAGTATTATATCGGTATCAACAATTCTGACCCCTATTTACTTGGAATTGTTTCAACACCAAAGTATGCTATGTCACTATAGCATACTTTACTATATCTCTAGTAGCAGCAGCTGTTTTATTTCTTTTAATTCAAATTAATTTTATTCCAAACCTATTTGTTCTTCATGTTCTAAATTGGGAACTTATTAAGCAACTAACAGGAAGTAGACAATTGGGCCATAAATTCCCGTTTCAATGCTTGTTTCTCAAAGTAAATGACATAGCAAGAGAGTTTCCCTTTTGTAATTATTATAGTTTACAAAACATTTTCAGCTCCAGATGGCATGCAGTAAACGTATGGCGGTCCTGAACTCCGTTAGCAACGTCCCAGTGTAAACATCAGTGAAATACTTGGTGTAAACAATGGATCTTAACATTTAGCCTTTAATATTTAAACTGAGCAATCATCCAGAAAATGGACTCTGGATTTGGAGCAAAGAAACTAAAACTTGCCATGATGCTGGCTGGCCTTTTTATTGCAACACTTGATCTTAAACGCCTTCTAATGGATACTGAGCAGTGACTTTATTTCTTGGCTTTGACGGTAATTAAAATGTTCTCAGCAGGGGATGCCAAAGATCTATTCCCGAGTTGAGGAAAACTCCATAAAATGGCCGTACATATTCATCACCGACGCCATCGGCTCGCTCTGCCCAAAAAGCCGCAGCTGTCCAAGTTTTCGCCGCTCCGGCGAGTCACCATGACAAGGAATGGATTGCGGTGCTTTCCCGCCCCAGTAAACAGGCTTCCTGCTTGTGAAGGTGTAAGATGGGTTTGATATAGGATCCTGTTTAACCCAGAAACGACGGCGTGGCCCCTGGGACGGTCCATTCCTCACGCTGCACATCCATCACGCGGGGCAATCTAACGGATGGGATACGGGGGGCTTTTCCCGGGGGAAGGCGAGGAAGAGCCGGCCAGGGAGAGAGGAGCTTGAGAGGGAGTCAACAGAGGCGAAGGGTGGCAGATTTCACCCAGGCCGCTCGGGTGACGGCAACAACGGCCCCGCCTACCGCGTTTGCCCACTTACGATGCACAATTCTAAACAGCCTCTTTTGTCATGCTCCATCATGCTGCACGCGCTAAACGGGAGACAGAAGATCCATAGGGGGGTCCCAGGCGGAGCACTGGGGAAATCTTCTGTTTAGGCATCAAACGCAGGTTCTAGATTGGTTTAGTTGTGCCGGATTGGCGGCGGTGAGAATTTCTGCGTGTTTACCTGCTCACATTCATGTGCCAGACCTGGTAAAGGCTTTTTAGGGGCCGTAGGAGCGGCATTAAAAGGTAGAAAACAGAGCTTTGCCCGTCTCAGTCCAACAGAAGGGGCCTTATCATATCTGCGTGATTTTAGTGTTGGGGCTGAATTGTAATAAAGCCATCTTCAAATTCCCCCACTGACCTTTAAGGATTTGAGAAAATTACTGCACCACTATTGGGAGTCCAAAGAATCCATTTTGAAATAAATGTTACCGAGGCTTTTTTTTTTTTTTTTTTTTACTGCATACTTCTTAAAATTGATTCCTGGGAACATCTATGAAAAGTAATAACCAAAGTTCACTGCTAGATAAGCGCAGCAAAAGATGATGTATAATCGGTTGTTTAGGAGTGAGGCCAGGAAAAAAATAAAACAAAACCTAATGAGATTTTTGGCAACAAACACTCCAGGTGGGTTCAGGATAAATATGAGAAAAGCACCTAATGCCTACAAGGTATGGTGGAGGATCTATGATGCTGTGGGCCTGCTTCAAAGACTTTAAAAGCAATTTTAGTGTGAGATCATGCTGCTACAATAAATTTGTTTTGAAAGATATATACACATTTTTCTTAGATCCAAATTTGGGGACTTGTTCTTCAACTATAATAAAGTATAATATAGTGAACTCCTATGTCCAAGAAACATCTCTTATGTAAACTATGACTTTTCAACATTTTGGTCTTCTCTTTGCATGTTCTTCTCTTGCTAAATGTTAAATACCTTTTACATCACAAGTCATAAACTCAAAGTCTTTCCTAATGGAAATCTCTTGCTTAAATTGTCACTTATAAACTTTTAACTATTTTGATAAAACCCAGGGTAGAGTTCAGACAAAGGCAAAACCACAAAAACACCCGACTAGTAGAAGTTTGATGAAATATAGGACATAAACAATAAAAAGTATTGGTACTGGTTCTGTATTTACTTGGTATCAAATTGATATCAAAATATGCAGCATTTCACACCAAACTGCCTGTATCTAGATGTTTGTTGCTTTGGTCTTTTAGTATTCTTTTGCATCCATCCAGAAATTTAAACCTCTGGTTTTCTTTGGAGCGCACATGCAGCAGAAAAAGCTATCTTACAGCAAAACTGGGAGCATCTGCTGACCAGTCCACCTACAGGTCAGCAGCTGTTTCCATCCTGGTTGGCAAGGACAAATTTCACGTCCTCAGTAAAACAAAAGCTTTCCTCCTTGTTGTACACGGCAACACACAAAGTCTTCAGTGTGGCTCTGCCTTTGTAAAATAAAACTTAATCTCTGGTATCTTTATGACAGTCACAGTACATTGTGGTTTAAAATGTTTTATCAGAAAATTGCCAGCAGATTTTATTGGACAGGTGACATCTTACTCCAAAGGGGAGCGGCTGTAATAGCACATCTGATTGGCTGGGATATTAATTATGCACTTGGCTTCCCTTGACCGTCTCTGTGTCCCCCTCCCCGCCCGCCTTCCCCCTCTTTTGCTCCTGAGTCTCCGCTGTGCGCTCATTAGTGAAATGGATTACTAATGGATTATTAATCTAAGAGGAGGGCAGTTTGAGGCGACCTAGCTGTGAACACCTGGAAAGAAACAGTAAATAGCAGTTTACACTGACAAACGCACACACACGCGTACGTGAACGTACCGCCGTCGGCGCGTTCCCCGCTTACACGTGCGCACGCCGGCTAGGCGTTAGTCACAACCCTTTTAGAAACGAAAATAGCTTGACCGCTTGATTTATTGCTAGCCCCGCAAACATAACGGATACGTCTAATTAGCGCGTAATTTATTGTCGTGCCATCTTTGGTTCTGCGGGTTTTGGCCTCCGAATATACGGCCTCTGCCGCGTCCTCTGCTTTCAGCCCGTACCGGCAAGCAAACAAATAGCTCCACGCGCTGAAGTACACTCGAGACGCCGCATAGATCTTCCTCCGCAGCCGAGGCGCCATTACATTTGCTTTTGTCACTTAATTATTTCTCGGGAGAGGCAATTAGCCACCTTGCATCAGCCACGGCTGCGCGGTTTGAAACATGCTTGCGTTCATAGTCGCAGACAAACACAGCGGTACGCATGACTCCACATATGGACTGCAGGTGTTACTCCTATACACACATTAGGCATTATCACTCTGGAGTTCCAGCGAGAGCCCGTTTGATGCCATGGTAAAAAAAAAAAAAAAAATCTCTGAAAACAAACGGAGTAGGACATGTTTAGGCGTCTAATTGAATAACATAAATACTTCTAGTTAATATGCAGAGCAACCCACAAATTCAAATCTAAATACATATTCTCCATATCAAAGAAAGACTTCAAAGGGAAACTCTATCCATTTGGGGGTTGTTTCTTTAAAAATAATCACTGGCTTAAGCAGGAAAATAGAGAAATATAAGATACAGTTAAAGCAGGAAAACAACACAAGAGAATGCTTCAAAGTGTAAAAATGTACGAATTTTCTTGTGGGTCATTATAGTAGTCTTAGCTACCTTATGGGATACCAGATCTAATCTGAGGCCAATTAAAAAACTCTTACTCTTCAAATTTCTTCACACTTTCTCTCAATGCTACCATAAACTTCAATATATTTTGTTTTATGTGTTTAAACAACACAAAGACCTGCATGATGGTAAAGTAGAAATCGACAGCCTCTCTGATGGCTCTTATTTGAAAACGCCTTAATGTAATAAAATCAGGCTTTAAAATGTAAGAAAACATTAAAATTGGGTTATGTAATAATCAACGCTCAATGTAATCAAATTCTTAAACGTGATTTGAACTGTTTTTGTCTTGAACGACATGCAGATTAATACCGAGTGATTTGGTTGAGTCTCAAAAGGCCATTAAATGGCCAAAAGTTTGGCATTTATTAACCAGTTTCAATTTTAACACGCATGGAATACAACATATATACAAAACATTATTACTTTATCTTTTCTGAAAAGTAACAATCAGCACCAAATGTAACATATTACTTCATTACTACATAATTACACCCTCTCGTCAAGTCCAGTGCCAAAGATCTAAATGTTTTGTTAGAGAATGTTAGTCAATAAACCAAGAAAAACAGTCAAAAAGTTGGCAATAAAGTTCTGTACAAGTTTAAAGCAGGTTTAGGTCATAAAACAACATCACAAATTCTGAAAATCTCAGTCTGCTGCTCAATCCAGTAGACAAAAATGCAGACAAAGGCATAACTGCTAATCTACAGAGACAAATCCCAAACATGGGATTAGACAAAACTTTACTTTTTTAAATGTGTTTGCAAAATAGAGTGCACATCACCCTGAACAATGTTGAGCAATGATCTTAAACAAACAGCCAGAGTTACAAATGGATGGTTTAGATTGAAGCATATATGAGTTAATCTCAGTAAGAATTGATGGAAGAGCTCAAAAATCTGTTTTTTACAGATGTTCTTAATCCAATCCGACTGCAATTGATTGACAGAGACCGGCAGAAATTTCTTTCTTTGCAGCAAAGGTTTGTTCTACACTTCTCTGCTCTTCTTTGCATAATTTTCCTACTTTTTGCTTTAACTTCCAATAAAATACATTGAGGTTTGTGGTTGGTAACCTTTATAGGCTCAAGATGTGTGAACAAATGGGAGGAACATAGAGTACAAACTGATATATCTGAGCCTAAATTTGACACTTATTTAAAAAGAATAGATAAAGCAAAAAGTGGCGTTTTAATGTGTAATTCTGCATGTATTTTTCACATTTCCTTTAAGGTCATACATAAGTTGCTCTGTTTGTTAGAATTAGTTCATTTTGAACTTTGCACCTGGCATTTATATACATTCCAGGAAAGAAACGACACATACTTCTTGCTTGTCTCCAATTCGCAGTGTTTTAGAGCCGGTTAATTCAGCTTCTCCAAGTCCCACGGAGATACAAACCTCGAAAAAGAAATTCAAGGGAGGTCCACGGCTCGCCATTCTCTCTGATTAGTTACAAAGGTCTCCCTTTTTGCTGCCGCTATCATAGTCGAGATACACAGCCAAGATAATTTGGCGCCCTCCCGGCAGCTAGACCAAAAGCACATCTAGCCGCGGGAGCCGCCAGCCTCCTCGGTGAAATTTAATTCGGTGAGAAAGCGCAGCCTTGCAGAAGCATCCACCCCCATATTCATCAGGCGCCGTCGATTATCGAGGCCCGGTGTTTTTAGGGATGCAACGAGGAGCGGATAAAGAATTTGAATTCCTGGCTGGACTATCAGTAAAGGTTATTAAGCCATTGTTGATGCATCCATTTGTCGTGGCTGTATCCAGCAGTGTGACATTTATCAAGTATGTCCAGCTAAATGTCACAGAGAGAGGTAGCTCGCTGTCCTGTCCCTAATTAGGACCCTGAAAGTCACACTGAAAGTCCCTCTCTTCCACTCCAGGACAACTTTGATCTCTTTCTCTTCCTTACTCTTGCCTGTGTTTTCCGCACCCTCCCTTCTTTTGTCTTCCCTCCCCCGTGTTTCCCAAAGCATAGCAGGTAGTGCATGTTAAGCAAACTTTGGGGTTTTAACAATTGATTGTGAGATGGGGATAAAGCTCAGACAAATGGGGAAGCATGTGGGCCATCCGTCACAAATACAGGACTCATTGTTTGCAGATTTTAACCTATGGGAGAGCTCGCTTCTTCCCCAGCGGCCTCCACAAATCATAGGCAGGCGAGGGAGCGCAGCGCGCTCGGCAGGCCTGGCCTGGGAATAGCCTGAAAGCGGGACGGAGACTCAGCTGCGTGAGCAAAGTGCCAAGCTTGTACTACTTGCACTCGCTCCCAACGCACCAGCCCCAGTTTTACAAGAATAAAATTGATTTTTTTTTTTTGAGATTATAGAAGGGAAACATGAAAATGTATGTGAAAATCAAAAGAGGCAATCAGATGAAATTTAGAGTTGCGACATATTTTATTTTTTCAAAATTGCAGAGTTTTCCAGAACTTTTCTGGAAAAATCAGAGTGAGACATGTTTGTGTTTCTGTATGGTTCACAAATCCTTAAGTAGCAGTATGGAAGCTAGGTTTTCAATTCAAAGTGTGGCTTTTGGCTACAAACAGCATTTTAGATCAACTCAGCTTTTAAAGGCTAACACTTGCACTTGAGCAATAGATTTACTAAACACCATAACATATGTTTGTGAAGTCTGTAACACCTTCATCAGATTTGGCTTCTAAAACAGAACCACAGGTTCAGTTTAACAGCTGATCTAAAACAATATGGAGGCCAAAAATGACGTCGCCATTGTTCTTAACTGAATCAATTTGCATTTCTGTATCGATTCCTTCACTGTGCATTAGGGCTGTGGTATCATATGTATTTTTCAATGCCTTGATATTCATAAATGGGGGATTCAAATCACTTAATTGATGTCAAATCTTTATTATCTCACGTTATCCAACAACTTTTTGTTGGTTTACAAAAAGTTAACGAACAATAGCAAATCAACATTCATTCCTAAATCATTTCGAGGGCCAATGGCAAGATGTAAAAGTTATTTGTCTTCCACATCCAATCTGACTGAATTTAAACATTTTTGCAAAACAAAATGGAAAAACCACATTTGATTAGCCATCTTTATTCCTTATAAATTTCTAATTATGTTGTCAAGCTACAAAAAATGAGCCAGTGGATTCTTCTTTGGGTAGTTTTATTCAAATGATGGAGTCTGGACGAACATGGCCACACAATGGCTTAGCTCTCAGTGAGAACATGATTTATACAACATAATGAGGCGTCACAGAGATCACAATGGCTGGTTGGTCCAGAAGATGACATAACTGGTTCCTATTCACGCATTACATCATCAATTAAGATTGTCCAGACACTGTTCTGAACAATATGTGTCTCATAATCGCTGGAACATCTGTCTTAATAGTGTGTGTGTGCAGATAAACCAGAGTGTCCCATCAGCTGAGTGCTCTTTATGCCAGGTTTGACCCAGATTGCTGCATTTGTCAAAAATGTTGGATAACGGCTAAGTTCTCACACACTCCTGCGACACTAAACTCTTCTTTGGAAAGTATTCATACCTCTCTTAAATTTTGGTTCAAGGTAGAGACAGGAATTCATTGTGTTATTTATTTTCTTATCATAATAAGAATTTTGATTTATCAATGTTCTGATAATTTCCAGTTAACATTTAAAAACCATCTATATATACTATTTCCTGCACTTTGTTTAATGAGGATATCAATACATTTTAAAATAATGATTAAATGAAGTTAGTAATACAAATCACACTTTAAGTGGCTGGTGTACCAAACAAACAAACGGGAACGTTTTTAAAAGAGCATTATTTGTGTTTTTGTGGCTATGATTACTGTGAAAGGTGGTCACAGCTATACAGTTACCAAAAAAATACAAATAAAATAAAGAACTAAATAGTTATAGTTATTGGAAAATATTATGATAAACTAAGTTAAAGAGTTGGTGATATGTTTGCATGGTACTGCATATTGTAGGAAGTTATCTTTTACTTCGAGTTCAGCTGGACATTAATGTCACCTTGTAACCTTTAAGCACTGACTTTATGCTTCATAATTTAAAGCTCAAGTAATCTATTTTATGTTTTGTTCCTAAATTTTAGGAAGAAACAAAAACAATCCAGTTTAAGAGACTTCAAAACATTTATTGCTTCCAATCACTGCTTTAACTCCTTTTATAGGAGTCTCTGACAACTTAAGTTACAGGCTTTTGTGTACTGTGAATTGTTGCTAATTATAATCGCCTGATGAACCTGGCACAGAGTCCAGTTTTTAATAGTATTTCTGTGCAACATTTAATTACTGGTAATTATTTTGGCATGGTATCGAGTTCAGTCGTGCCTTTCAGAATCATTCAGTCGCTGTTCTGTGCATTGAGTCACAACTCTGAGCAAACAACACAGGTCACCTTGGGGTTTTTTTGTTGTTGTTTTCGTAGTTGGTGTGAAATCCGGGGCTTGTGTTGGTTCCAAAAAGTTTCTATTCTTTTTTTAAAAATTTTTTTTATTTGAATTTCTCATGTTTGTTTTGGTTGCACGAGCTTTGAAAAAAGTCCAAGCTGCTTGGAAACCCAACAGGACGAAAACAAGAAACTCTTTGAAAGATCCTACATGGAATGTCGAATCTTTCAATACTGATTTCTGAGTCATCTTGCGGTCCGTATGAAATCACATCGTGAGAAACATACCTCGGACCCCTTTTCAAAGACGGAGGAAACAATGTAAGCAGCAACAATCTTTTATATGGAGCTCTTTACACATGAGATCTGATTCAGGTATATAGAAGACGTCTGAAGTGTCGAAGGACGGCACATATGGAGTTCTTAACGGTGGAGCATGTTGCATTAATGTGTGGTGGGCTAACCCAGTGGTGAGTATCAGGAGACCTCCTACCTGTATGGAGACGGAGCCAAAAACAGAGCCTTGGACTCATGGGAGAAATGGCTCTGAAGCCTGAGATTGATGATAGTTGGGGTGTGCATGAGTATGTGCAATATACGAACTTATTAAATGGATTTTATATGTGTTTGTTTTCATTAGTTTGACAAGCAGAATGCGTGGGCCATGTTAATGAGGTTTCAATTTGTTCCCTCAGTGGAAAATACTTGCATGAAAAAATCCACATTTTATGAAATCCGTGTAAAAGCATGAACCCTGCTTCCCAGATCCCACGTCTTCCCTTCTGCTTTTCTGTCATTTAATTTCCCCCCTCACTCGCTCCCTGCTGATTCCTCCCTCGTTTCCCGGCTGGGCCCCCTTGGCCTTCAGGTTCTCCCTAACTGAATCTTGTGCCGTTCAGGCGTCTATAGGGGCCCGCCTGCCATAACGCAAATAATGCATTGAATTCCTCTGCTTTGGAAGAAAGGTGATAATGCCTTTCTGGGGCTGTCGCGTCCCCGAGGAGCAATGCAGCACCGCGCAGCGTCGAGCAACGTGTGAGGGAAGGTTTGCATAACCTTTTGATAAGCACATACAGTACCAAAGTAAACACACACACAAAAAAAAATTCATGTGCGGTCCGTTCTGAGAATACCTGCTTCTTGCAAATGTTTTGTGAGGATTGCATGATGCTGTAATGAAATTTTGTCATCCTTGGAAAACTAGTGAATGACTAATAACATAATTGACAAAAATGTCACTAAAGAGCAATACAATAAAATGCTACGTACCTGGGTGCGGCGATGGTGCAGGGGTAAAACGTGTGACCCACATACGGAGATCTCGGTCCTTGACGCGGCCGTCATGATTTGACCTTTTGGCACACGTCTTCCCCGTCTCTCACAACTCAGTTTCCTGTCAGATCAATGTCAAATAATGGTCAAAAAAATCCTTAAAAAACAAAATGTTATGTACATACTTCTAATAAGCTACACAGAGAATAGGCTAAGCACCAGAAAGTATCCAAGACGAAAGCAACATACCGGCTCTTGTGTTGAGATCGCCACTTTTGCATGGTGGAGGTGCTTGACTCTGAGCGATTCAATCTGTCGATTTCAGTTCTTGTTAGCGTCACCTAAGACAAATTGATCACAGGGGAAGGGTCAGAAAAAAAACAATTTAATAATCTCATTACAATCACAGACTTATAGGAGGGGCTAACTTCACCTGGACTATGGAGACTGAAGGGCCCCAAATGGTCTGACCAAAGTTGAACTGTCAACGCGCAGTCACATAGTTTTCCGAAGTTCGTTTTGCCGCAGACCTTTCATGGTCTGCAAGACTCACCAGGCCAAGCACCCTTTCCAGCTGCACTATATGTTAAGGTGTTATGTCGTGTGTTTGGTCTACAACAGTAGCCTAATGAATATACAGCGATCGTGGCAGAGAGGATCAACTCTTAACATGGGTTCTGAGGAGGAACTAATGATTGATGAGGTGGAATATCTCATTTTATTTTACATGTTTTCAGAAAAAAGAAAAAAAAAGATTAGAGGGCAACTGTGACACGTTTTCCCACTTTAACGGGCCAGAAATGACGAGGGGGCTTCCATTCTGCTCCATGGCTGAGGAACCAGATACTGGAAGATCCATCTGAACACATCCACACAATTCAGATCAATCACATAATAGTTTTGCATGAAAAGAGCAGTAAAAGGTTTGCCCGTGTGGTTGTGCCAACTGGGGGTGGACGACATGAGGCCGAGAACAAAATGATGCAATTTTCGTCATGCAAACGTGACAATGAGTTTAGACAGTTCAACTCGACCAAGCAGAAGCCAAATCTTTACATCACCAAGTCGAGCTTGTTCCCAGTAAGGATTGGACTCCATCAGGGCTACCCTTTTCCAATAATCCTATTTTTAATCCTCATAAACGGAATCTCAAGACGCAGTTGTTGTGTGGTTTGGGAATCTCAAGGTCGGGGCCATGACCTTCGATGTGCAGTGGATCAGTTCGCAGCAGAATGTGAAGCCGCTGGGATGAGCTTCAGGTTCTTCATTTCAGAGACCATTGTTCTCAGCTGGAGAAAGGTGAACGGCTCCCTCTAAGTTCAGGGTTAGTCTGTGGCTCATGAGGAGAAGTTCAAGTATCTAGGTGTCTTGCTACCGAGTGACGGCACGGAGGAACTCGAGATGGATAAACTGGGGCTCCATCTGCAACAATATGGGTGCTACTGTGTTCTTTTGTTATAAAGAAATACTTTATAATGCCAAGAAATTATTTGTTTTGGTGTACCAAAAAATTAAGAAACTAAGGTTTCTAAAGAAAATACAAAAGGTAGAGGACGTGCCAGAACAATGTTTTTCTCAGAGGTTTTTCTGGATAAATAGAACTTAAAATAATGGAGCTGCCTCTAACCCACATGTTTCTGTGCAAAGTTGTTGAAGTAAAGCACTATAATTTTTTAGGTGAGCACTGACACGCTAGAGTCTGCAACACTTATAACCCTTTATTCATAAATTAATTGAAATCTGTTGATTTTTTAAAGTCACATTCTAACTTTAAGACAAATCTTTGTAATTGTACTGCTTAATGCGTTTTTTTTCTCTTTCTTTAACTTATCTTAACATTCTAGAACAGCACGTGAGATTTTCATTCTGGCATGAATCTCATTACGTTCAGAACTGCACATATTGCAGTTTGAACTGAAAACATAGATTTTTTTTTTTTTAGCTAAAATGTGCCAAATTTGGATGACAGAACTGTAAACATCAGTCTGGTGAAAATTCAACTCAACAGATTTTAACCTATATGACTACTCCAGGAAAATGATGTGAATATTGTGGTGAAAAGAAGCCTTTTATAAAAGTACAGATGCCATCTCAACATTTTTTAAGAAATAAAGAAAAAAAATAGCATTAAAATGAAATAAACTGACCAGAGTTACAGGAAAAAGTGTGGACAAATGTCTGGTATGTGTATTCGTCAGAGTGGTGCTTTAATTTATAGATTGCTCTTCATTATCCAGACCACCTCTATGTGGAATCACCTGGAGCCGACTAAAGTAGTCCCTTGTGAACAGTTGAAGTTGAGACATGGCGGCTGGAGATTTGGAAGGCGGTGAATAAATTTTTAGAAGTTTCTCCATGGATTCTGTTTCTCAGGTGGCCCTAATTTAAAGCATTCTTTGCTAAAAGCACGTTCTGTGATTCCTACATGTTTTTATCACAAGGTAAGGAAACACATGCATGACAGAAGAATAGTTGTACGAGAATTAAGCAAAAAAATAAATTTCATATCTGTATACATGAAAAGGTTAAGGACATTGCATTGCCAAAACAATATATATATATATATAAAAAAAACAACTAGGTGAAAACATGAATGTTATGCTTAATACCAGCAGTAAATGAACAAACAGGATGACTGGGATGTCTGGGAGGAATTGAGCAGCAGTTGCTACTTGAAGTTTTCTAACCAATGACACCCTTGTTACAGGAGCAGTGTGTATTTCCCATAACATCAAGCAGCTATGCCACCTTTAGTCATCATAAAAATGCTGCATATAGCAAAAATGACTTGAAAGAAATTTGACCTCACAAGTTAATGTGATAAAATTGGGCCTCTGTCTCTTTAAAAACTCTTGCTCTGTCTGAAACTCTACCTTCAAGACGTCATCACAACGTGGCTCTTCTATCAACCCTTTAGCAACATTTTTAACAGCGTTGCACTGAGAAGTAGCTCATATGATGTCAGCAGATACACAGTTACACCAGGTGTTTGCTAATTGCTGCTGGCTAGTCTGAAGAAGCTGAGTAGAGAAGTTGTGGGGGAGGGAGCTAGGTCCAACCAGATGTTTTTCACAGCTAAAGGGTTGCCACGGGAGATTAAAGGATTTCTCAAACATGCACGGAAAATAAATCAAAGCACCACTTCAGTGTATGTTTTTGATGAGGGAATAACATTATAACATAATATAAAGATTAAAAGTTGATTTTACATGATACTATCCCTTTAAAAGATAACAACACTTTAAAAATGACTAAAGTTCCATTAATTCAGCCAAACACTTTTGTTACCTCAGTTGAAAGATTCATTCTGGAAAATCTTTTGCATGATGTCAAAAATATGTACAATCAGTCGGTTTTCATCTACAAGAGGAAAATCACAACACAAATTTCAAAAGACATCTACAGCCTAAAGATCAATTCATAATTCACACAAATCAATTTAATTCCTTCATGGTCTCATAACCAACTGCCCATAAAAAAATAATCAGCCTACATGGTGATAGGTTGTTTAATTTTGAACATTTATCAGTTTCTTAATTATCTAGAGGGAAATGGTAAAACAACCATGTTCCCTCTAATAGAGCTGATACAGCTTTTTTGACGATGTGTACTTCATCACTTTTATGCAAAGTTCAAAAGACTTACAGAACTAGAATGTCCAAATGACAGTGAAAGCAATCCTGTCCTAGCTAAAAAAATGTAAATAAAATGCAGAAGTTGCTATCCTTCAACGGGGCTGAAGGTATTTCCACAGAGCGCACACTGTTATCTCTTTCCTTGCCTTTGCACACATGGAAACGGCTTTCATGCAAGTCAACCCCATGCTGAGGCTACACCCTTTGAGGTTGTAGACAAAGCTTGCAGATTCTCACACACACACCTATGTAAAGTGTTCATCAGCAGCCTCTGATGAATGAAGCACAGCATCAAAGATGACAGAAGGTATATTCCCACCAAAGCCTCCTTTTTGTAGTTTAACCTAATCAGTGTTTTCCAAGTGTTTCAATCTGCATCCTGTAGGCGTGAGGGCGTCTTCTTACAGATATACGACCCAGCAGGGAGCCTGCGTTAACGCCGCCACGGAAAACAAGTGGCAAAGGAAAGAAGAGCAATTGAAACAAAGATTGGTGTTGATATGAAAGCGACAAGATGTGGCTCAACTCAAATAGAACTGATCAATGAGCCCCTAGGAAGAGGCATGCTGGGAATTTGGCGCTTCCTTGTGGCATATCTTCGCTTTGGAGACATTCAAAATTTGTTGGGGAAATTTCACAATTCTCCCCCCACTGCCCCCGCCCCTCCAATCAGATCCGTCCTTTACTATTTTTTCTCCTGGCACTCCCGAAGTTCCATAATCCTCCTCTTTGCAAATTTATCCTCCAGTGTTTTCATTACTTATTAAAAGCTGTCAAGCCGCGGTTGGCCTTCACTCCATCATCCCCAGGAGTTCCCACATTTGGTGCAGGCCTGAGCGGAGTGGGCATAGCACACGCCATCCATTAGGCACAAAGGGTGTGGGGGAATTCTGCGGAATATTCACTCAAGTCTCCCCCCTTTTTATAAATTATCATATTACTAAAGAGGTCCATTTGCTATGTATGGTTTGTTGCCTGGGAGCTCCTCCTAATAGCCGTCTATAAAGCAGGAGGGGGGCTTTGGACTCTGATGTATGCCAGCCAGACCCTACTGTCAGTGGTGGACCAGGCCATCATTTATCTTTTTTTTTGTTTTTTCCTTTTTAAAGAGAAAGCTCTTCCAGATGAGGAATATTAACAAGCATATTTGGCACAGATAAGGCCTAAAACAATCTATGCGGCACACTTTGCCGACGCCACGCTGAGACGGGTGTTAACGAGGACGGTGGCAGGGCGCGGGAGGCGGGATTGACGGGAGTGGACTGGTACTCAGGATCCTGAGTGGGACGATGGGAGGAAAATATCCACACAATATGCTGCGGTCAATTAGTGAGTGCCATGTCGGTGCGCCTTGGCCGTACATCATCTGAGAGGATTTAAATCGAAAAAGTGACGTTAGCAAAGTGATGGCATTGGAGGCGGCTGAAAATGCATTAGTTCGTTTCCTTTTTATGGCCCTTCACAGAATATATCCTCTGTAACGTCAGGATAGAAAAGTGTGCTAATGTATGATTCAAACTTGTGTTTTTGTTGTTGTTGTTGCTCTTTTTATTCATGAGAACTATTTATACCAAGTACTGTTAGGACTAGTTTTACCTGGTATGATAAACAGCCCTAAGCCCCTTTCTAATGGCACATTGTGAAGTATGTTTGCTCTAAATGATCCATGATACTTAAAATAAAGCACTTGCTCATGATCAGACCACTTAATATGTAGATTTTATTACCAAGTGCCAGCAGAAGTTGGACATTTTTGCAATGTTTTCACCGTATAATTGCCCATTTGTTTTTCCTTTCACAGTTTTGGGTACAGAAACTTTTCTGCCGTACCATTTATTTGTATCTGCTTCAGTTAAGAATCAGTGAAATAAACTTAATTTTATCTCAATGTGTTCCGCTACAACCTGGTAAAAATCAGTCCTAAGCCCCTTTTTTGTTATACAGACGGTCAGGACTTTCAGCTATTGAGAAACGAGGTTTTGAATTTCACCCAATTGCTAACGTTTGTCCATGACGACACTATGAAAAAACTGAACAAGGCGACTTAATGTTAATTCAGTATTTGGAACTGAATTAACATTTGAATTGCCACTTGAAACCACTTATTTTAATAATTCAAACACCAAATACACAATGTTTGTTAATACACGTAATGAAAGCTGTCATGGCACCATTGTAGTCCCAAGGGGAAAAAAAAGAAAAATTATTCTTTTCAGTGGGATTTATTATGTTAAATAGTAAAGTACGTAATTTTACAAGAAACCAGTGTGTTCTTAATTTCTATGGGAAAAAGAAAAACAAGGGAAACTATTTCAACTTAAACCAGTTATGCTTTCAAATTAAAATGGCAGCAATTAAACATTAAACCACTTCTTACAAATGTCTTGCTCCACCATCTTGTTATTCTTTTCTTTTCTTTATTTTTGTTTTTACATTATTATAACAAGCTACAAAGTTCTACTCCTGTGCACCGTCTGGATCGGACGCCACATTTCCTGTCACGCTACACAAATGTTTGGCACAGCAAGCTTTCCTCAGACAACAGGACACTCGGCTCAAATTAAAAAGAGAACAACTGAGGCCGGTCGCAGTGGCTCCCGCAAACTGTAGGAATCTGTTCTGGATTTATTGGTTTCAATTTCACACCTCTCCTCTTTTAATGCCCGCTGTTTCGCTTTGCTCCTCACCTTCTGCGTCCATGCCCGTTCCCAAACTGCCAGAGTTTTCACGATGAAAACAGAAAATCTTCTCATTGTCCTTTGGATTTTTTTGCCTCATTCATTGATTTATTTAGCTTTTTCGTTGTAATTTTTTTCCTACTTTTTATTTAGAAGATAAGAAGATTGGGCCAACTAAATGAATGCTGATCTAATTAACTCTCCATGCAGTTATTTCAGTGGGAAGCTGCCACCTGTTTAGTTTGAGCTCCATTTAAATGCCACATCAGACTTCACCAAACTAATTTCTTGACTTTTAATTATGACTTTTCGCTCGCCCGATTTCCTTCATTTGCATTCGCTTCCTCTTCCACCTCCTCATCTCGTCTCATCAGGCCTTTCAGACGGCCTCCGTCTCCAGAACCGTGTCTGTCATCTCATTGCAGAGGCTACAATGACCCACAGGCTTTGAATTTAAACGAGGCTGAGAGCCTGACGGGCCCGAGCCACGCCCGGCCCATATGGCGGCGCCTCTGATGGAAGGATGGAGGAAGAGCGAGGGAATGAGAAACGGCTGAGGAAAGCTTATGCTGCAGAAATAAAGAGAACAGGAGAAGGGACTCGGGTAGCTAAATTAAAGTCTCTTATTCATCCAGGGGGTCTGGTGGGAAGAGAATCGCAGAGGAGCAAAACGCCGAGCATTAATCTGGCGCAGGATGCTGGACGGAGGCGGGAGGAAAGGGCGGTCGCAGGTGCTCAACACAAGGACTCACCTGGCAGAAGAATGTGGCTTTAAAAAGAGCAAAGGAGAGAAGAGGAAGCACAGAGGGGGAGAGAGATTGATGCCATCTCACATAGATGATAAAAATAAAACAAAGCAAAAAAGAGATATGGAGCGGCTTTTGCCTTTACTCTAGACAACAGAGGTCATAATTCACACCGACTGAACAAAATGTTGAGGAAAAAGTACACTAATTTGCAAAAAAAAAATGTAATGATGAACACATATTAACACTACTACTTTATTTCTAAGGCACTTTAAAACAACGAGAGCTGCAACAAAGTGCTTTACAGATAAGAATTCAAAATATGGAAAGGACAAAAGAAAAGAGAATGCATACATTTAAGCATAAAAGTATTGCTTAAGACCGAGTTGAATCTTTTGCTAATAAAAAGATACAATTGTCTTTAATTCTAAACAAATGTGATTCTGACAAATTTTTTAACTGATTATTAAATGACAAATTTTGACATCCCTCTCTGTGTTCTTTCAGTAAAGCTAAACAGAAGTTTTAGTTTAAATAATCACGCAATGTTTATCAGTTAACATTTTTAATAACTGATAGCCAACTTCCACAGTCGTTTTTCTTCAGAAAAGATATATAGATATTTGCTTTTTTTATGCAAATGAGGCATTTTCTGTTAAAACACAATGTAATTTGTACACTTTCCCAAAGGAGAAAATATGGAGATTTTGAGATTTTAGGTACTTTTTGCAGAGAAATTTGGTTTAATGTTTGCAATTTACTTTTTGATAGTTTTGCAAAAAGAGTTCACTGGATAACGGCTGTACTGGTGCCGGGTTAACTCACCAATATGTAGCCATTACCATCCATTCATTCATCCTTTCATCATAGCTTTCTTCGGTTTCTATCTTTCGTTTTTGCATGTTTTAACCTTTTCACTGTTGAAACATCTGCCACAAATGTATAGTGAAGTTTTAAGAAGGTAAAATGTATCCAGTAACCATGCAACCTTAAATCTGGACGAGTATTGAGCCAGTTGAAGAAATCACAAAGCAGATTTAAACGTTAATCCCATGTTGCAAAAGACGACACAAATTGCAATAGCGGTCTCTCTCATGGTGTTGAAGCTCTGGCTCACCCATCACCAAACAGCCTGGAAATAGTATTATCAACCCAGTATTATAAACCCAGAGTCTTTGCACTAGAACTCCCTCTTAGATCGCTACATTATCGGAATCAATCATTGAAAATGCTTTGATTTCTGGCTAATCTGAGAAAATTGCATCTCAAAATTGATGTAACTCCCAATGTTTCTTTCCCCCCAAAAGAGACACTAGAAACAATACATTCTTACCGAGCCTTTTCCTTTTAGTGGATTTACTTTTTATATTGATTCATGGACTTAATCAAACATACAGAGTCAACACAATAAATTGACTAGCATTTTTCTTGATTTATACATTAACAGAAGGCTAGCAAGCTGACATCAGCTGGTTAATAATGATGGAAGAAAGAGATGGGTGGCTGGGGCTGCTGCCCCCGATGACAACCTGAGCAATGACTATAACTCATGATGTAATCATGTTGTTGGCACCTAAAAAAGTGCATTGATGCTAATGTTAATGCATGTATCGCAATCCCATCGGTAGAAGATTGGCAAGAAGTAAAATTAGCCTTGGGTATGAGTCTGTTGCCATGGCGCTACTTGAGATCTCCATAAAGACGCATTGAAATGAACATGTTAAGTATTAGAAATATCTCAGATTTACATGAGTATATACTGTTCAGTAGAGCCATTAAAATCGTCTGTTATCAGTCTATGGTTGGACATTTGATGAAGATAGACAAGAGGGAAGAACAAAAGCAGGAAAGGCTTTTTTTTAAAAAAGGAAAGAAGAACTCTAGAGTGGCAAAGATACATTTAGCACTGAGGGGCAGATGAAAGGAGGAGGGCAGGAGAATATAGGAGAGGACACTAAAGAGAAAGGAAGATGAGACATACTGGCCTGGTGCGGACTGGTGGAGCCTGGGTGTCGGAGTAGTCTCAGTGGGCCTAGGGGTGCAGACGGACTTACGGAGGGGAGGAGGAGGCAGAGATCAATTCTGTCAGAACTGGGTTCATACCCCCGGGGCCACAGAACTGGGCTGGCCCGCGGAGATACTAAAGGGAAGAGCAGTGGTGCTATTTATATCCTTTCAGTTTCAAGCTAAGTGTTACAGAAAGGAACGGGGAGATACGCCGTAAAGGCTGAAGACATAAAGTTGATAATAGTGCATGTTTGAACTTCAGAGCACGAGAAAGATCTGTGCAGGAATATTTGTTCTCATAAATCAGCCAGTAAAGGGCTGTAGCCTGCAGACAGAGGCACACTGAGCACTAAGCATCCTTTTGTCATTGCCGAGGAAGAGTCACAGCACCCAACGGAGCAACGGAGGCAAGACGGAGACAAAGACGGGAGAGAAAGAATAACCCGGGTCCTGCCTTGTCCCCCAGCACCCAGGGAAATCTCCAACTCCAAGGTTAATTAAGCACTGGAAATGAGATCAAGAAGCTTTCCCTTTCCGACTCATTAACCAATTACAACGCTCTTTCAAAACAGCTCAGCACTCATCTCGGAGTGCACAATAATTGTCTGCCAATGAAGATCAAATATCAGATCGTGCAGAAAGCTAAGACTTGCTTTGGCAAAAAGCCACTGGCGCAATTGCGGAGGTCCAAACAACCAGCGCAAATGAGGGGGGAAAAAAATTCCACAATGGCCTTCATGTCTCCAGAAGAGGAATCCAATTATGCTTGTTTTAATAATAAAAAAAGGTTCAGCAAAAATATAATTAGATATAATTTAATGTGTAATTGCTGATTTTGAAGCAGGGGAAGTGTTGTCTGATTTGGCAACTAGATGAAAAAACCCTTCAGAGAGGTTAGATACTTCATTAGCCATGGTGTTTCCAGATGTTTTTCCAGTTAAACCTTAGGTCTAGTGCTGTGCGAAAGTATATGTGCTCCCTGAATATTAATTTCCAGTGTGAAACGGTAGGAGCATCATGGTTTGGGGTTTGAGGATGCTTTGTTTTGTTTTTTCTTTTAGCAGAGACAGGAGAGCAGGTCCGGGGTTGCCAGGAAGAAGGGTGGAGGTTGATACAGGAAAATTACCTGTATGATTTGAGATAAAGATTTTCTTCTTTTAAAAAAAGAGAAGAAAAAAAAAAAGTCAAAAACTTCTACTGGAGACGTCTAACTGCAACCGCAACAAGATTTTGGGTAAATAGTCCGAATTCATCTCCGAGGCGCTTTTTTTTTTTTTTGTGCTCGTTTTTTGAAAATCCTCAATCCATTTCTTAGTCAAACATTTGCTCTTTGGGTAAATTTTCTAAAACAAATTCTATTACAAATTGTTTGTTTGCTTAATTCTTTCAGCTACAACTTTTGTTAACAGTCTCTTCACTTAAGCTGCTGAATTTTCCGCAGCTTAAAAATCAAAGTTAAACTCTCATTATCAGCATGGGAACAAATAAATGTTGAACACGACGGCGGCGCTGAACTAGAAGCTTGATTAACTAATTAAACATTCAGACAAACGACTTCAAACCCTGGATGGTGGGCCACTTATTAAACAATTTTCCAATAAAACACTTTTTGAAGCTGTGTCCAGGATTTTGCCATTTTGTGACGTAGGTATTTTAGGGCAGCAGGTTTTGGGACCAAATCAATAATACAGTCAAAGTCTGACAGTCACAGCACATTTCTGACAAGGTCAGTTTAGCACCTAATCAGAACAAAAAGACATCAAGCCACAACTCTAGTTGATTCCTAATGAATCTCAACTACATCTGACTATATCCTGCTTTTATACTTTCAGAACTATTATATGTACTGACCTGAAAAGTCATTTTTCAGGACTGAGGTATTTGTATCTGGGTAGAATCACCTTGCATGCTTTTTTATTGCAAGCAATATTCAGCACTATAGCACTCCTGGGGCTCTTTGTCAAACTCAGGTCTTTGTGGACCAATTCTAGGTGGTCTATGTTTATGGTTTCCGTGTGCATGCGTGTGGGCGTGTGTGTTGACTGCATACATTTTAATTTCAAATGCCCACCTTACCACCAACTATTCACACTAAGATTGGATTTTTAAAAAAATCTTTCTCTGATAAGTGCATCAGTGAACATAGTAGTTTAAAAAAGGTAGAAAGTACAAAGTGTCTGTTGTTGAGAAATTGGATAGTTTTCTTATGTTCCAAGTACATATGGTAAGTATTATGTACAGTCAAATTCCATGTAGGATTGTCAGATTAAATATACCTGATGAAAATAACTTCTAAGCAGGAGATAACCGTACTTTTCATTGAGCCCACATTTTTGTTTTTAACATTTGTTGTTTTTATTATTCTCATATAATATTTTAATCTTAAGTGTGGTTTTTACATTAGCTGAGAGTGGAAAATTGTCTTAACAGAAATATAGACTTGAAATCAGTCGGTGTGTAATTATTCTATATACTGTGTTTCTCTTAGTGAATAGAATCACTGAAATACATGAGCTTTTTAATAATCTTTGAATTTATTGAATTAGCCCAGAGACCAAGGCGCAGGTACAGCATAGAGTATTAAAAGATAATATTTATAATAAAAAGCAGCAAAAGACAGTAATGCTAAAAATAGTAATAATTATAATATAGTAAGAGTGCAAGTTTGAAAACCGTAAGGTAGAAAAATATGTGAGCAGTAACTAACTTGAGGTTTAAAGTATATATTCATAATAAGTTTCATTTTCGAACTAATTACTTCTGGATATTTTATTCATTATAGTTTGGTTTCTTCTGCATGCCAGTAATATTCTCTAAAAGGTACATATTCAGTATTATATGTATATATTATATATGGGATATTTAGATGCTATATGATGGATTTTTTGGGAAAGGAAGAGCATATTTGTGTTTATTTGAAAAATTGTCACCTTTTGTGGAATTTCCCAGCAAAAACAATGATGGCAAAGAATTTAAAATAAAATCAGTTATTGATTAAGCAACTTAGATTTTTGATAACCTTGCATTTTATCTTTACAGCCTTCCTTCTTTTAGCTTAATAAAGAACCTGTTAAAAGAAACCTACATGCTTTGGATTACTGTTTGGATTAGACACGGCGAGTTCTGTGCACGGACCAAATTTCATCATGTTTGAACAAAGTAAAACTTACTGTATGAAGGAATTCCCACTTGCATTAGTGCATGACATGAAGAATAAATGGAAGAAGCGAGAAACTCACAATGACTCCTTTTGTATAACCTCATTTAACGATGAGGTTTGCCATGCATGATTTATAGATTCCCAATGTGTGAGAATGGGCTGATGGAGTGGGCTGCATTCCATTCTATTATCCGGAATGAAAAAAAAAAGAACCACGTATGAGTAAAAAAGGATGTGGATTTAAATAAAAGAAAGGAAAAGAAAAAACCTGCGACGCAGAAGACCAAGAGATGGACCAGATATGTTCACTGTCGCTTCTTGCACACACCTCTCCTGTTGTTCATTTGTCTCAATTAGCAAGTGTCCATTCAGCTTGTACAGTCTGTAAATTTATCCCACCCAGCCATCCATTCCCTTTAACTTTTCTATTTTTCCGCCTGCACCGCCCCCCCTTTGTTCGTTTAGTAATATTTACAAGCAAAGTGACATAAATGTCTTATGCTGGATTAAAATTTACTGAGACATCTACTAAGACTCACACAATTAATGATGAATATTGGACTGTGCAACACTAAGAAAATGTAATGAAACTCTTATGAGTTATGAGCCAGTCTGACATTCCCATATATTCCCACTTTTGGTAAAAAATAAAAAAAATCCACTGTACTTCAACAAACGTTAAAAACAAAACCATCCAAAAAATAAAACATCAGATAATGGCTGCTAAAATAATAACACAGTGATTATTAGCTGTCATAAAATGATTAACATCTTGCATTTCTTTTGATTTTGATAGCAAAGACTTCAGCAAAAACATAGAATAGTCATACTTCTGAAGTGCTTATTGGCCATCTTGCTCTTTGGCAGCAACACTTGATGTCTAAGAAGTTGATATTAACAGGTTAATTAGCCAGACTATCCACTCAGCTAGTCACTCTGCCAACTGGCGTCTTAAAAAATCTCCACCTTAATAGGAGAGATCGGTGTTGCTCTTTTCAGTTTCCAAAACATGACTGTTTTTTCCACAAATTTATCGCTATTCATTCTTGTAGTCCTCCTTCAAATAGATGGCCAGCAATGCTCAGCTACAGGTGGGGGAGGGGCACCTATACGTTACTCTCTGCACCATATAGCCAGATACAACCGAGTTCACTCTTACACTTTCTCTGGCAATTAATTTAATCAATTTAAACCTTTGGAACTGTATGATCCTTGCAGTTCTGCAGCCATAATGTTTCAGGTTTTATGTTCCACTAATCTGGAAGAAGCTTATAGAAAACTGCAAAAATGCTGAAACCCTGATCTCTTTAAATCAAGGCTAAAAATCCATTGAGAGTCTGTTTTCTGGTACTACATTTGTCCCCTTAACATCCACAGGCTCATAGTTTCTCTAGCAAACATCATTTTACTGTCAGCGCTTGTGCTAAGTATGATATTAACCATTAATATTTCATGCTCCACGTCTGGGTAGTTCCCTCCATTTACAAAGACAGCTTTGCGTTAGCATGCATGAAACCAGTGCTCTGCTTGGGTTGTCATGCCATTTGAGTTTCAACCTTGCTTCCTGGTGTCTCCATTGGAAAAAGCCCTCCAGAGATCATTGAACTGGGGAGCCCCCACTGCGCACTGAATGAATCAGCTTTGCAGACTGCCAAGAGGCTGAAAAGAGATCATCTTTCATATAACAACACACTCTGTGATTCTTCAGATTTAGTAAATGTCAGTGAGTTTGTACCAAACCTCACTAATAAACTCATTTAAAGATATTAAGTGTTTTCCTACCAACTGATTTCATTATTCAGTTTTCATAGTTCTAATTCTCTAAAGTGTACCAACATGGTTTTATTTTTAAGCTTATTTTGGTCTTATTGTAAACGGTTTAATTTTTAGTGAGAAGCCTCACGTTTTTGAATTCACAAATAGCACACAAGTTTCATAGGCACTCCAAATATTCTGGATTTTGAACTAGTGGCACACACCCCAGTGAAAATGATCCCCAAAAATATTTTTCATGCTTATTTTGTAGAGATTTTTATATTTACGCTGTATATTTCTAATTTTATGACTACATAATTTAATTTCTAGTTTGTACATCTGTCCTTGAGCCAAACAAAGTCTGTCCTGTGTACTCTGTAAGTGGATCTCTGAATGACAAATAAAAGCCAAAGTCATTCTTTAAGCACTCACCTTGATATCTCGGACTCATAATAAGTTGCAAATATTGCCTCCTAATAAAAAGGGGCAGCATAAGAGGGCAAATATATATTTTGTTGTTTATTACACATATACTTTATCCAGTTGATTTTCTCCAGAAGTTAATTTTCTGGTAATTTTTTCAGCATAAGCCCATTTTGAGAACAAAAAACGTTTTTGTAACGAAACTGTTCTCGATATCTCGAGAAAAACATCTGGATATTAACTTAGAATATGAATAAAATCATTGGGAAACATGTATATAACATTTCTTGCTATCTGACTAGTTTGCATGCTAGCTGAGTTTAGTTTGCAAGCAAACGTGAGGAGGTAGAAATGGCATTTCATCAAAAATGGCAGATTTGAGAGATAAATTCAGGGTTCATACACGATCTTCAGGAATTTGCGAAAGTATGGAAGCCAGAGTTAAGATTCAAGTCACTATAAGTCACTATGAAAGCTAATTAAAATATCATTCAAACAAGATATAGAGACCTTTTTGGAACACAAATTATTTTATTCTTTTTAAACTTTAGTGCCACTACTGGAGAATTGCAGCCTCTGGTGTTGAGCTTCATAATCCACATAAATTCCGGTTTTCAGAGTCAAATATGCATAAATTGCATGATTATTTTACAATCCTCCTTCCTCAACGCTCTAATATCTCTTGATTCATCTTAAGGCTCCCAGATAAACTTTAACCCCACAGACCTAAGCACAACACTGGTCACAATCCAGTTGCATGTCTAGTGTTAGCTTCTGAAATCCACCTTTACTCAACGACAAATTGCAAAATCATGAAACTTATTCCACAGCCAGGGTTAATTATATATATATATTTTTTTCTGAGAGATAAAAAAAAAATGAAAATGCGGCTCAGCAGCAGTCTTTTCTCTGGCTCAGTCATGTCTTTCCTTCTCTCCTCCTCCTCCCTTGTCCTCCCATTTCAGATTCCTGTTATCCATTTGATTGACCAAACCCTTTAATCACACAGCTATCTAGAGAATGGAAATGGCTGTGGCTAGATAATTAGCTGCTAGATAATGGATGCCTCCCCCCCCAAACCGCGATCATCTCCTCCCTTGTTTACTGGTCATTCCTGGAACAAGTTTACACCTAATTGACTATTCATCACAAGCCATCTGATGCTCGCCATGAGGTACTTCTGCCAAAGCGCCACGCTTTCACCTTCCTGAATACACATACACAGACAAAGACCAAATAAAGTCAGCAGGCTCAAAATAAATATCAATGCTCAAATGCAACCTCCCACATACAAGAATGAATATGAAGGCAATTTACAAGTCGGGATTGGCAGGGAAAAGTTCCCTGTTCCTCATTGAAAGCTGCCAGTGATTTAGTCGGTTTAGATCTCGATCAAATGAAATTAAGCAAAAACAAGAAATGCGCAACGGCCCAAAGTTATGAACTTCAGGAAAATCTTTTGAGTCCTTTCTGCGTTTTATGTTTTCCGACAATCAGGTTGTAAAATATACATTTCCCAGACTTTATTTTTCTCCACGAATCATACTGACGCAATAAGTCCATGGCAACACCTTCATTACGTTTGCAATGCGCTTGCATGGTGTAAACCAGCTTCTAGAGAAATCATGTCTGATGATCAATTTTTGTTATCAAGAGGTTTTTCATAATTTGCTGACTTCTCTTCATTCAGCTGGTTTGAAAAATAACAGTTCCTCACTGGGTGTAATTTTGAGCAGTGACTGTAACGACCTCCCTTGAGATTCAGTAACCTTTATTCTTCTCTCGAAGTTTGTTCTTACCAACACAAGGAAACTGATATGTATGTTGATTTTGAGGTGATATTGTTGTACTTTTGTGGTTATTTTGGTGCTTTATTATTACTTTCACTCAAATTTTATATTAACATACTGTACACACAGAACTCCTGTTCACCTTACAGATCAATGTGTGGGAAATTTATTGTTTTGGGGCAGACTGTGTCTAAATATTGGTCTTATAAAATTTTATTTGACTTGGGGAAATTGCTTTCCAGAGAAATGGTTTGGGTGGTTATTCTATTATTCTATTGTAAGTTTTAGTTTTTGGAGACTACAATGGCAATTCTCTATTTCTGACTGTGTGAAATACCAAGTCAGTGGCTTCCCACAGTATATAAGTTTAACAGTAATTTCAAATTAGAAACAGGTGAAAACTTCATTTGCCCACAAAACTCAGCAGGAGATGTCATGTTGTCTAGATGAAGTTATAATGTCTTTGTTGTGAATAAATCTACAATAAAACCATATTTCTTTCTTTAGAGAATGTGTTTGCTGCCAACATTCATTAAGTTGCATCCCTTGTCCAACACACCTGATTTCAATGGTGTAGAGCAGTAGTTCAGCTCTACAGAGGTAAAGAGCCACTAATGTGATATATTGGAGAAGAGATGCATTTAATAGTTGCAGAGTAGCTGTATAGTACAGTGTAGTTGTAATAGTATAGCTGTCGAGGACTGGACTGCAAAGTTTCTGGTCATATACTGATCAGTTGAAACTTGGACTGCAAAGTTTACATCAACTTATATGCTTAGAAAATTGTTTTGGTTACTTGAAACATGACAAAGTTCTCACTTTACATGATTTTATAGCTTTTATCTACCAATTTCAGGAGTCAACGGTGGAATCCTGAAGTGGATCTTGAACAGGTGGCTAATACACCACAGGGCCAAGACCAAGACACAGGAGACTAGCAACCATTGTCACCTTTCTTCCAAGGGTACGTTTTAGACATGCAAATTGTCAAACCATGTAAGTTTGTGGACAGTGGAAGTAAAGGGGGTCACATCCTTGACTTTTTCTCTTAGTGAAGTGCCTTGAGACGACATGTGTTGTGAAGTGCCGCTATATAAATAAACCGAGTTCAGCTGAATCCTCCAAAGGGATGCATACAGGACGCCCCCCGGTCGGATGCTGGAACCACCTTAATAGACTCATTTCGATGCGGAGAATCAGCATCTCTTCTTCTGCCTCCCCAGTGACAGCAGCCTTTACCCTATTTGTAAATTTGATCCCCTTCAATCCATCAGGACATGAGGACATTTTAATCCTTTGCAACACCTCTGTGTAATTATGCTTTAGACTAAATATGCAAATGTGGAAAAGTTCTAGTTACAGAGCTGAACATTTCAGATAAATGGCATTGAATACAATTGATGTTAGCCATCAGATTAATGAGTGAAATTGAAAATTTGTGAAAAGGTGTGACTGCTAAGTGTTAGTTTAGGGATGTGGACACTAATGTAACCAGATTAATGGACTTTTTTCATAATTATGTAAATTTCTCTAACAGATTTGCTTGTTTATCAGATTAATTATATTTCTAAAAAATATTTAAACTCATTTATAATGGTCTCTTATTTTACATCACAAAAACTGGTGTTTTGCCCGTCTATGTCCTTTTGAGATGCGCTTCATGTTAGCAATTTGGAAATTAATTTGCCAAAAGAGGGAGGATCAGATATTTTTTAAAAAGTACAAGATAAAAAAAGGCTGTAAAATTTGCCTTCCTGCAGAGTTGCCAACGATTTTTCATCAAGACCACCAGGTTTTTGCCATCAGGCGAAACAGGACGACATTCACATTTTGCCCCAATTAAAGTGTGCGACTCTGCGGAAAGCTACGGGATAAATTGCCTCCTAATCAGGCAGGTGTGCTGTGAGGACTCTGGGCGTCAGAACGTTTTAGATCATTCCATTTATTACCAAGTTGATTTAATCAGCACTGCCCGCTGATTTGATGAATTGCTCTAATAAGGAGCTTGGTGAATTGTTAATCTTTGGGCCAAGACACGGCATTCGAAAAGTCTTTTAATGCTGCCAACACAGATAAATAATTATGATCATTAAACGTGACGGTAACATATGGAGATGGAAAGCAAAAAAAAAGAGAAAAAGAAATAGGGGCTAATCATTCTTGTGGGTTTCTATGAGTCTAAAGAGCATATGCAGCATAATTACAAAGCAAAAAAAACAACAACACTCATATATAAATTAAAAATTAATGTTTGTGCATTGGTGTCAATTAAAGTTCAGTGTGTTTTGTGTGGTCAGGAACACACCAGGACAGCAGCTTGTTACCTTTACTTCATCATCCAATTTATCATCAGAGCATGCAGCAAAGGACAGCATGTCCAAGGTTTTATGCTCCAAATACTATATTTTCATGCCTAATTTACACATGCAGAAGATTAATGAAACAGTGGTTGTTCAATGAGTGTGTGTGCACGCGTGTGTGTGTGCATGAAAAAGAAAGAGAGGCTCTCTGGCTTTAAATCAACCTACTGAATGTGCTGGGAGCTCATGCAGAGAGAAAATAGAGTGCTGTGGTGGAGGTCTGTCCTATGTGTCTCCCTGAAGAGCAAACAGTGACACACACACCCACATGCGGGAACACACAAATGGCAATTTATTTGGTAAGAGGCTTTGGCGTTAAGCTTTATATGTCCTTTTAAGCCAAAAATGCAACAGATTTTCCTTTTGAATTGTCTTTCAGTAATTGTAATGACAATCTCAGGCTATATTTACAGCAGTTCATGCATGGACTCGATTCTCTTTGACACAATGCGTTCTGCTCCAGTTTGTTTGTATGTATGCTTGAATTTGCTATTTATTCTATTAAATTCTACAGATGAAATACATTTGCTGCTATCAGCCTGTTATTGCCTCATAGTGATATTATGTTTATGTGTACAAAGCTGCGATTGTCATGGATCTCTCAAAGATAAAAAAAAATCACTGCTGTACTTGATGCTGCTGCAAAATACATGCTTAGGCACATAAATACATCTGTTATATCTACAACAGCTTTCAAGAGCTGATTGTGCCATCTTGTACATACAGAACCATTGCTTCAAACAAGAAAAGTCAAGCACACACCTCCAAATTGCCCATAAGCTTGTTGCTGGAAGGCTGAAAGTTGCTTTGAGATTTTTGTTTTCAGATCTAGGGTGTTTTTTTAAGCGCAGATGTGATTGCTGTTGCATTAACATTGCTTTTCATGAAAAACTCAAGTCCTGGCCACTGCATTTATGATAGGTATTTGTATGATGTATTTGTATTTGTAGTCATGGCTTACATCTTCAATAGGGGTGACTATTTGTGCATTTTTGTATAGAATCGATCTAAGCTCCAACATACTAAACCGAAACGTTAAGGCAATCTGTCACCACACAACAGGAACATCTCGCATGTAAAACTCACACATTGGCCTTATTCTTCAGCACTAGAGTTACTTTTTCTGTTCACTACATGGACAGATGTCCCCTGATCTTCCCGTGACCTCTGAGAGACACTCGACTCAGACAGACATACACTCCCATGTAAGTGAGGACACCTTCAGTGGGAGGTGACATGACTTACACAGGGAAGAGAGCTTCCACATCAGAGAGTTATGGCGGGGACTCTTGTTTTCACATCTGCTTGTTTTGACCTCTCCCCATGCTCTGACCTTACAGCAGCCATGTGCTTCTATACACACACACACACACACGCACCCCTACACACACCTTGTGGAAGTCCGGTAACATCATCTGTTAGAAATCACTGAACACGTCTTAACAAGTTCAGTCACAATCAAAGGGGAAAATGGCACAACCTTTGCACAGCCACACTCTTTGTGCACAATCCTACACCATCTCTCCCTCTTTGGACAATTTCAAGAGCAATTAGTCTGTCCGTGCCACCAAGGTTAGACAGCATATCTGATCAAGGCTCGGATCCAGAGGAGAAACAGCGCCTGCTAATAATGTAGAGCTGGGAACGGGTCACCTGTGACTGTAGCTCAGACTATCTTCGCTTGTTTCTTCTGTTCTTTTATTCAGATAGAGGCTGGAGGTTTATATCCCTGCCTAATTTACACAACTCTTCCCCCTGGCTGTGTTTTGCCCTCTGTCGTATTATGTGTATGGTACATGAAGGAAAAATCAAACATTTAGTTTCACCCATGGTGGCCTACCACCAGCATTTTCCTTATTAGGCTGAAAGCAAGCACTTATAAAGCACATTTATCGAGCAACTAATAAGATATAAAGCTAATGCCCGGAATCCTGCTTGTTATAAACCATGACTTGAAAGAGTAAACAACGTTTTAGGTTTTGCAAGTATGTTTCATGATGTTAACTGGCTTGAACCTCATTTGCCATGTTTACTCTAGAAGTTGGCAGAACAGGGCAACTTTCAGGTTGATCTGCCCTGAACTGCTTGGCAGAAACATAAAAAATATCTTCCACCCCCCCCAATCAGTGCCTCTCCAAACAGCACACATCAGTGCAGATGCTGTTACCGAGTGAAAACTCACCATTGATGTGTAGGAAGCTAGTTAAAGGGAAAAAAAAGTTTTCTACATGTGGTTCATTTAAGTTTTTAAAAAAATAGAGCAAGGAAGACATCTAAGCTAACATATCTGTTCTTACTATTCTGTCATAATAGCAACATATGCTATGTGAAGCTAGTTGTGTGTGCTGACATACTGAAAAACCATGTAGACTAAATGGTAGTATTTCAGGTTTTGTAGTCTTTGTTTTTATTTATATGCTGCTAAAATACATTTTTGAGTTTTAGCATAATCATGCTAAAAATATCACCATTTCTTTTGAGTTTTTCTTACAATAAGGTACAGCTTGCACTATTTTACATGACCCTAAATAATAATATGTTCCACTGTGCTGGCTGATAGGTTGCTTTACTTATCCAGCCTGTTGTAAAAACATATAAATCTGTCTCAGTTTTAAGTGCCTGACTTGCTAAATTGTAAGTGCAGTCACTGGAAGTGCTCCATGATGGAACGAGCAGCCAGCATGGCGAGAGGAGGACATGCGCTACATGTTCACTCTAAGAGGAAAGATTCACACAGTAAAGTGACTCTGCAGGTAATCCTGTATTTTATCAGGCTTGATTAAATCTGGGTGGTCTTCTAAACTGACTACAGTGCAGACAGGTGTAAAATATAAGTTCAAATGGGCAACCTTTCAAATTACAGGTCGGTAATGCAGATTAAGTAAAAGTCAGGGCAGCTTGTAGAGCTGTAGTTTTTTTCACTTTTAGAAATAGGAGAAAGAAGAAGGAGGAAATCATTAAAGGATGGTTTTTCTTAACCCTCTTCTGGTCCATATGTCTCAGATTTCTGGCTGATATTACCCATTCTGACAATATATCAATTATGATGGCAGAAGTTCAAAATAGATTCAATTTATTTGTTTTTTTATTAAAGTTCAGAAGTTAGGCTTTATGTCCTTCTCACTTCTGCTCATTTTGTACTTTTTGACCCTAGTTTGCTCCATATCACATATATACTATATGTATATTTTTTTTTAGCAAGAATCTGTTTCTTGGGTACATTACTTATACAGTAGTGAAGTGTAACATCCTGGCTGATGAAACCTTGTGTTGTTGCTCGTGTTCTCTTCGAAGTTCAAAACCCAGAAATACTATTCCACAGCAGACCAAAATGTGGTTCTGGTCTTTTAAAGAAAGCATCAAATGTGTCTGTTGCTTCGAAGAGGAAAAGCTATGCATCAGTAAACAGCTAGGATACCAAAAGTAGTCTTAGGTGGAACAAAATTTGTAAGTCTGCACAAGCATTGCTTGGTTAATCCAGGTATGCAGGCTTACCGTGGGCATGCTACAGATGAACTCAGTAAGTTGCTGCCATTACATTTTTTATTTGTCAGGGATGATAAAGCTTTATGGCCACGAATAGAGCTTCAACTGAATGGCTCCTCTTTAAAAGGATTTGTCATACTGTTTTATTTCCCACTGTCATTTTATTAAATTATTCACAAAGTTAACATTTTTGTCACTCTTAAGCTGTCCTAAATGAAGAAATTTGCTAAGAGTTTATCACCAAAGATGAATGATCAAAATACACGTGAAAGTCAGGAAAAAGCTGATGAGCAATTATACAAATGGTGCGACTACAGCAGTTAAATTGACTACTGAGGGTATAAATACCTTCTGATTGGCCAATTTTAATAAAAAAAATTTATTTAGTTCTTTTAATAAATAAAAGAACTATTCTTAGTTCTTTTGTTTTCACAATTGATATTAGTTTCACTTTGTCTTTTGAGAGATTCCTGTCTCATTTTCTATCAGAAGGAAACTTCTTGATATCTCTCCCAAGAATATGGATAATTTCAAATGTATATCTGGATCCCAAAAGAGGGAAATATGCAATCTGAAGGCAGAACTTGACAATAATCCAGTAGAATAGGCAGCAGGGTGGTCCACACCAAAAGAAGCTGGCTGAAGCTGCGTCCAAGACCATCTGTTGCAACCCGAGGGACACAACGCTGACAGTGGCTGCGAACAACTGAGCCGAGATCCGGTGGGATTTCAAGTCCCAGACAGACAAGCTGCCGCTGCTGGCCACTCAACCAGGCAACATGAATGACAAGCAGCAAAAGAGAGAAGTTGTAAGAGATGTGGCAATCCCAGCTGACTCACCTCAACAGGGAGCAAGAAAAAAAAAAAGGTCAGTGAGTTTTACAGTTGTTTTTAGATCAGTAATAAATGCCACAGTTGGCTTTAAAAGATCTGAGGTGGTGTGTGGTTGCACATCAGCAGCAGATGGATCATTATGATCTTCTGTAACCAAACAGGTGTGTGTAGGTCTAATATTTGGAAAATAAAAAGTTTGTTTTACCCTGTTTACATAGAGATCAAAGAGTTTATAATTTTATTTTACAGACGTTCCCTTGCCAGTTCTCATTCCTCATAATGTTTGAAGCCAACCCAATAAAAGCACCAAAGTTGAAGTGGAAGCAAGCTTAACTATAAGAAGGCTATATGTGGATGGATGAATTAGGGTATCAGTGTAGATCATTTTGACTACCCTGGGTGAAAGTCGAGAAAGCAAAGCCTTCAGCTGAAATGCGAGTTTCAATGGAAATTTGTCCATTGTGGATGTGGAAATGAGCATAAATGTCAAGCAGTTAGTTTATAGAGCTAGCAGACAGGCACTCTACACAAGGATGTAAAAGCACTCCAGAGTAAACACAGCCTTATTGAAAACCACCACCTTATTGAAAAGTTGCTTTATAATGAAACATGGAAAAAGAAATTGTATGAAATCAGATGCAATCTCTGTTCCAGGTCTGATTAGCATTTTTGCTTCGATGCATATGTGAATGTGTCAGCAATCCAGTTTTTCCCAACAGCTGCATCGTTACTTTAGCTATTTTATCACACCAAGCCGTCCAGTGGTTCGTTACAGCATTGAGATTCTGTAAGCCTGTCCAGATTTAAGTTTTTTTCAACTGTATAGATTTTGGCTCTAAAAGGCATTTTCAGCGATACTGAAAGTTTGGTGCATAGAAGAGAACTCAAGACACTGATATACAATCTCATTCATTTGGCTCAGACACAAAGAAAAACAGAAGTCGTGATGCAGTAAATTATAGTGGGTGACACAAAGAGACTTTTAGAAAGAGTGTTTTTCTTTTTATTAATAAATTCTCTTTACGTCAGTAGAGGCATGACTATGCTACTTCCTATGCCAGATATATATAATATAAAGGTTTTTATCAGGAAAAATAAGAGTACTCACTCTGTCCTGTTTCTGAGGCCACATATCCATTTGCTGTTTTAATGTTAGAAATGCTCTCTGCTGTCATCAATTTATTGTGATTATAATTCTATTTTGGAGAAGCATAACTCAAATGTTTGTTCTTCTTTTGGTAAGAAAAGTGCACTTTCCAAAATATGTTTTGAAAAACTATTTTAAAAAAGGGGGCAATTTTTTAAAAATTGTTCCAGGCCGTCTATATTTTTTGGTTTTGTAGCTCTAAATCCTGATGGCATTTGCTCCTTAATACTCAGTACATAATGGCTCTTTTTCCAGGAGGAATATGGTTGTAGCTCTGCAACCTTTCATCACCCGGCTCCTTGTGGTACAAATGTTTGAAATATAATGATTTTTTTATTAAATACAAAACAGCCAACTAAAACCCAATTGGGCAAAGCTGAGTTAATAAATGTAATTAGCTTTTAATGTTCCCCGTTTCTCTGCTAGAGACCAGGCATGACAAAATTTACTCGAGGGACCCGAGGCTCCTTTCCCAAATATTCATTTTAAGCACGGTCTCTGAGCAGCCGCATACTTATTTTGCAGTCTGTCAAAAAGCAACTGCTGCTTATTTTTGCACCACCTGAGAAATCCCACCAAGTTCAGAAGAAAACACGCTAAAATTTACATACTAATTGAAGCAGCATGACAGGGTTGACAGACACCCCGGCCTCTAATAGGAAGCTGCAGATTAGGTCCACAGGAAGAGGAAATGGGGGGGGGAAAGCCTTCAGTTTCTCCGTTAGTGTGCAAATATCGTCGCAGAATGCGAACAGCGAGAACCGTTGCAGCTCGTTGTGTCACATTGTTCACCTGCTGGCTAGTTCTTAAGAATTTCTGTTCGCGCAGAGCAACGTGGACGATGGGTGCCGAGGATTATGAGCTTTCAGGAGGAAAACAAAAAGGGGCAAGCAGGCAAACACGGACCCACAGGAACCGATGGGAGTGGCATGCGGATCAGTGGCTCCCCCTCCTCTCCCGGGGCAGATTACACAGACTTCACACAATGAGAGACAGGAATATGGCAGCGGCTCACTTTTTCTAGCCTAATTATCAGACGCCATATTGGCTCTCTTCGGGAGGAGAGGAGGTAATTTTGTTTCCGAGTCCTTTTGGGAAATTAATTCATTTTACTAAAGTGACTTGGTAATTACAGTGACATCAAGGTTAATTGCCAAATCTGTATTGCTTTGGCGCCTTCAACGTCAAAGAAATCTGTTCTCTAAACACTCACCAGCAGACAACAGGCCACACAGGAGACACGGGGACACGCACACGTGCCCTGGCTGTGCTGGGCGTCCCGACTGTGTTGACAAAACCTTCTCACCAATTTGGAAAGATCATGAAAACAATGCTGTATCTTGAAAGATATTTTGTGCTCTAATCTTTTTTTAAATAATTACTTTTTAGTAGTTCAAGCCCAGTCAATTTAGATGGAAATTTGTGAGCACCAATTTTCTGGCCACAAACTGCTGATTGGATTTAGGTCTAAGCTTTAACTCACAAACCTGCTTTGACCTAAACCATTCCATTGTAGCTCTACCTATATTTTTACACTTTTTGTTCTGATATGAGGTGAACCGCTGCCTCAGTCTTAAGTCTTTTCTAGACCAAAGGTTTTTCTTCTAACATTGGAATCAATTCTGACCAGCTTTCCCGTAAAAGCATTCCTGCATCATGATGCAGCCAACACCACCATGTTCTCTTTAAACTAAACAGTGTTTGGCATGTAGATTCTTTAAGAAGGACAAGATGCATAGAGCGCACAGCTTATATTTTTACTAAACACATGACTGCCAAAGACAGGTGTGTGCACCAGGTTTAATTTATAGACTTTTCTCACCATCTAATTTTAAGCAAGGCTAAATCTTTTGCGTCAGTGCTAAAAGCATTACCTTCTTGAACTTCGTAAATTTACATATACAGTACAGACCAAAAGTTTGAACACACCTTTCTAATTCAATGGGTTTTCTTTATTTTCATGACTATTTATAAGGCAAGAAATCCCACTTATTAACCTGACAGGGCACACCTATGAAGTGAAAACCATTTCAGGTGACGACCTCTTGAAGCTCATCAAGAAAATGCAGAGTGTGTGCAAAGCAGTAATCACAGCAAAAGGTTGCTACTTTGAAGAAACTAGAATATAAGGGGTATTTTCAGTTGTTTTACACTTTTTTGTTTAGTGCATATTTCCACATGTGTTATTCATAGTTTTGATGCCTTCAGTGTGAATCTACAATGTCAATGTCAATGAAAATAAAGGAAACTCATTGAATTAAAAGGTGTGTCCAAACTTTTGGTCTGTACTGTATACATATCTTCTGGTTCTAGTCTGCTCTGCATCCTCAGAACCAAACATGGAGAAGCAGCATTCAACTTCTATGCACCACAAAATCTGGAACAAATTTCCAGAAAACTGGAAAACAGTGGAAACACTGAGGCTAAAAACCCACCTGTTTAGAGTTCCCTTTGATTACTAGTAAGTGGAACACTGACCAATATGTTTTATGCGTATTTGCTTGATAATTTTGATGATGTTTACAAACCATTTCATAATTGGTTACTGTGTTTTTATAATGTAAAGCACTTTGACTGCCTTGTGGTTTAAATGTGTTATACAAATAAACTTGACTATGCCTTCACATAATTTGAGAGAGCTTGGATAAGGATGCCACAGCTTTGTAACCATCCGACTGGCTAATGCACAAGACAAGAGGTTAGATAAAGGCACATCCAGATGTAGTTAAAGTCAGCGTCTCAAACACACTGCTGATTTCTGTAACGTCATGGAAAAATCAAAAGAAATGAGCCAAGATATCGTGGAGCTCCACAAATCTTATTCATGTGTAAAAGATGCTTTGATTCTGACTGTTTATTAAGTAAAGCAAATCGTAACTGGTACTCTTTGTGTCTGATTCAACAATCAGTGAAACAATAGCAGAAAAAGAACAGGAAAAAAAAACTGGTGAGACAAATTTAAGATCAAAACAAAACATCTCGGTTCCTTTGCCTGTTTCAAAATAAAGCTCTTCCTGTAAGGCGTTTCAATAAGTTCTAAGTTAGATTATTAAACTGATTTTCCTAAATGTTATAATCTGTGTGAACTTATAATTCCCTATTAAATCTTTATTACTAAACATTTTACAGGAATCTGGCTGAAGTTAGAAACAGTACACTGATATAGTTGGAGGAAAAACTGAGGACGATTGCAAGCCTGATGACTCCTAAGTTGTGAAATTTGGGGGTAGAAGTTTACCTAAATAAACATATTTGCAGCATTTTTACTTCCCGTATATACTGTATGTGTCGCTCCCTTATTTGCTGAAGACAGCTGTAGATTTTCACACAAAATTTTTAAATACAAGGCAAAGTTACTGCAGCGTAACCTCTAATTTTTAGCACCAAGTCGAAAACATTTATTCTCCCTGGACCAAATCAACAATAGAAACCCTCTTCCTCATGTAAGGGGCCAGAATCAAGCGCCAACGATGGTTGTTATGAAGCGTGTTCGTTAAAAGTTTTCCGGAACGCCCAAGTAAAGCGTTGCTCCACAAATACAACTGCTGATTCTTCTGCTTTTATCCCTGAGTAATTAGAAAAAAAAGAAAAGAAAAAAAGATATATTTTGCCTAATGTTGGGGCCCGTGCTTTTCTGCAGACCCGTCTCCAAACACTTTGATGTCCTCTTTAATGTCTTTTTGTGTTTGTTTCTTCAGTTCCCTCTAGACAATACAGCTTTTTCCTAAATTGGCAAATAAATCAGGGAGAGAATATACATATTTATATATATAAAAAACAAAACAGTCCAGCTGCCCTTTCTGCCTATATCAGCCTCACTGCAGCATGAGTTGTCATTACTTCCAACGCTTGAAAAAGCAAATCGGATGATATGAAATGTCAGAATTATTCCATAGTGAGACGGTTTAACAACCGCAAGTCGATAGATCTGAGAAACTGCAACATATTCTTTGAAGGAATCATCTTTTATCAAACAGCCAAAAAGTATTACTATTAGAGCCAGTGTAAGATTTATCTATTTATTTTACTTATTCTGTTTTACTGAAAGCTAATAATATATGCACACACGATATTTAAGCAGCATATTTAAAGCAAGTCTTTAACACTACCTAGTCATGCCTGTATTTATATTACTTCATGTTTTTGTTGCACTTCATAATTATATCCTATTGAATTATATATAAAATGTAATTCACTTATTGTGAAGCTCTTTTAGTGTGCATGTGAGAAAAAGTAAAACTTTCAAGATGATGTTCAAAGTTCATTGATTTACAAACTACTTTAACAGATATTAAATATTGACATCTTCAAGCTGTGCAATCAGAATAAGTTGCTAGTATGAATATAGTTGGAACCAAATGACAAAAATTTTGGTTGAAAGAATAAGGAAAACTTTTTTTCTCAATAAATAACTAATACCTAACCTTTTTTAGGAGTTACAATTTCAAAAATCTATTGCCATTGGAAGTATTTCTAATGCCACAGTAATGACAAAGGCTTTTGTTACATTTAGAAGACTAGCTATTTTAAAAGCTGTGCTTTAACCTGGCTTTTTATCTTGAAACGTTTCTTCAATATTTCCGTGTATTCTTCTTTCCTCAAAATGCCAGCTAGTTTGTGACGTGCCCCCGTCTCTCCTGTGATGATGCTGCTACACCATACTTCACAGTTTAGATGACAGGTGGCCTTGCAAGCTTCCTTCTTAGGTAATTATGGCCAAACCAGACATATAGTCTCATTTAATGTCAGTCTTTATGTAGAATATGTAGCTATCCGGTTTGAAGCACTCAGTAAGCTCTGGATGTGGAGCCTTGTTAATGTCAGTAAGGAAACCCACAACAGTGTTTTGAAGCCTCGTATTATCTCAGATTATAGCTTCTAAAATGTCTGCAGTGTGTATTCGTGCGTTTGCCTTTTATATCCTAACAACAGGTGCTGCATCAAGCCGTCCAGGATGTTCCTAGACGCTGTGGGAATCCCTCAGGCCGCAGTCTCCCGTTGCCTGGTGCAGCTGCCAGCAAGCTGACTTACAGAAAAGTATATTGAACTAACAACCACCCAGTAGATTCCACCGAGGTAGAAATCCAATTGTGCCAAAAAAATACAACAGCAGTTAAATAACAGGTTGGGTTATGATCGAAAAGCACAGCAACTGCGTGGCTTGTTAATGTGCTTTAAGAGTGAATTTGACCATTTCAGAGGAAACAAAAAACTAAAATGAAACTTTCACTTGTGTTTGCTTCACATAGTGTTGTGGATTTAAGCAAAATAAGTACTTTGAATGAACGCTACTGGGGTTTGAATGCATGCGTGAACATCAAGCCACTCCAAAAGTAGGAAGTGAACTGTAGCACAGAGCATTCTGGGAAAATACAAGCAAAACAAACAATCTAGAGGGAGAAATAACTGATTATGTTCTGCAGTAGACAAAAAAAAATTCCTCAAACTACGAAAATCTGATGCCTTTCCATTTTTGTTTACATTGTGCATTAAGTTGCGCTCATTTTTTCGTCAGACATTTCCGTGTCATTTCTTTCTGTAGTTCTTGTTGCAGCGCCACCACAGGTGAGGAGAGGAACAGTTTTTTTTTAAAGGGTTTGGTTTGTTTGAAATAGTTCAATGTGAAAGCAAACTGCGCCTGCGGACCCATTTTGGTCCCTAATCGAACTGAGTCTTCTGGGCCATCAGGTGAAACGACTCTTAGTCAAACAATGATGAATACAAGTGCATGCCAAACTTTTCAGATTTGTATTTATATAAAAACATATTTTTCTCCCCTTTAACTTCAAAATTATTTGCTAATTTCTGTTGGTCCAAATCTACATAAAGCATGTTAAAGTTTTAGTTATGAATATATTTTAAGTGTGTGGAGCAGGAAGGATTTTTATAATTCTTAGTTTTAAATTCAACACAGTTTATTTGGCCTCTCCGATGCCCTGCAGAGGAAAAGCATTTCTAAACTATTATAATGACGTGCCGTCTTCTCACGTCACTCCCAGGAGAATTATATGTGTGCATATATATATATATTTCTTCTACTTTCCTAATTTCCATGTCATGCCTGTGTTTAGGATAAACATTTCTGGTTGGTTGGGAAAACAGAACAGAGAAACAGATGTCCGTTTAAATGTCATGTTTGTCGCCGAGGCTGCGCTGACATTTCAGTCCCAGACTTTCACCTCTCGGATTTCCGCACTGTGACTCATTACCAGAATCGGGTCGAGTCGGAGCAGTTGTTGTGAATAAACAGGATTTAATTGATAGCTGACCTCTCACATCAGTGAGCAAATGGGACCAAAACCAAGCGCACGCCAGGAAGACTTAACTATGCTTGTGTATCCGAGCCGATGCATCCCCATTTGCTGGTTCGTTTTTGGGGTTTTTTTCTCCCCTCGCATCCGTGAGCGGAGGATGCGTGATGACTGCTGCATATGCAGTTAGGGCAGCTGGTGGCCACCGATATTGATAATGGCACTGTGGACACTCAGCTTCTTGTCCTATTAATCACACCAGCCCGAGCTGTGACCTTTCTCCAGGCCCGCTGCTCTGGGCCAAGCCCGGTCCCCTGCCTCCGCTGCCCCCCAGGGGAGCAGGAGGCTAACATCACTCACCCCGTGTCCGCTAATGTCAGCCCTGAGCTCGGCTGTAGCGGCTCCATGGCCCCGCCCGGGGCCCCGGACAACACCACGGGATGACAGAGACATTGATCACTCAGGAGGATCAGGCTGTCTGAGTAGTGGGTAGGACACAGGCTGCTGGGGTGCGTATGTGTGTGTGTATATACATAAGTGTGTCTGTTTTGATACAACACCAATTGAGACTGGTAAGCCTAATTAGGCTTCACATCTGGGCCTAATGAGCAAATCAAGACCCATCATTGATCAAGAATCAACTGGCCCTGAGCTGCTCTGTAACTGGTTTCGGCTCTGAATCACTCTGTTACATGTGCCAGACGAGAACAAATATTTATTTAGGAGATTCTGAATAAATCTACATAACAACATGCCACTGTTTACAAGAAAACGACTGATTTTACATTTTGCTGCATCGCAACCAGAAATTTCAACGTATTTTAATAGGGCTATCAACGTTAACGTGTGCCATTAATCTAAAAAGTTTAAGACATTAATATTAAATAATGCAGATTGTTCGCGTTGTATATTTTGATCTCAAAGCCTCTCTCCTGCAGAGGGTGACTTAGTTCAAAGCAGCGCGCTTCATGGTCTTGTACTGCGGTCAACATTTCAGAGTCGCAAACACGGGTGAAAAGATGAGCGAGGAGAGTCATCCTCGTGAGCTCAGCGACAAATTTCACTTTACAAAACACCGTGGTTAGACCGGAGATCCTGGTCTAACCATGTCCGGTCTAATGGCCTTGATGCACCCACCCAGAAACTGAATCCAGTCCGAGGTTCCTTCGTTCATGTCTTTCCGCCCTACTGTTTGCCCCTTTCATGTCAGATTACTGCCAAGTAAAAGACACTTGTGTCCAATATAATTATTTAAAAAGACAAACAGACACATAAAACACCTCCATGGATGTTTGGATAAAACTATGGTCCTTCCACCAAACCACAATCAGTTCATGGTTAACATTTCTAAATTAAGTTTCAAACCAAATTACCACTTTTAAACCTACCTGAAAATCTGGGAAATATATGTTTGCTTTTTTTTGAGACAATAAAATCATCATCTTAAACATTTTGAAAATATGCGTTTTTACATTTCAAGCTTACAAAAGTAAGCATTGTGATTAATCACCCTAAGAGTGTGACTGATCTGATTAAATTCTTAAATTTAATCAGGTTTATGAAACCAACACAGATTACTGCTTCATTGTGAAGTGAATAGAAATGGATGCACGGCTTCTTAATGTTTTTTACAAATTAAAATATGAAAATATGCAACTCTGATACATTTGTAAAAAAAAATAAAAATTGGTTTACAATTAGGAAGTACTTTATTTTAGTCAATCACATACATTTCCATTAAAATACATCGTAGTACATAATGAATGTCTAGAGAGGGCTGAAGAATATGAATACTTTTGCAAAGAGCCACATTGCTCTGATATCCATCCTCCTCTGGTCTCTTTCCCCTTGTATTAGCATTTAAACCCATCAGCACCAACAAGCAAATCCTGCTTCCTTAAATCAATTAGTCTTTGCATGTTGAGTGTAACTAATAGCCTTGCTGAATCCTAGATTAAATATGCTAGATACAAGCCGAGTATGAAGAAGGATAGTTAAGATAATTAGGAGTGATAAATCCTTCGGAGCAAAAGCAAAAAAAAAAAAAAGAAAAGAGGATGTGTGTGTTGGAGGGATGAGAAACACTGCATTTGGGTAGGATCATAGCCTGAGAGAAATGGAGGAGGTTAAAGTGGGTTTGTTAAGAGGGTTAAAAGGCAAAGAAAGAACAAAATATGAAAAAAAAGAATTTTAGGATGTGAGGCCAAGAGTCATCAAGTTGTTTTCTGCATCGCCTCAAGCTCTCCAGATGGCAAGGGCTCGTCTTTACTTCACCCTCAGAGTTTTTGGCAGCGGCCACTGTTCTCTACTGTCTCCTAGTCTAGTTAAGAAGCTGCATGAATGCAGTGGAGACTCCACTCATAGCTCTCTGTTTTAGCACTTTGATCTCCGGCTCGCGATTCTTTTTTTTATTTCAGATTTACAATCTGGTGTGGGGTTGCTGTTTCCTCTGGACTTCATCTAATGTTTACATCAACCTAACACGCAGCTGCTAATAGAGATCAATTCATATGTGAAATGTTCAACATCCCAGTGCGTTTACTTTACATCACCTCAAATTTAAAGTACGAATAAAGCAGAATTTTTTGCTGACATTTCCTCCCACACAATTGAGTCAAGTGTGAAGCGATTTCTTATGTGAGATTCAAAGTATGTGTCGTGTGTGCATACCTGGTACAGTGCAGTGAAAGGTTTGCCCTCACATATGTCTTCTGATCATTTCAAGTTTTTGACCCTGAATGTCTTCCCTAAGCTCATGACACTACATCTTATTAAGATACAACTCCTGACTTTAATTAGGCCACTTCAAAATGTTTGTTTATAAAGCTAAGATGTTCTTTTTCTGAAATGTTGTCAATAGTTCGATTTCATAAACTTTGTTTTTCATCTCATCTTGATGTGTTCCTTTTTTGACATCTTTTGCTCCATCTTTTTAAGGGATTTCTCCATTCCAGGGCTCTGCATGTAATTTCAAAACGTTCCTTTCTACACAGGACCAGGCTGGCTTTGATACTTTTTCATGATTAGTAAATGAAAGCTGCTTTTTGTATTTACCCAGGTTATGATTGTCTGACCTTAAAATTTGTTTTGGGGTCCGAAAGATTGAAGATTGTGGAAATAAAGTAGAACCAGAAGAAATCTGTACCAGCATCAATACATGTAGGCGACACAGAGACCATTTACCAGACGCAATTAAGAATACTTCACTGCATTTCCCATAGCGTCTCATTGAAATGCCGTAGCATAGACATCCGTTTCCTAACTTCCTTCTACACACAAAAACACCTTTTCTAAAATGCATTCAAAACCTCAAATGAGCGTAATACAAACTCCACCTTATGCTGATAATACTTTGTTAAATTTTGGGATTTTGCCAAACACTGAGCTATTTAGCGTGATAATTGAACTCTAACTAATTAACTCTTTGTAAACTCTTTTACTGATTTGAGTCACTATTCTTTAATGCAAAAAATGATTCATCTTAATCTCTAATTATCTAAATATCTACATCTTTATTTAATATCAGCGTGTCAAAATATATATTCTTTTTTATTACCTGTTTTATGTACTCTCATCTGTACTGCAAAGAAAATTGGTAAGAAAATTGAGCTAATTCTAAAAATAATAATAATAATTTTAAAAGATGTCACATATATGTATTTTATGTTTACATATCCATTAAGAAAATGCATTTCTTTACAAGTTTTTTGGAATTACTTTGGAAAATTGAAGCTCAAATGGTCTTGCACTTTAAGTTTTAAGAGAAACAAAACAGATTTTGGCTTTGAACCCAGTAGAGCTACTTACTAGATACTAGATTTGAAACATTTGAATTTATATGTAAGTGGACCAAAAACATGAGTGTGATAATGGACAGAGCTCCAAATGTGCATACAGACAAATTCAGTGGTATAATACCGTTTTAAGTGGTGTAAAGTTTACCACTTAAACACACACATACGCACATATGCATTAGTTTGAACCTCTTCAAACTCACATTCTGGGATGTTTGTTTGACTACAACAAAGTGAGTTTATGTTGGTCAAAAAGACTTGAAACAGTTCAAAAGCTAACAGTAAGTCTAAAATCATCAAAGTGTTCCTAATAAAGTGGCCAGTGAGTGTAGATATCAAGACAACCAACGGAGAGAAAGTAGCTTAAGTGTGTGACTAATTATGAGAATGTGACAAAAACTTTGGCCCAAAAACAATCTACTCCAACAGTTTCCAGTGATGCCTTCAATTGCACTTGGACTTCACAGCTCAGAGACAGAAATGTGTCAGTATTTGTGATGAATCATATTTTTTCTGAAGATATTTGTTCTGGTCTAGTAGAAAAGAGTCAATGGAAAAAAAAAAGTTAAATTACAGCTTCATGTTCAGCTAGATTTACACACCCGTCTGTGACGAGGTCTGTCTTCTTCAGAGCTAATAAAAGTCACCAGAGCTCTCCATCCTCGTGAGAGATGCTTTATTTCTTTCCTTCTGCCATCCATGACAAAAGCAGAGCTCTAATTTACACCGAGCCACACAACAATGGTTTTTATTAGAGAGGTAAATATAAATGTTGGTGGAAGCTAAACACACAGCTGCGGCCGATACCCTGAAACCGAAATAACACCCAAGTGACGTGGACTTTGAGTCTTAGATCACCTCCAAGAGGTTCAATCAGCGCTTCTCAGCAGTGGCTTGGTTCCATTAGACTGCCTCCACATTCAAATGAGATAACAAGAAATACAGACTGTGCCAGTTTCTACAACTTCACGGAACTCTTAAAAAAAAAAAACACCCACTCAGGTCCTTGGAGATTAATCTGCGAAATGTTAACCTATGCATATCATTAACGAACATAGAGGGATGCACTGATGTGCTGAGTGCTCATTATTTGCTCCACAGCATTAAAACAAAGTAGCATCATCAATGTGCCATGAAGAACTATTTGCTTTTTTTGGTCGGACTTAGATGTTTCAGATCATCGCTCAAATATTAACACAGAAGTGAAAATAAAAAAAAGTTTTTAAAAGGAGGATTTAATTTATTAAGGGGGGGGAAATGCTATCCAAAGCAAACTGTGTGAAAAAGTAATTGCCCAAAGTAAATAACTCACTGTGGCACTCTTGGTGCCAAAAGCATTATCTGACGGCGAGTGCTTTTACAATTTTGCCCCACTCTTTTTCTTAAATAATTGCTTTACTTCAGCTATTTTGGTCATTTTTGGGGAAACTTTGACCAGGTCATTCCAAAACCTTTATCTTATGTTTCTGTTAGAGTGGGATTCTTCGCTCCATCAATTACTGGAAGTTGTCCTGAAGCAGCAAAGTAACCCTAGACCTTCTTACTGGCAGAATCAGGTTTGACTGTGGATGTAACGGTAGTAAAATGTTTTATTGTAACCTTATACACCTTTTGGAAATTTAAACTTTCTTCTATTTCTTGCCAGTCCAGATAGTATTTCCCATGTGTTTTAGGAATGGACAAGATGTTCTTTGGAAAGAACTCAAAGACCTATCGTACATTTTCCATTCAGTGGTTTTCGCATTGGAACCTTCTTATAGATGTGATTTTCCTTAACCTCTTTTTATTGCCTCACATTAACAATGACCCTTAACAATTAAGCCAACTTTAACCTGCTGCTGGTTCAGTTATGTTTTAAATTTATATCTTAGACGGGTTTCTGGACTTTTTGTGACCTCTTGGATGAGTTCGCGATGTGCTCTTGGCATTTTGGTATGCCAGTCAGCTAAAGGTTGACCACCGTTCTCCAATGTTTTCTCCAATTGTCGATTATGGTTCTCACTGTGGTTCTCTGTAGTTCTTAAGTCGTAGTGCATTAAGCCCAATTACCTTTGGGATTCATGCAGATGGGTTTGATCTTCAGTTTCTTTGGATCAGTGTAAGATGCGTTACTGTTCTAGATCTTTCATCTCGTCAGTCAAGATGTATTTGAGTTACTCTTTGATTGGTTTGGACAGCTTTCCTCTTTCACTAAATTAAATAATCATTTCAACATTACTGTTCCAATAATGCTAGACTAATGAGTGCACCTGAAAATAAACTGCACTCCCTAACTTTGAAAAGAAAAATGTACGTATGAGCTGCACTTACCTATAAGCCGAAGTTATCCTCTTTTTTTAAAAAACTTTTAATAAAATGTGTGCCACTAACACACAAAAATGCATTTTCCAAACAGTGCTTTCAAAAAATACTCTAGCCTACAAAGTCACTGATGGCTACCTTCATCTTCTGTCAGAATTGAACAGCCTCACACTCTTCCTCAGGCTCTTTCATTGTCACTTTTGTCTTGAGGTTAATTTGCTCCAGAGCTTGTGCCATCCTCTTTGTCCAGGAGAAAAGCTGTAAATTAGTCACATCTTGGAGTACAAAGCGTGTGAAAAAGTAGAAGCTTATAATCCGGAAATGATGGTATTTAAAGATATTCTTAAACATTTAGATGTGGAGGTAAAAAAGCAAAGACTTTAACTTGTAAGTGGCCAAATCTTGTTCACAGAAAGGTAAATAGACTGACTGATCTTTTTATCCCCCCAAATGAAGGCCGGGCAATCTTCACGATGCATTTGTAGCGGCTCAGTGGGGCATCGGAGGAAGCACAGCAAGACATGAGAAGGACTCTGTGGCTAACTGGTGCATCACATTTTATGAGACGTCTGTTCTCCTCCCATGGGTTTTCCCCGACTGACTGTAGACATCAGATGTCAGTGGGAAAGCCTGACAAACAGCCCACAGCCACACATGTTGAGCCGGGTGGTGCAACAGTAAACAGCGATTTGAATGGCTCGAGGCATTTTAAGGGGCAATCTGACAGGATGAGTAAGCCATCTCTTTACCAAAACCAAAGGGCATTAACAGATTAACCTCGATATCTGGTATCTAACCATTATTTATTGCGTCTCATCCACGGTAACCGCCCACCAACTACGCTTCAGCTGCAAAGGTGAGGAGTTCTCCAAGCGACATCGTGAGGTCTGCCCTCCCACTCGTTCTCCAGTGCCTCCTCCACAGTCTCAGAAGGAAAAGGCATCATTCCCCTTTATATTGGCCACCTTGACGGCTTTGAGATTAGCTTCAATAAATATGAGGACCGGCAGTATTACTGCACGGCTCATTGGCATGGTGGATGATAGATATTACGTGCCGTGGGTTAAGGGAAAGAATGTCGTCGAACGGACAAGGAGAAATGGCAAAGTCGAATGGATGATAATGAAAGAGCAGATGCTAGTCTATGCAGGGATGGATAATAAACATTTGTGAATCGAAAAAATGCCTGACAATTCCCAAAGTAAACTATTACTGGGAGCTAATAGGTAAACAAAGCACTGTTTTAGTAATCTGCCTGTCGGTGAATCTGAATATTTCTAAAACCTAATAAAAAGGTTCGAGCCAAGGCTCTACCTTATTCTAACAACAAACTATGATTTGGCGTTATAAATTTTTTGCTACTGCATTGGGGAGTTACTGTTTGCAGGATTAGATGATCATGCATTCACTAGAGAGGAATAGGGTGAATATATTTCAGCTAAACGAGCATTCAGTGAGGCCGTGAAGCCTGAGACTGGCTTCAGGAGGAACTCATTTGCACCAGAGCTGCCTAGGTTTTGCTCTTGACCAGGCCAGCAGTTTCCCTACAGGGGAAAAACAACATGACAATATGTGTCCTTTTCTATGTGCTGAATAAATAAAGGGAAGGCTTGTGGAGGACAATGGCTTTGCAACTATTTCCCCAAATCTCAGGGTTAGAATTGTTCCATCTGTACATATCGTCAGGAATGCAGAATTAAAGTTTTTACCGACTGTTTTGATACTCGGTTTGTTTTTGTTTTTTTTAATTTACACTAATTTATTCAGTTTTATTGTTAGACAGAATTTTCTCGGCATAAAAGTCATTTTATTTCCTAATCATCTTTTGGTGTTTTTGGGGTGGGTGACTGCTTTACCGACACCCGAAAATGAAAAATATATAAATACAATACAATGGGGTTTTAAAAGGAAAATGAGAAATAATAAAAAGCATAAAAGTATCAGTGTATATTTTTTGCTAAGAATTAGGTTAGGAAAACAAGATGTGCATTGTGTAACAGGTTACATCAGTGGTAAAAAATTTTTTTTAAAAAATATAAGCTTTGCGTCTGCTGGTTGGTATTAACATTAGTCCAAAATTAGCTTAGTTCAAACAGTGAAATTAATCAAAATGGAAACTGTTTGTCCAAAGGTTAATCATGAGGTTTTTCTGCTTATAGCCAATGAAAACGTGACATTTAAGAGCTGTGTGTTTGATATCTGCTTAGAGGTTATTTTCAAAAGGCACTTTCATTCTGACAAACATTTACTGAATGAGCTACAGACAGACAGATATTATATAGGAAGAATTAATATGAAACGCAAAACAGTAGAAGTCAGAAAACATAATGTCTATCGAGCTAAAATGTGAAATCAATCATGGTGGCTACTGATAAATGGTCAATTATCCTCCCTGACAATCCAAATATCTGAAGCTTTGGATAGATAATAGGCTCACAGAATGGAAACAATCATGACTTTCTTTTAAAAAATAACCTGACTGGAAAGAATAAAAACTGTAAGTAATGTTTATCCTTCCCTAGTTATACTATACTGTTTTACAAAATCTGTGGGTTCTTCTTCTGTAATCGTCGGTCAAGCTCATTTCTGTTAGTGGTTACATTGATTTTAGCACTGGGCTAAAATTAACTCAGTTAAGCAAGTTAATTAGACAGATGAGCAATTGCTTAAAAGTTTGGAAAGGCTGGAAAGAAAGATGAAGCAAACTAGATGATTTTTAATAAGTGTTATTCAATTATTTCGTTTTCTTTGAGCCAAGGACAAGTAAAAACATGTTAATTAAAAAATAATTAATTCTAACTGGGGCAGAAACTGTGTTAATGCTTAAACAATATCCAGAAATAAAGCAGAATAGCAATAAATTGTATAAGATCAGTATTTAATAACTAAAGTTATTTTGTTAAATAGGAAAATAACCGTTCTCACATTCAGTGCATAGTGACCAAAGAACACTTTAGAGACTATTATACTAATCAGTAATAGTTTCCACTTCCTTTTTAGTTATTACAGCTTTTAATCCATTTTTAATAATTACTTAGCGTCTGGGGTGTATTGATTAAGACAAAAAAGATTATTATTAGTATGCCTTATTGCAAGGTTAGCGAAACATGAGATCCCATTCTCCCTCTGTTCCCTAAATTATTTTACAATATAATAAAATATAATGAGTTATGATCCATGACTCAATATAAAGAATCAGGATCTATTCAAATTCCAAGCACGGTATCCAAAGTGAACAGTATATCACTTACAGTGTCACCAAAAATAACTCATTTACAGTTTTCCCACATTTTGTTAAAATGGAAACTTAGCATTTTAGAAATTGTTGCCTTTCCAAACACATGTAAATTAACTTATAACTGTTACAACTGTTACAATTACATGAGGACACTGAATCTGCCTATTACTGGTTCCCATTCTTGGGTAACAAAATGGTGACCATTATTAATATCAAATGTGCAAACGTGACCTGGTCGTCTGACAATCTATCAGTCAAACTTCTCTCACGGGAAGCCAGAAGAGGATGGTGGTTAATTTTTAGACGTTTGTTGAGGTATAAGATCGGTGCATAAGATCAGCAACGCATATAAGTATCGGTTGACCACCAATCTCCCAAAATTAAAGAAATCTGTGCCAATAAATCGGTCCAAACCTCTATCAATTGTGGCAGAAGAGCGCATACAGCGTCAACTGGATGGAGCAACCCGTCAACACACTGAACTTGGCTAGAACCGAACCAGACATTGACCAGTTAGAAAGACACTTATCAATGGAGACGGTGGTCACAAAGGCAGAGGTTTTTCCTCATGGAGATAGAAACACCTTTAAGAAAGTCAACAAATATGCTGGGTCTTTATGAACATTCAACAGAGATGAATGAGATAATTGCGACTTGGGAGCAGACTGTGAGTCTCCTTAAATAGCCAAGCCAGAGCCCAGACTTAAATCCAACTGAACATTTGCAGAAGGACTTAAATATGTTTGTATTTGAATGCTGCCAGTCAGTCCATCCTGACTGAGACTGAAATGATCTAAAGAGAAGAATGAGAGAAAATAAACCGCGAAACAGATGTGCCAAGATTGCAGAGACACACTCATGGATATTCATGTCTGTCATTGCTAGAAAGTTGCTTTAATGAGTGCAAACATTTCACAAAATTCCTTTTTTTTACCTTCAATAAAGGTATAAATCTTTGTGGAAAAAACATGTAGTCATCTGACAGGTATTATGCATGATTCTGCTGTTTTGTTGCCATACCAACAGGATTTTTAAACTGAATTAAAGTGAATTTTTGCTAAAAGTCACGCATCAACCCATGTGCAACAACTGAACCTAAGCCTATATAAAACAGTACATTTAGACTGCTATTTCACTCATACTGTATATGAATGGCTTGCACTGCGTTTTGTGTCCTGCCTCTCCTGCTGCGAAGTGTTGCAAATTCTTTTCACTCAATGCAACAATCCAAAATGACCTTAATGTCGACAACAAGGACACGAGCGATGGATTACTTGTCAATTTGACTGCATAACAGAATCGTGGCATTGGAAGATGAATTACCCTGCAAACCAGGCAAGACAAGTTGGCGTGTGTGTTCATTTAAACCCGATTTATGTATTTAACGGCTTACGACGGGGCGTGCGTGACAGAGTGCCGCCGGGTGCCTAATTCAGATGTATTACAGCCAACGGCGAGCACCTCTGACTGACAGGCAAAACATAACGCTTGGAAACAATTATTCACATGCAGGACTCTGCATTAGGTGACCGCTCAGCTTAATGACAAATGTTTTTGTTTCTGAGCTCAAATTAATTCCTTCCATCAGCATCTATGAGTGTCTACTTGGAGAAGTAAGCAACACTGGGCTTTTTTTTTTTTTTTCCTTTGATAAGTGCCCTCTGTCTTATCATTGTCATGAGCAATGCTGCCACCTTTGCTGATTTAATCAGGGCCTGTCAATGTGTCCGCACCGCTCGAAGCTTTGTGTTCATCTTTAAGTGCTGCAGAGCGTCCGCACAATAGGAAGGCTACTCTTGATCAATACGTCAACAGAGATGACAGGCCTGTTAGTGAAAAACGTCCCCTAGTGTTTGGCTTACAGATTTTCTTACCGCTGTGGTCTTGCCTTGCAAGAGTATTAATACACCTTCGACTTTTTAAATAACCTTCTGTGTATTTTGGGGGATTTTAAAGCGATCGATCAGTACAACGTGGGGCATAGTTGTGACATTTCTAGGCCTGTTTTTTATGCAAGGTTAGAGGTGAATACTAACATTGCACAACGTTCCCACTGTCAAACATGACAGAGGAAGCTGCTCGAGTTGATTGGATGATGGATCATCCTGCCACAGCTGCTACTAACCTACCAATATGTGGGTGTTCACCTGACCTGACAGGCCCGACATTAATCAGAAAAGACTTAGACGTCCGTGTTGAGAGAATCTGTTGACAAGTATTTAGTTTGCGCTCTAAATAATTCGGCCTTTGTGGAAGAGTTGCAGTAAAAAGTTTAAAGTTTGCTACAAGTGATGTAGGTGGACACAGTGTACATATGAAGGAAGTGTTTGGTCTTATGCTAAATGCTATAAAAGCAAAAACTGAAATCGACCTGAACAAAATAACAGCATAAAAGCATCTTCAAGTGATCCAATAGTCCAGTCTGCAGAAGACGTGAGGAAAATAAGCTGCAAAAATGTATTTCTTCATATGTACACACCCGGTTTGAACATCTAAAGGCAGACTTAAAGTCAGATTTATGTTTTCCTGCAATATTTTCATAGCATTTTCTTTAGAAAAATGACACCAATCAAGCAAGAATATTTTGTTGCAAAATTATTTGTTTTCCATAGATTTTTAATACTACAGAAAATGGGCCCTTTATGTTAAATGAGATGTTTTTATTTTTAAATCTAAAAACATCCATACAATGATAGTTTTTTAAAACTGTAAATAAATGTGATATTACGGATATTAAAATTTAAATACCTTTTTTTCTTTTGTTCTGTTTAGATGAGCAAGAGGACATAGATGGGTCTTTCAGATGTAAAGTTTGCCAGTTTCTGGTCAATCACACATAGTAATATAATAAAGTACATAAAAGTTTGAGCTCATAACATAACAAGTATATTAACATTTACCAAGGCCCGCACAGACATGCGTGGATGTTGTGATGTTTGTGCCTCTTTACTTTCAGACATTTATGTTGTCGTGCGGATTAATCTCCCCAAAACTTTTTATCCAGAAAAGGAAAAAGCAATGGACTGACAAAAAAAAACAAACAACATCATTAAACTCTGAAATTCTTTCTTATTCATTCAAGCATTCAGACCCAGCGCATCGCATCTATTTAGAGCAGCCAAATTGATTCAATTTGCCATGTTTGCATCTCGGCCTTAATTCAGCCGCCTCTCTGCGAGTTGTGAAACATGCGTCGTCGGGGAGATGGTTTTAGTGCGATTCTTCTTTTTGTACTTTAACTGCAGATGCGTCGTCTTCTGAAATCTCATTTATTAATGTAACCGAGCAGATGAAGGCGGCGGGGGGCGAGGGGAGGGAGGAAAAAGTCGCAGTGAGGGTGGAGGAAGAAGAAGAAGAAGAAAAAAAAAAGCCTCCTGATGAAAGCTGTAGATTAGGTTGTCAAATAGCTGCAGAGCTTATTTAACTGATGTTATGATTGTTCAAGCAAAGCAGCAGTTCTGTCCCAGGGACTCCAATCCCCATCATATTTAACGACTGTTATTAAGTGCGATATGAATATCGTGTTAAAAGAAACAAACATTTAGACGTTTACGCAAAACCAGATTAGCATCTAGAAAGGTAATTAGACAAAGCTGAATTACAGTTACATGGTTTTCTGTGAGTTATTGATTCAAAGATGTACATAAATAAAATTAACAGTTCAGAAGTGATATTGTTGCATCTAAGCAAAATCAATTATTTTTTTGTCAGAAGCCTTACTGCATTGTTCAAAAGATAAGAAATATCAATTTAGTATTTAAGGAAAGAGAATGTGTTGGAACCGATAGAAGCCCTCAGCATCATAACTACTCCACTGTGCTTAACAGTGACCAGGAGGGGCTTGTTAGGCCTGAAGTGTGTGCTGGTTAACTTAAAAGGTGAATCTTTGTCTTGTAATTTCATTTAGTCAAATACCAAAATAATTAAAATGAGGTGTTTTTCAATAAGTATCAATAACTTTATTCAAATTAATAAATCTACATACACTGGGGGTTACGCTGACTGTGGACATGGAGAATGTTTTAGTAGGTAGCTCTCTATTAATTCATTTCTGAGCTACAAATCGGACTTGAATTACGGTATGTTTTGCTGTTTGGTCAAATTTAAAGAGTGCTAAAAAGGGACTTTATGTCCTCCTAAAAGACTCAACTTAAAATTCATGTATACATTTTAAGAGGATTTTCTTACATTTATGGAACTTTTCTATAATTTTGGCTCTAAAAATGTTGCAACTACCATAAATTTTTTAATATACTCCAGTTTATTGGAGGTTTGGGTTTTTCAGATTGTGCTCTTGTAGCACGTGAATTAATCTTATCCAACTTTACCAGGAGGGCCAATAAAACAGGAGGCCACTGTGTATATTTTTATGGACGAATTTTACGTTCGTTCCATCTTTTGTTTATTTTACAAGAGAGTTGACATAAACAGTGGCCGCAGAGATGTGCTCTAATAAGGAAACAAAATCTCCAAAATGACTTTGTGTTGCCATGCCCCCCAGTCTCCTCTAAAGCCATTCAGGATGTTTGTAAAGATTTTACGGTTTCACCTTAGTGCAATATTAGGGCTTGCGTTTGGCCCACAGGAGTCCACTTCAGCACCTAAAGCAAGACTAAATCAATAGCACACGCAGGTTAATAGCAGTTGTGTTTTTGGGAAGCTGACACATCAACTATTAATTAGCTGGTGATTAGAGTCAGCTGGAAAGAATGAGTCACAGCCCGAGGAGGCTATTGTCCTTGTGCTCATAAAGGATAAATTCTGTGTTAAAGAGAGCTGGAGGTTCTGTGTCCAAATGTACATCCTTTGTGGAAGTACAGTTTAAAAAAAACTACAGGTCAAAAGTATGTTCCCTCCCCCCAAATCTAGATTTGGAGTTGACTGAGAGGCATTTTAACTGACTTGAAAAATAAAGATTTTAACCTCATCTAAGTGGTGGATTTAAGATACGCTTGACTCGCCACCCTGGGCAGCAAGGCCTGGGGGCGTCACAAGCCAACTTCTATTCTCAGTTTTGAGGTGGCTTGTCCACAAACTTCAAATGACAAAGTTTAGTTTGTGCGTGATTGTGAGGTGATAAGTTCACTCACCCCAGGCCTTGCTGCCCCAGATGGTGAGTCAACTATATCTAAAATCTGCCAGTGACTTTAAGCAAAATTTCCAAGATGTTATAATCGTTTTTCTTTTTTTTTGCATTAGAGCAGATGTTTTTTTTTTTTTATCTGAAAAGCTAGGTAAGCTATGTTTTAAATAACCTTTACTCTAATATTTTTTTAATAACAGTGCAAGTAATTGTCAACCAATTAGTAAAAACTGTGTAATTTTAGATGTTTTTGTTTTCTTAAATAGTCTGAATCCTTGGATTTGGTGTGAAAACATTTCTTGAGATCTAAAATGTACTTTGTGAATCAGTCTTATCACAAGAATTTCCCCATGAGAATCTCAGATAAGATCATTTTTTTTAATTATTATTAAATGTTAAAACAACTTGAAATACATGCTTGCTGCTCATACTAGCCGCTTTATTTTGATTGCTCCCCAAACATGCAGCTGTCATAGTTGTAGGATATTCTTCAAGTGGTTTGGTCCAGTTACAAAAGTGTGAAAGTGAGCCAAACGAAATGACTAAGACTGGTCAACCCCTTTTGCAAAGTTACCTTGAATGTTTATATATTTAATCAAATCAATCAATCAAATTTTATTTGTATAGCACATTTCAGCAGCAAGGCATTTCAAAGTGCTTTACATCAATACAAACACAGAAACACAAAGCAATATAGAATCAATAATCAAAACAAAGCATTAAGTCAAGTTCCATCAATAAATTTGTAATTGATTACATTTCAAATACAATTCTAAACAGGTGGGTTTTTAGTTGAGATTTAAAAGAAGTCAGTGTTTCAGCTGTTTTACAGTTTTCAGGAAGTTTGTTCCAAATTTGTGGTGCATAGATGCTGAAAGCTGCTTCTCCTCGTTTGGTTCTGGTTCTGGGGATGCAGAGCAGACCAGAACCAGAAGACCTGAGAGGTCTGGAAGGTTGATACAATAAAAGCAGATCTTTAATGTATTGTGGTGCTAAGCCGTTCAGTGATTTATAAACTAACAACAGTACTTTAAAGTCTATTCTTTGAGCTACAGGGAGCCAATGGAGGGACTTTAAAACTGGTGTTATGTGCTCTATCTTCCTGGTTTTAGTGAGAACGCGAGATTTTTAAGAAAGTAAAACAGTATCCTAAATGTTTCCATATTTCATGGTGAATTGTTGAGTTTATCATGTGAAAATGGAAACCGACACAATTGTAAATCATATGAGAAACAGTCAACTGTGGTGGAAAACCAACGCTGCACATTTCATTGTTTACATCATCCCTTATGTGAAATAGGGTGGTGGCAGCATCATACTGTGGGGATATTTTCTTTGTTTTTACAAGCCATTTTGATTTTATGTTGGTCCATCACATAAAATCCCAATGAAATGGGGAGGAAAAAAATCCTCAGTCAGATTTATTATTACCTTGCGGCATGATATGAGAGCTTACAAAATCAGGCAGGTCAGACTAAAAGCTCTGTGAGCCAGAGGCAATACATCGATTTTATGCCAAGGACAAAGAATCATAAACTCATGACAGACTGTCTGGTTCTGTTGGCACTGCAGAAAACATCACCTCTGGAGCAGCTAGCTTTGGGTTAGCAGCTCAGATAGCTCCATTTGGTGAAAGTTCATAGGCATTCAAATGAAAACATGACACGAGTATCAGATTAATAAATTCATAAGGACGTAATAAAACTGTCCACCACAAAACAAAAAAATTTGTAACTGGAAATGACAAGATGTGCAATAAGGTAAAAAAAAAAATGGAAACAAAAGTTTTGAAGTAGTTAAGCTCTACATAAATCTCCTGAAGCAAAAAAGAATGTGTTGCATATTTTCCGCTTTAGTGGAAGTCATTTTTCAGTGAATATTAAATTGGACTCCCCGTGTTTATATTGTCTCTCTGTGCTTCCTTGATATAATTACAAAGAAATTGGGTACGGCGCAATATAAGGAAACAAATGTATATCTTTAAAACGTTATTTTACCAGCTTATCCAAGTGAAACATGTATTTTTTTAAAAAAGGGGATTTGCTCATAAGTGTAGATGAAGCATGTGAACCCTGGAGAGAAAAATCATAATGTGGACTTTTAAATCAGTCAACCTTCCCTGAGGGTTGCAACTGAAAAGTAACATTTACCCCAAATAAACAACATCACAAAAGCAGCTCCGACATAAAAGAAGATGAAAAGGGGACATGTGTCAAATACATATCATGTTTCCAGCTTTGGGAAGCGGCACGTGGCGTTAATGGATCAGGGACCCTCTCGAAAGCAATTACCTCCAAGATTCCCAGAGTGAAAAACCAGGTGTCAACGAATCCAAACCTCAGAGGTCAGATTTGATATTCTGTTTGTTGTTTGACCCGTAGACCGGGTTTGAAACGGAGAAGCGCTTATCGGTGAGGAAGATGCGTCTCGTTTTGTTCATTAGGAACACAAAGCCACTCGTTTGCTCTAGCCGGTGGCCAAATTCACTGCAATCCAGCTTTTAAAGTAATATATGCTATAAAGACACATCTGCTGAAAGTGTCGATTTCTTTCACATTTATGGTTTTTGTGGTAAAGCAAACAAGCATAACTGCTTCAAAAACATTTTTTAGTGAATAGAAAATCTAAACTGAGCAGATCCGCATATTTCTTCTGCTAATATTACAAAAAGGCACTTTGCAGGTGAATCTGAATAATTGTAATATTATTCAGTAATTCAATATTGAGTAATTGCACACATGAATTTCAATTTTATTTCTAATTATAGCTAATGGAAATCCAAAAATCATTTTCTCAGAAAACCAGATATTACATAAGAACAATAAAAGAATGATTTTTAAAGCAGAAATGTTAGAGCATTTTGTGGCCTAAATAATCATGAAGACGATTGGTGAACTTCACATTTGTAAAAAAACACAAGAACCGTGAGGTCACTCTCAAAACAACTGAATGGAAAGTTAAGTGGAAAGAAAAACTGTGTTAGAAAAATTGTACAAGCAGTCGGAACGACCAAATTGAAGATTGTGGAATAGAGTAGTCATTTTAACTTCAGGATTTACTTCTGTTTATATACATACTTAGATGTACGTACTGCTCCGTATTGTAGTATTTAACATGGTGGTTATGGTGCTTTTATGTCACTGACGATGTGTCTTCATGTTGTCCTTTGTTAATATTTTTTGGATGGAGATCCCAACGAGGAATGATCAGAGACTGGAAATGGCCATTTTTACTTTGATCGGCTCAGTTCAATTTACAATTCTTCTGGTACATTTTTCCCCAAACAGTATTTATGACGGTTATTTATGAGCTGATGAAACTCATAATGCTTACTTTGATTCACAAATAAGAATAATCATGTGATGTTTTCCTTTTCTGCTCGATTCAAAACTGCTACTTCTATTTTAAAAATTGCTAAATTGTTTTTCTTTATTACAAGTAATTAACTTAAACCTTCAGTATAGCATTTCAGTCTCTCGACTTGAGGAATTTTTCATAACTTTACATGTTTCATTTTTGAGATCTGAGGTTCTGCGGTTTAAAATAAGCCCATATCACGTCAGCTCCACCTCCATACTTGGCAATTGGTTTGAATTTATAGTTATTACATAACGTTTATGAGTTTTGTCTGATGTCAAGCCTTTTCATTATCGATGTTCAGTTCATGACCGGGTCGCCTCCATGTGTGGGATCATTTAAGAAAACAGCCGGTTTCCATCTGAGAACTTCTGCCTATTTTTGTCAAATATACATATTATAATAAAAAGTACTGAGTTCATCTCAGTTAAAGAAAATCCTTTCAGAAAGCAACCACACAGATTTTTCTTCCATTTCACAGAAACGTCTCTCTGTACATCCTGTCCTAACCAAACTGGCTGTAACCCGATTATAGACATCAGGAGTCAACATGATGTATTACAAAACCATCTAGAAAGTCACCCACCCAAAAAAATAATTTGCTTTTTGATCATGATGTATTCTCTATAGACTGCGCTGATTCAAACTGGATGATTCAGATTTGGATAATCTGCTGCCTCACCAGGTATGATTCATGATGCATTATGGGAAGAGACACCTACTGAGGAGATTGCATGTCTGCCATTCCATTTTTCTTTCAATCAAAGTTTTACACAAAAGTCTGATTGAAAGCAATCTCCCGGCATAGTAGGGTACTTGAATGATAATTGGTGTCAAGGCTAAAGTCTAAAAGCAAAAAAAAAAAGGAAGGAACGTCTTACTGTTGGAAACGGTGCGCTGATGCTCACTTTTAGACTTACTGGGGAGTTGATTCCAGAGATCTTCTTTTTTTTTTCCCCAAAAGAGATCGTCTTTCTGCAAAAGCTGAAGCTTTGTCACAGATGAGCTCCGCTCACTTCTCGAACGGAAACTGATGAGTTGCACGTTCACCTTAAAAGAAAAAAGAAAGAAAAAATCAATTTGCATTACATATAGTGCAGCAGCTGCAGGAGTACAGATTGAATGTATAACCTGACAGTTTCTTTATGGCTTACACTGCTGATGGATGACAGATCTGTTGCTTTGTGTTCTGGCGTTTGTAACAACCACTAGCTCTCAGTTTTGGGGTCCTTGTAGGGACATTGCATTTTCCCCCATCCAAGGTCGTCTCAAATCATCCCCCCGTCCCGGCAAATTAAAACCTGAATTCCCTCCCGCTCCCGAGGAGACAGCCTAAATAAGTTCAGTTGATGGGTGAATATAAAGTCTGGCGAACAGAGGGGAAGCGTCATTATCATAGAAAACGTTAGCGCAAACGACAGACACCGAGGCTTTAGAAGATGATTAGTCAATAAATTCTAAGTACGCCGTAATCGGCCCGCCTCCTCTGAAGGGTAAACACAACATGAGGCTTTCGGTTGAATGCTCAAGTTGACTGCTTGAAGGCAAACAGCTCCGAGGTTTCACACTGTGAGGGAGCGAGGGAGACGTTTCCACCATGACCATCCATGTTTTTTACAACCAAAAATATTTCAATAGAACTTAGGCATAAGGCATAAGAGGCAGTTTACTCTTATGTAAACTCTCCCATCTGAGCACAGCAACGGGTGGGGGAGGGGAAGAATTGGTATACTTTATGTTCTGTACAGCTTGTTTATTTAAGAGACTTGGAACCATTGGAATGGTATCATGGAAATTATTGATGGGTTTATTTTTCGTTAATATTGTGGGGTGTTAATGATGAACAGTAGGACTGGTATAATGCAAAATGTGATTTTGAAATTTTCTTGGTTCAGTTTCTTTTGGCTTTGTTTTCATTTTTGCTACGACAGAGTTTTTTTGTTTTTTTTGCCATTTCCAAATTGTGATTTCTAATTTTTCCTTTACTTTGATATTTTTTTGTTTGTAAAGACTTTAAACCATTGGTATCAGCATAATTAATATTATATTAATAGTTGGGGGTTTTTTTTTACGAGTTTTAGTCGAGAGTATTAGTATGGTAGGTAATTTTGAGTAAATACATTTTTCTCTTTTCCTTAATTCCTTTAATTTATTCATTCATTCACTCAAAGCCTTTTAGAAAACAAAAGTCTCACAGAGAGCAATCAGAGAATATAGCAATGGCGAAATTTACAATAAAATTGCCCATTTTCTATTAACTTTGAAACAAAAAACAGCATAATGCTGCCACCAAACCTGTAAGGCCTTCAGTGAATCATCTTTTTATCAATTCTGACCAGCTGGTTTCATGTTTACATGAAAGCAAACTTCAAATTTCTGTGGCATAAGAAAAAAAAAAGACAGAGGAAAAACTGGAATCTGTTGATTGACATTTTAATACATTATACAACCTCAAAAATAACCTGAAGAACTGATTGATTAATGATTGTAGTTGAATGGTTAAAACCGCTAAACTGAGTGTCAGGGCAGCGTTTGAAGGCCACTGTCTGAATCCATATGTCCACTGCAATTTCCCCATGTCTCGTCATTTAGCCAATAATTTGATGAGCAATTAAAATGAGGCTGTTGTAAACAGTTTCTCATCCAGCTTGATGTGTGGCCCGTCAGAGCGGGAGAGGCTGCAACCTCCAAACGCTCCTTAAATGCCAGCAGCAGGTAATCAGCCAGCAGAGGAGAGAGTGAGGAGGGACGAATGTGACGGTGAATAAAATCTAAATACTTATCCCAACAGGCAACGCCGAGTCCTACCGCTACTCAGATCTACACTCGCCACAGCATGCCAAACCTGTTAACGTACAAGAGCCGAATACCAACAATGCATTAATTCAGATCGGCACACGTTTACATGAAAAGCTAATGCCCAATGTAGCAAACCCTCTCCATGTCTTAAAGGTCACAAAAAATGTCTTTGTCTGTGAAAACATGAGGTCCAGACAATGTTTTGGAGGACAATGTTTAGAGTAGGACGGCGGTGTTAGCCGTTTTTTTCCATCATTGTTAATTATATGATTAAACGCCGAGGTTAAAGACCCGTTCAAAGCCTTGCATAGCTAATAAGGGCCCAAGCGAGAGGTGTCTGGATTTCATCCCTGCCTCGTATTCCACTCACACACACGAAAACCAGCAAATTTAATTGGTTGCATCACATGAAGCCATTTTACATATCAAATTTGTGAGCCAATAAATGCCCTGTCGTAGCAGCGCATTTAACACAAATAAGCATTTAGCTAATGCCTTCACACAGCATTGGCTGAGCCAGAAGAGCCACTTGTAAAGTTATTCAGCTTTAAGCGACTGATTTGGCGCGTCTGGGTGAACGTGGATTGAGTGTTTTTTCTTTTTTTCCAGACAACCGAAGAAGTAAAAAAAAAATATATTTTTTTTTTAAATCAAAACGTGCTGCTTTTCATGCTTGTTAACGGGGAGGCAATAACGGCGACGCAGTGGCGACTGCAAGGATGTGAAAAACAACAGGTGAAAGAAAAGTCCTAAAAAGCTCTTACTCACATGCTGCCTCTCATTAACAGGAGCATTTTGACATTTGGGGAGAGATGTTTACCAGTCGCTGGTAACTTCCATTAGTGCTGTTGCCAAGCAACTGCTCCTAATCTAGAGATATTCCAGGAAGAGGCTTGGACCCCCAACAAACAAGGTACAGGACACGTTCTCCAAGTTAATAATTAGGACGTAGAAGTACAGGACAAATGTCTTTATTTCACCGCTATAGAACAACTGCAGATTAATTTTCATTGTCAAGAACATGTTAGGCTGCCATCACAGCTTTTATCACATGTGCTCATCATGTCACTGCATGTGAGTTAAGTAAAGCTGTGTAGTTAACATGAATAAGAAGATATTCTGTTTATTCTGTATTTAAAAATCGCCCAAATTTCAAGCTTCTATGTAATTTTTGTTTGATTTTATCTATGGGTATCTTATTATAATAGTTCAGATTGCTTAGGTGTTTGTTTTTATAGATATTTTTGTATTAAATGTGGTACATTTTGTTACTGTGCTGCCGTAAAAAGTGAATTTCCCCACTGAGGGATTAAGAAAAGACTATTCTATTCTAATTCAAAAATATTTTGAGTGTCAGGCGTGTCTGGTTTACATTCAAAGTCTATGTGGAGGCGCATCGAGTGCATTTCGAGTGTCTGACGCACGTCAGCTCAATACGCATCTATGTGGACATTCAAAGTCCACATAGATTTTGAATGTAAATCAGACGCTCAAATCGTCAGGCGTAGAGCAAAATGTCAAGCATCTGCATTCAAAGTGCACATGCGTCAAACTTGAAGCATTGGACGGGTTTTTGATGTGTTTAACGCTTTTTGTGTGAACGCACCATAATGTGGTTTTCAACATGTTTTACATTTAAACAATCTGAGGTGTGTATTTGGCTGCCTTCTCACAGCAGGTAAATGCAATACAAATTTGCTTTTTTCCCCCAAATGTAACCTAAATCTGGCCTTTTCACCACCCAATTCTGACCTTTTACCCCCAAATATTCAGTGCTTCTTCCATACGTGGTGCTAATTCAAATACGTAAACAATGGTTTTCAAAGTGTCTGAATGCTAAATGTTCAAAAATTAGTCATAATTCTTCACCAGAAAAGGCCAAATATGGTAAATCTAGACGTAAACAATGGCTGAAAAATATGATTATGAACTTATGAGAGAAGTCTGTTAATGAAGCACATCTCTAAGCATCCAAACAGACTTCTCCACAAAAGTTGCTTTCTTTTTATTAGCTTCTCGCATGTTATGATCTTGTAACTGTCGGAATAAACTTTAAAATTTAAAGGCTCCCTCCATTATTACTTCCATAAACAGCGTGCCGCATGCCTGATGTCAACGTTCTTCTGTGCATGCTGCTCACTTTGGGGATATACAAAGTGTTCCCACAGAAGTCTCATAGCAGTCGGGTTTAATTAGTAGTATGGACGACCAGGCAAAAAATATTGGATTTCAGCAACAACAAAAAAATTGGAATTAAGCATCAAGACATTCTTTCCATTTTTCAGATGATTGACTGATTGGTGGGGGCCTCTGGCTGAGTGGGGTTATAAATAAGGGTGTCAAAGGTGCATGCCACACTTTATAGATTCTTGTTTTTCCAATGTGTTTTTGTACGTTTGTTTGATTCTACAACATGAATGAATGACCGTAAGGTTTTGGTAAATAACTGTAAATGTGTGAAATACACTTGTAAAATTTCTCCCAGGATTTAAGCTGTAATGACATCAATGAAAGACCCTGGTGGTTCAAATATTCTTTACACTGCAGTACAACTTATTTGCTATATCTAAGCAACATTTGAGAAACAGAAGAGCTGTTATATAAATTTATGACTAGAAACATACTGTAGGTTTAAAAGCATCTTCCCGTTTCTGCATTTGCTCCTCCTCGACACAGACAAACTTGTTCACGTAAATGGAGCAGAAAGCACTGTAAAAAAAAGCGTGGGGGCAGGAAGATGGCTGAATAGGGAGCACAATTACCACAGTTTGGGATTCCACTTTTATCCCCTGCTGAAATAAACTTCTCCCTGCTTTGCTTCTTGCTTTGCTTCTTCCTGGGCGAACTGAGAGATTGGGATCTTTTCAAAGGTCATTTGAAATGTTTGTTTTATCTCTGAGCTTCTTTACTGAGATGGTAAAGACTTTGCCTCGGGGTTTGGTGTTTGTGTTACTTTATAAGCTGATTCAAAAGAACTCAAGAAGTAAGACTCTATTACCAAAAATCTTACCCGTCCGCAGTAATAAATATGCCACTTGATCCCCCCCCGGCCCTCGATGCAACCAGCAAAAGTAGAGTTTTAAACCACATTAAGGAGGTCTTATTTACTTTTATTTGACTTCCAATACATTTCTTTTATGTGTATAAACCCAAGTTGGCTGCTTTAGATGGACAGAAAAAGAAAAAAAAAAGTGCAGATCTATTGCTGGTGTCTCACTAGGTGCAGCGTTACATCCGAGCACGAGCATTTACCTGCTATTGTGATAAACGAGGGATAATTATTACCCAGAGTGCACTGGGGACTGCAATCATTACCACGACTTCCTGCATATGCGGCGGTTTGCTCGCCATCCGCCGTATTGTTCACATAACACCTGCGCCGGACGCCTCAGGCTTTGGCAAAGGAAGATGAGGCAAATTAATATTTATAAAGAGGAACAGCTTTAGACTAATCTCCGGAACAAAACGAGGTACACACAAAAACAATACAGTGGGCATAAAACCTTAACATATTTAATAATGGGAGGGTTGAGATTTGATTCTCTGAACACACAATGATGTCAAAGCAAACTGAGACAAGGTAACGCGATACTAGGTGTTCAGATAAAATTATATTTATTCTGAAATAGATATAAGCAGTACAAAAACTGCATGATGAAGCATTACTTCAATCTACTTTCCTTTTCATGTTTGTTCAGTTTGTTTCCCATGTTGTTTAGAAAAAACCTGACCTACCAATTAAACTGATCATAAATATGTTAGCTTTCCTGGTCAATTTAGATTATTTCATGAAAACTTTTCACAAAACATACTGCATCATGCAATACCAACTTTGCTTCCGACTGCCATCTGCATCCCAGTAAAAGCGGACGCTACTTCGCACTTCCGCTTATGCTACGTTCTGACTACTACTGCCACCTGCTGTCCAACTTGGTGGCCTGATTCTTGGTCTGATATCAACAGACTTTAACGAAAAAAGAAATATAGAAGTACACTTTATGTATAGAACTTCCAGAAGTTTGTTTTTTTTAAGTCACGAAGTTTACAAAAAATATATTACTTTATTTTTACAAAAACATAAGCAATATGAAAATTATGATTCCTTTTCTAAAGCTTTTACGTAGCAGGTAAGAGGTGAGAAATAAACACATGCTGAGTGCTCAGGCAGCGATCCTTTAAAAATTACCAATTGTAATTAAGCAATTAGATTCTTTTTTCAGTTTTGTTTTTAATGGAAATTAATGTTAGAACTTCTGGACTATTTTCCTCTTTAAAGAGAAAAGGTGGGTGGATATGATCAGTAATAAAAATTGTTTCTGAAAACATATATGTGGACTATTTTTTTCCATCTAATGCTGAGTTATGAAACAGTTAAACTCTGAACCTTCGCAGACTTTTTGCTCCTGTATGGTGAAAATTTCGCGTTTAGTGACTGAAACCATTTTTCTCTCACTATTTGATTTATTTATGCACTAGTAGAAGTTTAAACATAAGACATTTATTTTTGATGCAACTCTATTGATGTGTTGGCAAAAAAAATAGCAGACCTCACTGGAAAAGACATCTACAACCTCCCTGGCTTTATTTTTACTTCTTTTGTGACAAATTTAACACCTACCTTCAGCAGATGGTATTTTTTTGGGCTCAAAATTGTTAACAGCCAACTGCTCTGATCTTTCAGAATGTGATGCTATTTGGCTATAATTTACAAGAATATAGGGTGAGTGTCTTTTAAGATAACGTAACAAATTGTGGCAAACAGCATCAGTGCAGAAAAACTGTATTTTTTTAATGAATTTATTAGTCACCGTATAAGTAAGCTATGTATCCCAGTGCTAATTATTACATACTGAGTGTTAGCATTTTGTTTTCCAGTGTCAAGAATGAAAAATCAGACTCAAACCGTGTGTGAAAATGGCAACGAATCCTCAGGAGGCTTCACTACATGCGCTCCTGAAAGCACAGCTTCATAATCTTTTGTTATTCCACCCATCTGTCAGTCTTGCAGAGCTTTCGACTAAAACGCAGAGTAAATGGTAATATGGTTTGAGAGGCTCAATGGAAGCTAAACTACAATTGCTACAATGATATTTCTGCAACATGCCCTTCCTACTGAAATCCCAAAAGAGGCACTTCAAAATATTATTGATTCTGAGAATGCTCCTGCTGCTAAAGTGGAATAACGGCTAATAAAAGTAATGGGGGCTTCAAGGTTTTGCAAAGCCCTGTGAACTTATTTAAAAACTGCTGCGACTTCTATCGTCTCATGCGTTGCCAAATTATTGATATTCCTTGAAATTAACATTTTACATTTATATGCGTGTTTTTATATTGAACACTTACTGTGTGGAATTACTTTTTTTCTGCAATTACAGCTGCCTTTCTTTTGGGGTACGTTTGCACAGCTGTATGCAAACGGAGATTTGTGCCATTCCTCTATGGCAGCTTAAACTCAGACAGCATTGAGAAAAAGAAACAGTCATAAGTTGTTCGTTTGAGTTTGAACACTTTTGATTTAAAGATAGTGGAGGTGCAAAATTTACTGGCCACGATGTCTCCAACACCAAATTCATGTAATCACTCGAAATCGAAACAAAGATGAAACTATAAGCTACTAATACAGAAATGGACTGAAATTATTTATTGGGTTTATTGTAAGCTGAATATTTATATTTGATTATATTTTTGTAATTTTGCTTTATACACAAGGTCCTACATTTTAATAAATACTGGAAGTATTTTAAGGGAAGATTCAACAAGAAAAGTGTAATAAAAAGTCCCACAAATGGGTGTTTTAATATTAAATGTATTTGTTGACCAAAACAGCCAAGTGGCCCAATAAGTGATAATGTTTAAGAGCCCAACTCTGCTTTAAATTACTCCACGTCTTTCTCCCTGACCTTTGTCTTTGTGATGCCGCTTGTTGACCAATGCTCTCTAACAAACAATTAAGTGCAACTACGTGTTTGTCAGATAAAGTTCCAATAAAAAAAACATCTCTACTTGAAATGTAACAAAATGTGAATCTGTCTATTGAGACATGAATACGAGTTGAATACAAATCTAAACAGAGGGAAAGAATACAAACGTACATTATTCAAGTCAGGAGAGTGAAGGGAGTACTAGACTAACTGCTGGCCAAGAAGTCTTCCCGCTCAGTGAATCAGGTCACCAGGAGAAGATGTCTTCAATTAACCTGCTGCTCTCTGGCCGGCGACATTTAGGCTCAAACGTGATCTGAATCAATCCTTCCTCCTTCAGTTTTTAGAAATGTTTAGCGCTAATCAACAGCTCAGCAAAGTCAAACATGTTTTACAGTATGTTTATGTTCATTCTTTTAAAGGAATCCATCTAATCTTATGTAAAGTTAGTGTTTATGGAAGATATTTCTCTAATTTCCATGTGCCTTCTCTTGTCTCACTGGTTTTGGCTGCTAGTGCCACCATGTGGTCACAGTGTCAAGATTAAAAAGGGCGACTCCACTGCAGCCTTCCTTTGTGCCGTTTACAACAAAAGGGAGTCCATGTGCCCAGTTTCTTTTTTCTTTTTTTTTATGTTCAAGGCAACTGAGCGCCAGTCATCAACAATCCATCTATATCGCAGGCCCAAGATGCAAGCACATGCGTGTCAGTTGGTTCAAAATTACTTTCAGACCCAGTGATAGATGTCTCGTTGATTGTTGAGTAGCTGCTAGATTGAGGAGCAGTTCACCCACACCACCTGCACTCTTCCCTCTCGCTCGATCCGCCGTCTCGTGGGACGAAGAGGTGGGCCGGAGCTGTAAGTGATATACGAGGCAGCTTGAGAGAGATGAGAAGGACCTGCCATTCGCTGTCAAGAGGAGGACGTTGCGAGGCGAGAGGTTACACACATTGAAATGCCATTTCCTGCGGTTCACCACTTCCCTCTCCCACCCACCTCAGAGACCGGGCCGAGAAATGTGCTTTTATGAAAAATGGTTCCCATTACTGATTTGACCCTGTGCCGATCTTTGACGCTGACCCCTTTGCGTTTTATAAAATTGACCCCCATTGATGCATCTCAACCTTTTAACCTTTCGCCATACACTCATGTCTTCTCCCACGTGAGCTTGAAGATTTAGTAATGACCATCTAGCAAGTCACCAAAGGGACCGCGATGGAAGCCCCTTCTCTGCCTCTAAATCACAAGAAAAATTAATTTGGCACCATTTGTTGCCGCGCACGTCTCGCCAGGTACGGAACATCTGCTGAACCCTGATCTGTGCAGATGAACTGATTGCATATTATCACTGGAGCTGCTGGTTTACTATTGCGGGAGATAGTTGCCATGAAAAGTAATTAGTGACAGTAATTTAGTTTCCCTCACTGATAGATTCTGCTGTAATTAACAATGTTTTATGAGATGGAGATTGGTTTGGACATTAGCTGCTTATAAAAAACAAGGCAAAATTTTTTTATACTTGGCTGCATCGAATTAAAGCTTTTTTGTGGTTGCTGAAGTCAAGAAATTTAGTGAAAATAATAGATTTTATGGAATTTAACAAATAGTAATGTGAATATGTTCAGTTCTTTCAAAAGAAATGTTCACATATCAAGAGAGTGATTTAACTGCACTTAAGACATAGTTATAATCATTAAAGGTGCTTAGAAAACATTTTATTTGGAGGAAAAAGTTAGGACACCCTATCTTCCGATAGCTAATGTTGCACCCTTTGGCTTACAAGTCCTTAGCATTGCAATGGGGAAGGTTCACCAGACTCCATACTTTTAGCTGTGAGATGTTCGAGGACTTTTGTTCTTGACGGATTTACTGGTATGTTTTGGATCATTGACATTTTGCAGGTTTAAGTTTGGTTTCAGCTTTGATTTTTTTTTTCTTTTGACCGATCGTCTAACATTCCTCAAGCACAAGAAGAAAAATAAAAAACTCAGATGCATATTCAATCGTCTCAAGTTAAGTAAATCCAAAATCCTGATGATAATCACGACAGAAACCATTTAAAAGCCTGTATAATTCTTAGCATATTTAGACACATTAATCTTGAATGTCAAAGTTGAAAAATACCTGTTTATATATATTTTAAAAAATACTATTCTACATTTTTTAAACATTTTCTTTTTGCTAAATGTAATGAAGCAATTGCTGTTTCTGGGACATTCCAACATTTATTCCTACTTAAAATGACCTAAACTTACATGCAGCTGCATCACACTAGGCCTAGTAGATTCGGACAATGTTGCCCAGCATTTTGAAGGAGGTTTGCATTTCGTTTGGCATGATCCCAACTGTTGAAATGAATGGGAACATTATGATGAGACTCATAGCAGAGGGACGTTTTTCAGAAGGAAATTTCTAGCAGCATATGCAACTTGTAGCGGATTTATAGAGATCTGAATTTGAAATTACTCGTTTTGTTTTTTAAGTAGTCTACAACTGGAGGTCTTTCAAAGCAACAGCTAATATGCATAGGTCTTGTCATCCAAACAAATTTCCGTTGAAGGCCACGGGACGCTAAATTAATGCCCATAAAGTACAATCAGGGGACCTACAACAGCAGCAATTTTAAAAATAAACTAGAACTGCGATCAGTTATTAACGGGTTCCAAGCCCGACGAGCAGCACTCTCCTCCGCTTGTCCCGTCAGCCCTGTGTTGCCTGGTCTCCTCCAATTTGGAAATTTTCAAGAGGTTTTCCAAATTGGAGGAAATGTGAATGGAAGATATGCTCGGCGTAAACCAAATAAGGCTCTCTATGGAACTATAAACCATGGAAGTGGAAATATCAAGCAGAAAAAAATGCCAGCTCAATCCCATAAAAGTTCTTCTTGAATTTTACTGTGTGTCAGGAAAATGTGAGAACATCAAAAACTAATAGCTGAAGGAGATTAGGTTAATATTGCATGTTGTCTACATGCAATTAAATTACTTGCTTTTCCAGAGATAAATACAAAATAAGATTAATCTCTTTCCTAGTGTGGACAAACTTTTTGTCATGAAATAGGTAAACAACATTTTTTTTTTAAAACACAGGTTTCCTCTTGGTTTAATCAAATCCCAATCGGACTTATACTTACAAATTTGTTTACTAAAACTGTGTGGTTACAAAATGACTTCAAACAACAGTTAATCAATGCCATTAGCACATTATAATCATACATAATGTGGGATGAAGATGGGCTCTGGAGACATTTAAAAACAGAGGAATTGTTTTACATATTCAACATATTAGTTAGTGCCTTATAAGAGACACGTGATTATTAGTGAGCACAGAATCAGGCACTCGTACTGAGAAATCAACGCTGTCGTCGCATATTCATGCATAACAAATGTGATCAGAAGTTTCCTCCAGGCAATGACACAAAAACAAATCTGAAGCGGGAGGAAAGCAAGCAAATATTTGATCAAAGTTAGCAAAGATGTTTGCGCATCGAAGCTTTTCATCCTTTTCCAACTATGCAGCCTGGCAACGACATCCACTAAATCAATTATTCTCTAATCTTTAAGTACGGGAGCACATTGTGTTCAAACAGATCTTATCATCAGTGTGGGAAGGTGCCACAATGAAGAAAATAATCTAACTATGTGATCAATCTGGTTGGGCAGCACAAATGAATGAGCCAGTAGAAACTACATTATCTTGAATTTTAATGACAATAGGTGTAACATGTCCCAGACAATGAGTTACACGATTCTACACTACATCTTTGCTACATAATAAAGCTCAGGTTGGATTATGAGACTTTACAATGGGACAGCTATTAAAATGATCCAAATTAGAATTTGTAATTCAAATTCACTCTTTAGAACCCCAGAGAGATAATTTCATCTTCTGCATATTCATTCATGGGAGTGTCAACAACATCGTCGTCCCCCATGGATGTCATTAATGGCAACCCAAAGACTTGTGTAGAGGCACAGCCCTTGCAATATAAAGACTCAAACGTTCAACAAATGTTACAAGTGAACGGGTGAAAGGGTCTTTTTGTTCCCCCCCAAAAAACATATAGTTCAAACCAGTTAAGGTGATGCAGCAAGGAAGCAGTTAAAAAAACAAAATTCAAATGGGAGTAATTTACTTTGTGAACATCTGTTAAAATTCTAACTTGAATATGCACATTTATAAATATTTTCTGAATAATTTCAGTCTTTTAGCAACTAAAATGGGTAAACTCAGAACTCATAATTATGTCAGAAGAGGGGTGTTTTTCTAAAGCAATATGATGCATTTCATGCAAAATAAAACTGATCAAAAGACTAATGCTATTTTTTTTTAAAGAAACCTAAAGCTCAATTTAGGGGTACAAAAGAGGAATAGCTACACTCAAATTTTATTTTGAGTCATTAGATTTATAGATAATCACTATTAAAACACTGTTTAAGTTTTATTTTACCCTCAAATGTGGATTATTTTTAATGTATTGTCTATTATGTATGAATTCAGGGTATTTCGGTGTAGTTTTTCTAAGGGTAGTAGCATATTGACCTTTGTACTGAGACAGGTTCTGGTTCTGCAGGAGGTTTCTTCCTGTGAAAGGAGAGTTTTACCAATCCACTGTCACTACATGTATGCTTGATAAGAATGACTGGGTTGAATTTAATTTTTTTGTTAACCAACTTGAGACATTCGTTAACTGCTGCTACATAAATTGAATTGATACTGATTTGTGGTGTTTTTAAAAAAAATTTGAAATGCAAAACATACAAAAACAAGGTAGATTCATTGCTTTCATAACTTATTACAAACATGCAAAAGTGTAATTTTTTATACCCCTAACGGGCAATGTATCCTGGGGGATACAAACCTTAAATTCAAAAATTAAGGTTCTATTTTAAAAAAAAGATCATGAAAATGTGTTATTTTAGCCTAGATACATCAGAAAATGGCAATGAAATCATTTTTAATATATAAATCTGTGTCTGTAAATTTGTCTGGTTCACAATTTACGGTAGAATGCCTCAAGAGATTAATAGACAGATTAGAGCCTCTTCCTCCAATGTGGATCAGGCTCTAATCGGTCGTGATGAGTTGCCAGTCTAAATTGCAGCCATCGCTTATATGACAAAGGTATGGATTATGACCAAAAGAATGATGTCCCAGATAAAGGTGGATGAAATGAACTCCTTGCTAAAGTGGCTGGCTAAACCTAAGAGATAGAGTCAGGAGTTCTGCCATTTCCTGGGAGAGTTCAGGAAGCAGGGATTATATACACCTTCTGGTCAAGAGAACATTGGAATCCCCTAAGAATTAGCTTGGGAGTGTCATAAATGTAGGTTGTGCAAATAAACAAACTTGTAAAACCAACTAAAAAACATTTTCTCCAAGTTTTGCGATGAACTAGCAACCTGTCCAGGGTGTATACAGCCTCTCACCAAATGACCGCTGGATGCATGGACGAATATTTTCCTAATTCACTGTTCTTCTGAGTGTGAAACTCTGAAGATCCAGCAAATAAAAGATTTTGTGAAAAAGAAAAACATAATCTACCTATGAAACCTTTTGGAATAACATGAGTTTTTCATTTTAGCACTTTGCAAACAGAAACTTTATCAACTTCAGCATTACCTGAGCTGCAGAAAGGCACATAGCACAGAAGTTGATTATATCTCCTGTCAAAGCTGACACTTTTTTTCCTTCACTCTCTGCTTGATTAAAATGCCCTCTTTAATCTTCAGCCTCCAGGCAGCTCGACCTGCCACTAACACCCCTCTTGTCTCTTGCTGTTCCCTCGTTATCACAACCAGCTTGCCTGTTCCTAATGCCCTTCGTCCATATGTGTGTGTGTTTCAATACACCACCTGCTTTCAAATGCCCTCCTTGTATGACACCAAAACTTTTACAACAGCTCTTAAGCTGGAACATATGCCAGAGAGTGAAATGCATTAAAAAAAGGAAAAAAATTCCAAACTAAAATGTAGTTTTGTTCATTATCTAAAACATAGGTGTTAAACTAAAGTCCCTTAGGGCCTGTGTCCTGCATATTTTAGACACATCTCCGCTTCAACACACTTTAATCAAATAATTAGGTCATTATCATGAATCTGCAGAACTTCAACATGTACTGAGGAGACAACTCAGTTATTTGATTCAGGTGTGCTGAACCAGAAGACACGTTACAGAACACCGGCTTTCAAGGATGAAAATACGGGGATTTTGGTGGCACACATATTTTTACAAAACTTTGTGCAAACATACATTTACATTATAAGTAGAATGTTAAAGTCATATGAATTATTGGTGACATTTAAATATATTTGTGGTTTTTATCTCAATATTTGGAATATCTAGACAGACAAGAGTTTGCACTTTTGGTTCGCACCCGAGTTCGATTGCGCATTCACACCTCCCCAAACAGGAAGAGGGGCCCAAAAACAAATTTCTCCTTATGGGCCCTTACAATTTCAGGCCAGGATCAAGTTTTTTTTTGTCGTTTTGTTGTCAGCAACGTGGGTCGTCTTGTGAAAAATCAATAGAATTTGAAGTATTTCACAATAAAAGTATGTAAAGACTCAGAGACTTTTATCTATTGTCCTTCAATATTACAGAAACATCTTAAAACATGTTTTGGTGTCGACACAAATGTCAACTCCAAAACCACGACTGTATTATATAGCACAAACATTAGGTAATACTCATAGATGCAGCTAAATGTACATCTGCTGGCTGATATAATCCATTTGAAAATATTTCCCCCACACTGCTGTAGATGAAATTTTAGGGCACACAGAAAAAAAGCCCATTCTGCAGGTACATGTAAACTTTCTTTCAAGATTTATTTCCCCTTTACTAGGTCACTCTTAAAGGTGGTCAAGAGAGAAACAAAATCCCTCCCCTCTTATATCATCCAGCCTCTGCCTGAGGCACATCATGTAGTTCATCTTCCTCTGCTAACTTACATTTTTCATCGTCTTAGTTACAGACGTCTGCCTGTCCACAGAGTACAAGTGGACAGTGACAGAGATACAAAAGGCTCCGGTGTGTAAGACAGAAGTTTCAAATAAGCATAAATCAAAACGTTTGCTATTAATTTATGACTGATACTTCTGCAGTTGTCAGGTTTCAAGAATGAAAGGACGGACAAATATTTCAAACATCCATCTGGAAATGTCCACGTTGTTTTCTTTTTCAAAATTTCCCAGAATGAGAAGGAGCCTTAATTTAAATTTAAAAATAACTTTAATATTAATATTCGAATAATCATTAAAATTAATAAAAATAGTTTTGAATATTTGACTTTATAATATACCTTTGAGACCAAACACACAGTCGCACTAATATGACTAAATCCAGAATGTGGGGGAAGGAAATTCTTCACTAAATTTAGAGATCTCTGTTTCTGTTTGTCTACATATTTTTGAGGAGCAACAACTATTTCTCTCTCTTTCCTGCATTTATTAATGGGTCAAAGCAGATTTGTGATTGTGATCCAAGGGTGTAACCTCTGAATCAGGATGTTTTGGGAAGACAGAAGAAGAAAAGGAAGTCGGAGCATTAGAGGATATAGGACTGATAGAACTGCAAATGAAAAGTGGGAGAACGGGAGACAAGTGGGGTGGAGCGGCTTTAGAGAGGAGGGAGTCAGTCAGTCATTTCTACGTCGGGATGAATATTCCAATTTTACCCCGCTCATTAGAGACGACTTCCTCTTCCTTTGGGGGACAAAGCGCTGCTTGTGTTTGTTTCCAGCCTGATTATTTGCATGATGTATTCCACAGCTTTATATTCAGTGATGGGAGAAAGATGACATTCTGGCAGGCTGACAATGAGGCCTGAGGGGCACTGAGACAGACACAGTCAGCTTTATTCAGCGCAAAGATCAAAGGCCGTGTTTCTTTACCCTACATTAGTCACCATTACACAATGACGGGAGCTCGTGTCAGACAACTCCGGCTGTATGCGCAGCCCCTAAATAGGGAGGTTGTTGTTTTTACTGAAAGTATAAGAACACAGAGGAAGCAGGAGACTGAGGAGTTCACACAAGTCATTCTAGATTGCCAAGCAGCGATACATCATTGCTTGATCTTCAAACATTACCAAAGCAGAAAGTACAGAGCATAAATCGGAATTTTTACTTCTAATTTCAGTTCATGATGTTTGAATTCGTTTTCACATCTGAAATCAAACAACAGTATCAAGAGAGAACTGTAGGTGCCACGATGACGTGTTAGGATTGTTCGAGTCGACTTTCAGGGGGAACCTGCTCAGGCAGACAGATGTTGCCACTCGTTTTCAATGTTATCTCCTTGTGTACTATATTTCCCATACAGTCTGCTTGGATAGAACTTTGAAGAATCTAAATTAATGAGTTACAGCTACATTTACTGAATTTCAATTACAAATTTTGTTGAGCCCTCTTTTAGTCTCTTACCAGACTAGTAGCACTTCATGCTAGTTATTCCAAATTAAAGGTTTTTTAATAAATTATTCATTGGCCTCCTACGCTATTCTGCGTTAGTCAACTCTTCCAAATATTGAATTAACACTGACAGCCTATTAGTTCAGCTCTGGACTTCTCTTCATCGACTTCTCTCTTTATGGATGGTTGTTTACAGCTGAAGAAATTTCCGAAAGGCTTCACAGCATCCAACTGGCACATCAAATACGCCACGGGAAAACATTACTGATTGGGTACATTTTTAACCTCCAAGCAAACAATCGTTTCTCATTGGCTGAGGTAAACTTCCTCTCATGTTATTGACTCCACTATTCCTAAACTATTAAACTAAAGACTAAATGTAATTGAAGAAATGATGAGACATTAGTTGGAGAGCCAGAATGTAGTAAAAAGAAAAAGTTAAATAAAAACTATATATTTTGTTTTTCACAGTACCATGAGTACAATGGAATGAAGTGTTACATACATAAAATTGAGTATTAAAAAGAAAATATAGATTTTTAAATAATCCTTATTGTAAACCCTGTAAATTCTAGACACTAACAGGTACCATAGAATTGCACAAAAATCCGTGAGGGACGGCTGAGACCCTGCTCGAAATTCTGTGAAAGAGGTGATCACAAATGCTGTCTGCATTGTTTTAAACTGTGTGATTGTGAGCGCGAGTGGGAATAAAAATAGCAACAGGTATTTTGCTCCATATAACACAGTAGGAGTGTAACAGGTAAACCTTCTATGGATGCAAACTCAACTAAAAACCCACCTGTTTAGGATTGTATTTAAAATGTTATCAATTACAAATTTATTGATGGAACCTGACTTAATGTCGTGTTTTGATTGTTGATTCTATGTTGCTTTGTGTTTCTGTGTTTGATGTGATGTAAAGCACTTTGAAATGCCTTGCTGCTGAAATGTGCTATACAAATAAAATTTGATTGATTGATTGATTGATTGATTGATTGATTGATTGATAGGACTTAATGATGCGTGGTCATCACCGCTTGAGTTAAAATGATTGTTAGCCAATTAGATAAAGATTTAGATGAAGAGCCACAAAGACAATTTCAATTGTTTTCACATTGCAACTCTATAGAGGTCCAACATTTTCACAGTTCAACCTATACTGAACTATGTCGATGAAAAAAATACAAATAATCACATGAGAGTTAAAATGTAAATAAATTAGCTGCCAATATGGATTACAGCTCTGTTTTAATCTAACCAGAAATGCATAGGGGGTTTATCAGATATCAGAAAGTTTTTGATTTCAATCTGAAGTCAACATAACAGCAGAAAAATAAAAATCATCGTTTTTTCCTGATGTTTGTGCTTCCCTGCTGACACGTTTAAAGAACAACCTATCCAAAAGCATCCAGCACCAATTCTCTCAAAATCTCATCAGCTCTGCTGGATCATTTATTGTAACGCATAATGAAACTGCAGCAACCAGGAGGGAGCAGCTTTAATTTGGGATAAACGCAAACCGCAGTTAGAGAGTCTGTCGCATCACAGAGAAGCAGATTGAGCCTTATTGGGCTTCACACATGAGACATCCACCTGCCCTCTCCTGAGCTCTCCCACTGTTGTTTCTCCACTATCTCTCTCTCTCTCCGTTTCCCTTGTTTTACGAGAAAGCACAGGAACGACATGACGCCCTCTTGCCGTGCATCAGCTATTAACAGGAACAGGAAGTAGTTTTGGCTTGTACGGGGAAGGTTTCCGCTTACATCTGTTGGTGTCACTTTAGTAAGTACAGTTTTGACAAGTGTGGAAAAACAATATTGGGGTAGAGGGGTGGAGAGACAAACAGCACTACAAGAGGCAGTTTAGACCAGAGGAAGCTCTGAAAGTCAGAAGGTATGAAGTATTAATGAAAGGAAAGTGAAAAACAGAAACAAAAATAGTACAGAAGGTTCCTGTCAACACATTCTAACTTACACTGCACAGGAACATCATGGTTAAAGGGAGCAAACTTTGATCCGTCCATACGCAGAGCAGGAAATAAACTTTAATGTGAAAACATGTTAGTTCTTAATCATAATCCACTACTGAGCCTCAGTGAGTAAAAGATACACTTTCTGCACAAGACTCATTTGCATTTAACCTTGAGGACGTCTGGATTCATGGGCTTGAAATAAATAAAACTCTTTCAAAAATAATGAGGAGATACACATAGCAACCTCATCATGTGTCAGGCGACTCGGCGGCAATACGCGTGGTGCAACATTTTGCAGCTAATTAGTGCAACTGGAAACTTGTTGGTGAAATTGTTGGGTTAGAAAAAGATGGTTCTTTCAGATGAAAAGATGGAGTGGAAAAAGTTCACCACTCTGCTGGAAACCAGTGGGAAAAAAATTAAGCAATTTTGGTGATAATGTTTAAATTGGACCTTAGCAAATAAGTGAAACAAGCAAAAATAAGCAAAGATAAATGGCTTAAAAATGATTTTCACATTAAAATTGGAAAAAAAGGTGTTCAAATTGAAAAACATGTGTGGCATGTGAGGTTTTTTTTCTTTTTACAGGCCCAGTTTTTATATTACGTAACTATAACGCTTTTCACATCAACAGTCTTACGCTGACCAGCGAATTGGTCTAATAATGTTCAACAGTAAAGGTTGGTTTTTCTAACAATCAAATTGGATAAAGTGTAGCAATGCAACATTGGTGTCTATAAAATAAGTAACCATTCTAATTTGACAAAATTATTAAAAATATTGGAGAAAAAAAACAAACTATTTCAAAGTGAACAGGGACACAAGAGACAGGCCAGGGAGAAGGTATCTCTGCTAAAAATGGTCTAGTTAAAGCCAAGTCCAGATGTACATATCATGAGCACTTTTCACACACACTTCTACCATCGAACTGTCTGACAGTTTTCTGAGAAGCAGAAACCTCCCTTGTTTACAGGAAAACTCCACAAATTTTAAAGAAACACGCTCATGCATCGTTGTGAAAAGGTGAGCGTGTGCTGATGGGGTCATGCATGCTTTTACATTGAAATAAGGATTCTAAACATTCTGACATTTCAGTGACTGTGACCATCCAGGAAAACATGCAGCAGCTTCAATCGGGCGTGAATGAGGCCTAACTGCCACAGATGACAAAGGCTGGTGGTGGTGGGGCAACAGAGAGGATGAGCTGTTATTTACAGAGTGGGCAGATTCAATAAGGTCAGGAAACAAATTTCATTTCATCTCAGTGAGCAGTTCTTTTCCACAATTGGCACTAGGCAAGCTCCGTTCCGCTCTCAGCACCAAGACTTACAGGTGCACTGCCTTGGGGCTCTCCATCATGCATAGTTGTATATTACGAGCTTCAAATTCAGCTGTCTGACCCTTGGCTTTGCCCTCTCTTTTTCTTTATTTTACTTCTCTCTTCCAGCTTCTGCTTTTGGTTTGAAATCATTATTTGACCGTTTCTTTCTTGATGTTTACTCTGCGCCGTTTTCTGAATGCCTAGAACCCCATTCACGTCTCAGTTTCCATCTCCAAATCTCCTCGAAATCCATGACAAAAGGTAAATTTAGCATTGCAGCATATGCTCATGTTAATAAATGATGTGCTTGCACATGCAATATGTATATGTTTGTTCTTGCAAGTGAATAAAAGTCATCAATACCTGACACCATCACACAAAGCTTGGCTCTGAGATAACCTTGCACATTCTCAAGTCAATACTATAGACTGCACCAGCAGCAAAATAGCATATTGTCAGTATTTGTCAGATTCATGTTTTAACAATCGATCTATGCAGGCCCCTGGACACCGGGGGGCTCTAATGCTGCTCCACTACTTGCATTAACTGTAGTTAGGCCAGCTGGCTGATGAAGCATACAACGTACAGGGAATTAGAGCAAAGTGAATAGCGAAGAAGAAAATTAGGCAATGTTGATGCAATGTTCACAAGTTTTAGAGTGAAATATTCAGATTTCCAATGAGCTTGCAATGGGGTTTAACGAGATCTGAGAAGACTCGGGAATACACCATCGTAGTGTCTAAAACTAGTCTTCATCCTTAAAGCAGGCCACAAGATGCTAACAGAAGTCTCCAAAAGCCATCACGCACTCTCGCTACTGTTGATATAACAAACAGAAAGATTGTTATATCAACTTTCATGGGAGGTGTACAAGAAGGACACTATCAAGATTATTGGTTGTTTGGATTTTGCGGTTTCTCGTGTTTGGTTTTCTGACTGTTTTCTTTATGTTCAGCCTAGGTCTTACTTCATTCGTTCTTTCTTTACTTTCAGATTAGTCATTCTTGCTCTTCCTCTGAACAGTGTTTTGCCTTTGCTATCATTTCCTCCTCAGTTCCTCTCTAGTTCATTAGTCTCCTTCCCTCAGCCTGCCTACGTGGTCTCCTCTCACAGCTGCACCCTGTTCCCAATCAGCCACATTTCACAAGCGCCCCAATAAATAAGCTCCTCATTTGGTCATGTAGTGCTGAATTCTCCCATTTTACTTGTTTTTCTTACTTCATTGTTTCCAGTTCCCACTAGTTCCATTCTGATGGAATTACTGGAATCATTTGTGAAGTACAGAGCTGGATGTGTCTTTGTTTTTCTCTAGCAGGACTTGACCAGCTCACCAACATACAATCCACAAAGAACAGAGGCTTGACTTGAGGAAAATATAACATGACATTGGCTGAGGGTTGATAACAGCCAATTTCATCAACCCTGAATATGTGGGATTTAGAATGTAGCCAAAGTCCACATATTTATTTGTTTTAAGATGCTTTTTGGTGCCATCATGTGTCTTATGGTGGAGGCACCCTGCATTACAGAACACCATCAAAGCTTTTCACACTCCTAAACAAAAGTATATAAAATATTTGTCAAATCTATAACATTTCAAAGGTTTTGTTGGCTGCTGTGGAAGCAAAGGTCTCCTAAAAGTGAAGTTAGGCTAAAGCTACGGTTGACAAAAATGTACATTAACTCCATCTGGCATGTAGCTGTCGGGCAGACTTCTTCATTATCTCACAATGAATGCAAACACACACACACACCCTGATAAGCCCACCTGATCAAAGAGAGTCATTCATCTCTCTCTCTCATACACTCTGTCATTTACACTCTTGGGAATCCAAAAAGGGACATACACCTGCAGCTAGAGAGCGACCCACTAAACAGGCTATTACGATGCATTCAGGGATGACAGAGTCAACTTGTAATGCCTCAGTGATGAGTTTGTACTAAGTTAGTACATCAACAACAAGTTATGGACTTTTCATCGTAACTCTTCAAAATCGCTACATCCGATATTAGGCTGACTTAGTTTGGGTTTTTGCCGTCTCCTTCGCCTAAACTGGGAAACCCAGAGGCGGATTCAGCTCACAGGGAATGATGCAGGAGACGGCAACGTCTCGATCTGAGAAGCTTCTGCATAGTTTAACCGAGCACAGCAGACGACGTGCCTAACAACTCCACAGAGCTGCAGCCATGAAAAGTACGTAACCCTCTCCGTATCAAATCCAAAATTGAATTTTCTGCTTCATCGCATGTTTCTTGCTGCGATGGATACAGGGTGAGCACGGAGAGGAGAGTGGGGGGGGTTCTTTGAATCTTTTAACCTTTACGGCTTGTTGCAGTATCAAGCCCTGCGGACAAGATCGGATGCTGACACGTTTGTCAAGGGATGACAAATTAGCTGTCCTTCCAGATGCCTGATTGCCTGACCTTTATTCACTAAGTGGTGGTGGTGGTGAAGGGGCTTGACAGCCTTAAATGGTGCCTGTGTCAATGAGGGCCTGCATAGGAAATGCACATTTCACCCCATTAGTCTTTACAGTGATGGAAATACAATCGCCACCATGGTGAGTTCAGCATTTTTTTTTTTTATTTATTCACATTTTGGATAATATTTGAAACTATCGTTTTTACTTTCCTATTCATTGCTTTAAGAGCACATAGAAGAACAACCCCCCACTTACCCTCAAATAAACTTACTTGTAACTTTTAAAGGCTGAACAGAGTATAGCAACGGAGAACCTTTTTGGAATGACCTCAATATGTAAAGGTTGGCATACTTTCGACAATCTTAAGAGTTGCGCTACAAATCCATTTTTCTCAGAATAAATACAGCGCTTGCTGTTTTAGTAATGCTACCACTGATAAATAGTAATATAGAGATAGTTACTTAGTGCAAAAGTTAGTATTTGACTTGTGAACAAGTTTACATTGTCACACACACTAAATATGTTTACCTTGAGCATCTACATTCATCCAGCAGGCTGATTGATGTGATAGAGCAACACAATCTGATCCTTTTGACTGACATTTGCAGCAGACCGTAAAATAAACCTAAACTATGAAAAAAATCTCATCGACACGCAAGAACCCAAATTTTAGTTTCCTGATAGTATTTCCTTCAGATTTCAAACTCATTCTGATTTTGTTGAGTGCTCTGCAGAAAATGCAGTAACTTATCTAGGAGACAATCTTCAGCTTTGGGTTTAAAAAGAGAAAGTTTCACACTTTGTGGTCAGCATCGGGTTTACTTCAAATCACAAATGGATCGCACCTGTTAAAAACTTATTTATGCATTTTAATGATTCCTCGTAAAAATAAAAAAAAATCTATGTTAGGGCTCGAGAGGAGATGGACAGTTGGCGCGGAGGTGTTTGGAGGAGCAGTGAAACATTAGACTGCATAATTATGCAGCTTAAACAGTCTCTGAATATAACCCACTTATGTTGGAAAGCAAATCCAATTTTGACAAGCAAATATGAGGATTTTCCAAAAATGTAACAGGATGGAAGTACACCAAAACCAAAAGAAGAAATTAAATGAACTGCATTCCTAAACTAAACCAAGCAGTGAAGCTAACTAACGTAAACTAACTTTAGAATTTTTAATTATACTTTCATTTTTATTAAGATATTTAGAATTGTAGATAAATACTAAAATACTTATAGGATACTGTATACTTTAATCAAAAATGTATTTTTATAGAACATTTGAGCAACAAGGTATTTCAAAGTCCTTTACGTAATAAAAACTCAAAAATACAAAGTCATAGAATACACAGCCAACAATTGAAACATTACGTTTTGCTATTGCTACACATCAGATTGTTGATTAAAGTCTCATTGATTATGTTTCAAAAGCAACTTTAGACAGGACGTTCTTCGCCTAGATCTAAAGGCACTCAGTGTTTCAGCTGTTCTGCTGTTTACTGGAAGTTTATTCCAGATTTGTGGTACATGGAAGCTGAATGCTGCTAATGGAGAGTTCTATGGTGAGAACAGCTGTATTTATACTCATCTTAATCTAGAAACACTCAGATTCTACTTACTAAATGACTTCTGCACACAACTGATTTATTAGTGTTAAATCAAAAACAGATGCATTCAACTCTATGCAGATTTTCTCTAGTAAAAATGTGTGGAAGCCACATATCCCATTCCTTCTGCTGCAATTTAATACCACATTTTGTTGGTCTATCACATAAAAATACTGCTGCTTTTTATGTCTAAGGTTTCACTCAAGTGAATGAGTGGACTTTGATTTGACGCATGTTGAATTATTAGTCAAAATCCCATCTGAATTTATGTTTTATTTCCTGTAAAGCTACTTGTTACTTATGTTTTGACAGCTGCTCTCAAGAAATGCAAGGGCAAAAATCAAAGACGGACAATGAGCAAATGAAGGCAGACTGCGTCTACACCAACAGAACCGAAATCAAAAGAGCTGCTTCTTACAGAAAGGTCAGCAGAACTGTCCAACGCCAGGATATAACTACAAGTACAAACCAACGGGGGCCTTAAAAAAAAACAAAATCAAGAAACTCAAGGATACAAAGTCCAACAGCTGCATGTTAAATACCTTTAGCCACAGTCAACTTAACCAAAGTGCATCTTCTTCAGCCTAATTGAGTTAGAGGATGCCATCTCCTTTGAGAAACAAGACATTAAGCTTCCCTTTCAGGGCACAGTGAGGAAAGTAAATCACTTTTAATTAGAATAAACCTACAGATTAGATCTGGCCTTTCGCTTGAAGATATTTGCATAGCTCCTCTAAATACATTCCCGGCACCATTGTCTGATAAGTGGGATTAAGCAATGAGCGGAGAATGGAGGTTCTCCGGTTTAAAACCAAAGTGTTCAAGTTATGCAACTATGAGAAAACTTGTGACTGATTAAGCTTTTTAATTGCACGATAAACAGGCAAATTAGATACGATCTAAAAGATGAACAGAAATTTAAGCAATGATTAAATCATTTTTCAAACTGCATATTTCATGTGTATTTTATTAGTTACTTACATTGTTCTAGCAATAGAATCTCACATAGTTCATTTTATATTTTTAAAAATGAAGTTTTACTTAAATAATTATTAGATCAAATAATTATATGATCAAATTCTCAGTTGGGGGGAACCAATATATACATTTATAAATTGGATGTATTTGCTAAGTGTCAATGGTTAATAAACTAATTGAGGTTCTATTAAGTGAATCGCTCATCTTACTTGCAGTGGATATCTTAACATTTTTACTATGTTTTACTTTTAGAGCTGATGACTAGTCGCAGTAGAGCATTCCATCATGTTAAAGCAACTTTAATGCCCAAATTTTCCATGCCATCTGCGACAAAGATAAAACAGAAGAAAAAGCTGAACCAAGACGTGAATATTTAGCGGAGTGGCTTTGTCCCGACGCTCACCTATTGCCATAAGATTTAGATCATGTCAAAAGGAAGCAGATTATGGGTACAAAATAGCTGAAATGAGCTCCTGCTTTTTTCATTTTATGTACTTTTTTTAAAACCTTCTTATAGCAAAATGATGTTCTTTCACCAGTTGGCTTTTTATGATCAGTGCATATCAGGATGATAAATGTATTTCTCTTTGATAGGACATTTTTATCTCGTTTTTGGAGCTGATTGATCCAGCTGCAGTCTCCGCATTATAAAATTATTCATGCAATGCAAAAGAATCTCCTGAATTTTTCAGTTTATGCTTCACCTTGCACAAAAAGTTGCTCTAGCAAGCCGTCAGCTTCTTTTTTTGTTTGTTTTTTTGTGATGTTTTAAGGGTTAAAATCTGTCTGCTGATGCTTACCTTTTCAAAAGTTCCACTTAAGACTATTTATAAACCTGTGTATAAATACATACCTTAGATTCCCCATTTGTTAATGGATGTAATAAGGCTTAAAAAGAGATTCAAACTTAAAAATCAAAATGGGAAAAAAATGCAACTGATTAATTTTAGCCATATTTGTGAAGCCGGGAGTAATGCAGCACACGGAGCTTCAAATAAAATGGGTCCTTTATTGTTTTTAAATGAAAAAAGAACACTTTTCTCTCTCTCTGAGTTGCAAAGAAACAAACGTAAGAATGAGGATCAACACAGGCCGAAAGAAATGACCCGCATTCTATCAATACAAAGCCTCAGCTTCGGTGAAAATGGCGGGCTCACAGGTAGTAACGTAGCTTCACATAAAAAACTGAACTCTTACAAAGGGTTTACTAAACGCCAGTGGCACTTCTAAAGGAGGACAAACAAAGAAAAACATAACATTAACATCCTCTCCTTAACTTTGTTCACGGAAGATAATTCAGCTTTGACATTACCGAACACTTGGATTCTCTATAGTCATCCTTTTCACCAGGTCTCGGCACACAAAAATGTCCTTCTCTTCCGCTTTTCTAAGAATGCCACGGTACATACACAAGAGGTTTTTTTCTACTTCCTGAAATCTTTTGACCTCTCTGTAAAGCAGCACCACATGCTGGCAAAAACAAGAATTGCAACCAGTTGGCGAAACAAAGCAAAACAGGGTTTACAAAATACAGTTCTGACATGTACCCATTTTTTCACCTGGTTACATTTGGGTCTAAGTAACATACTGTAAGTGTATCTGTGATGTTATACAGTCTCAGCAGAGCCGATGCTTGTTCACCTGACAGCCCAGTCTGTGACTTGACTACATGTTTGTTCCCATTTAGAACATGCAGCTAAACGATTCAATCACTCAAGACAGATTTTAAAGCAAGGTGTTTAATTGATTGTCTTACTAGCATTACCAGGGTTTTCGACCTCCCCCCTGAAGTCCCGAAAGAGGGTCAAAAGACCTGAATATACTGAATAGAACTAACTAGACAGTTAGTTGGGAGTTAAGCTTTTCCCCTTCCTTTGGTGCGCCAGTAATGGCCTTATTACAGAACAAAAGCGCATGTTCACACCTACTTATAGGATGCTAGTTAAAATCCTTCAGGTCAGTCGACCCGTCTCTGGGCTCCAAAGGTAGAAATGTTAAATGACCCTTCTCTGGTAATGCTAGTGCACTAGCACTCAAGACAGATTTGCACTAGCATTACGTTCAGCACATTTAATTTGAAATGATCAATTATATGCAACTTTAGGAGCATCTTTGGCTGACGTGTTCATCAGTTGATGAGATGCAACCTGCAAACTTTTTTTTGGTCAAGATTTTGGCTCTCGAAAGAAGAAAGACTGGAATGGGAATAATCAGAGCTGGGATGTTAAGGCAGACGGAAAGAGAATATAAAGCAACAGGAACCCATTCAAATACAACAACTGCTTTGAATCAGAGTCGCTAAGAGAGACTTGAAGTGAGAGGTCCCAATCTCTTCTCGTTCAGAGGTGACAGTCCATCTGTCACCAGCGTAGAAGTCTGCAGGGGGATCAATGTCTGCTGAGGTGGCCAAAACAGAAGCCATCTGCATCCCAATTAGTATTCCTTCGCGGTGGGGCCGAAACCAGCCGATGCATCGGCCTCCGAACGTGAAACGGCAGCGCAGGTGCCATGTCGATAGATTGATAAGACAAGCGAGACGTGGCCCTAGAGAGCTCGTGCCCGGACAAGTGATTTAACCCGCTCTGTGATAAACTTTGCAGGTCTTGCACAAGCAGGCAGACCAGCACTTGCAAATACATAACCCAAGCAACCGCTCACACACTCACAGCAACACGCGTATGCTCACACACTCTGATCAGATATGGACGTCTTACAAGGATGAATGGGCAGCCCGCGAAGGACGGCAGGACAGCATAATAAAAGCAAGACGAGGCATTAATCCTCCTTGTGGGGATCGCTGATGTCTGCAGCATTATGGCAGGCCAAGAACATTTTTCACATCTACAGTATGTGTGGGAAGGCGTGTGGGGGCGTGTGGGTGTGTGTGTGTGTCTGTCTGTCTGTTTGGGGGGACTCAAATTAGAGATCCCGCAAGTAAGTGTAACGCTAAATCACTATGTGCCTGGCACATTGTGTCATCATTATTATACAGTTGCTCTAAGGTGGTGGGTGTGTGTAGCTGGGAGGATGTGTGTGAGACATGCTGTCACACTGTTCACTGCTGTCTATGTCCAGTCTACATGGAGCAATAACAAGTGGAATCAGTTTGAAAATGCTTCATTAATACTGAAATGTCTAACATTTTTAAAGCATATGCTAATGGTAAACACAATTTATCAAACACAATTTTATTAATGTACTTGCATACATGTAAATTTTCTCTGTGTGACTACAATGTAGTCACATCTTTCTTGTTTTTTAATATGTTTTGAGATTGTCAAAAACTTGAAACGATGCCATTAAAACAACCTGACAAATATTTGCCGTCTTAAAAGTCAAGATGTATCGATTGGCCACATATAGTAGTTTGATTAAACTGAAGACGTACAGTTTATGTAGACATGCTAAATGTTTTATACATTTCCAACAGGAAATAAAATGCATATAATGTTTACAGGTTTTCTGCTCATGCGTACTGCATTGTTTGGTGAACACAAGGAGTGCTACAGATTTCATGTCGAAATCTGCTGTGAAAAATGAAGCATTGTGTTTCTGGATCCATATTCAATGCTGAGTAAGCATTGGAAGCATGGGCTCAGCAAGTGAAGAAACATATTTTCTGCTCGTCCGCGGAGCTATTCGGAGTGTAACACACACACTCATACCCCCCAATCAACTCCACAGGCTCTGATCAGGGGGCTGTTTCACAGAGCAGCAGAGGTGAGTGACAAGAAGGCAGAGATGAGCCCTGCTCAGCCTTCAAGGACGGTAAATAAGGGACACTGCTAAAGTGTGGGGCTTACCTGTAATTCAACAAAATAGCTGCAACTGTGCTGCTTTTTGCCGGCCAGTGAGAAAATGAGGGTTGTACCTGGACAAACATGAGTGCAGTCTTCCCACTTGCTCCTCAAAAATGCTATAAAACTGTAAAAACTTTGCACTTAGATCCAAGACCAAGCCAGTCAAAAAGAGATCTGTTGGTGAATAATGAATTCAGCAGAATTTGATCGAAGTCAGGAAAGTAAACAGAATTGGTTTTTGCCATTTGACTCACTGCAATTCTTAGACTGCCATTAGCCGAATATTTCAAACCACATTCTCACCTCTTTGTTCCAGCTAAACTTGTGCACATAGTCTGAATGCATTCAGCATCAAAGCAGCAGCAGACATGGTAATGGCAGGTTTTGACAGATATCTGGAAGGTGCCAAACTGCTGACCTGCTAAAGACAATGTTTTGCTGTCTGACAGTCTTATTAAATGTTGCCCAATAAGAAGGTTGTTCGTTCTGTTTGGGACTTTATAGTTTTCATTTGCAATGCCAAGCATTGTTTGTGAAAATAGAAATATACTCATTAGCCGTGGAAAACGTAGAACTGAAAATGAACAGCAGTCGGAAAGTTTTGTTCCTAATCTCTAGACGGCCACCCAGGCCAAGCAAGATGTGTGAAGCTAAAGTTTACGCTAGCTTGTTGTAAGATGATAGCTGAGTGTCTTTGTATACATAGCAGTAAATGACTCAGGAGAATTAATTATCCTTTTTTAATTATGCAATCATTTAATAAAATTAAAGTTAAAGTATGTGTGGTCAAGTTTTATTAGCCTCAAAAGTTTAAACTTGGTTATGGATGTTAGCTTCCAGTTGCTGGTAAAAGAAAAATCATTTGGATTTGCCAATTGTTCAGGTACTCTGGTCCAAACATGACAACTTCTGTCTTCTTTGATTTAAATTGCAGAATATTAAAGTTATGAGCCGATGAATCAGGAATCGATTTCTATGGTGCAAGATAAACAAAACATCACTGTAGCTTTGTAATTACAACATCAAAGACAAAAGGACAGCGACCAAAAATTAACCTTTGCTTCCAAAAATAGGCAACTGACAGCATTATCCCCCCACAGCTTTTTTTTAAATTTGATTTTCTGGGTCAAGTCTGTCAACCCGAGTAAAAAAAAACAAAAAAAAACATAAAATGCATAATTGAGCACTCTATTTTATGAGTGGAGATGACCTTTACAGAGCTCGTGCTGCGCTGGGGGGATATCAGGCCACCAATTAGCAGTGTTGTTTCTGCTCCAGTGCCATCTCAGGTCTCAGAGAGACACACATGTCATCAATGCCATCAGCAAAATGCAGGAAGGAGACAACAAGTTGGTGGGCAGCACGCCGATGCAAAACTGTCTCAGATGAGTAACAATTTATACAGTTATTGCATTTAAGGAAAAAAAATAGCTACGACGTGAAGACCTTCATGGATTACCACCGTTTCTGGAAAGGAGGAGAAGTTTAAATAGCAGCTGGGTCTTGTAATGTGAACCCCTCCATAGAATCAAAGGTTCTAACCAACTGGTGTTTAGGAACCAATTCAGGTTACCGTTTGCTCTACGGCAAGGAGGAATTACATCAGCAAAGACTTTAATGTGGCAATTCATAAATGTCATAGGAATGTTTTACCAGCTGATGATCCTTAGTTTTGTTTTATTTGTTTTTAATACAAGTCTTATGAAATATGTTAAATAATCACAATTATTTTGATGCAATTAAACATTTTGACTTATACTTTCTTTAGTTAGACGGTCCAAATGGAATCAAAGCCACTACCAGTCGTACAAAATACAATTTAATTACACTATCTTACCTTTATTATAGAATTATACGCAAGATTTGAGCCTTTTATCCCCATAACTTAAGATAAAACCTGACCTGCACTTGTTAAAGATTATCAGTATTAAATGGTTTATTTTCAAGTACAATTTTCCTTTGTTTTTGTAAAATAAATTACAGTGTAAAGGTTATTTTTTTTTTGTTGTTCTTCATCAAACGGTTATGTTCTTTGCATTAACAATGACCCAAATTTGTAAAACCTTCAAATTCAGAACAGGCATACATATTTTACTTTCTGAACTAATACTTTTTTTTTTTAAATTGGCAGTTAAATGTCCCAATTACAATGACATAAAACAGTAGTATTACACGTCTGTGTGAAAAATTGCACCACCATATGCAATTTAAGGATTATGCCCCAGTAAGCACGCTAACACAGCGGTCAAGAGCAGGCGTAATAATGAATTGATTGTCCTCACAGACTGTCATGATGAATGTAAATCAGCCTAGAGAGTGTGCTTTTAACAATTGATATGAATATGAATCTATGCCACCGTTCAATTGATTGATTATATTCATTTTTTGTTGATATATTGCAAGGTTCAATCCTGATCTTCGCAAACAGACCAAGCATCAAAGTAAAACGACTTTTTGAAAACTGTTTTAGAAACAGGCAGAAATTTTTAAAAAAAAAAGGGGGAGAGAGAAATTAAAAAATTAATATCCAAAGAGTTGTCAATATTCCTGAAGTGTGGCACATGCAGCGCCCGAGTATGGCGCTGCATTAAGCTTTCATGAAAGTGAAAGTTAATTAGATATGATGACTGAACTCCCGGGATCGTAATTAGCCGAACTGCGTGACTGCTCTCCTGTAATTAAATGTCATTTTCCCTCAGTTCACTGAGCAGGAAAAAAAAAAAAAGAGGAAGAGGAGGAGAAAGAGGCAAATAAGTAGAAGAGGAGGAGGAAGGCTGCTCCAGAAAAATGGCAGAACTAATTCACCTGTGCCCTGTGGCCCCGATCCTGGACATTTCTGCGGCAAGAGAGAGTCAGAATGACAGAGTGCCGCTAAACTGGTTGGCAGTTGTTCACAATAAGCTAATAAATGTGAACAACAGTACGTGTGAGCACTCCCACAAATTTTACAGCCCGCTTTGATGCATGTGGTGTGTTTTGGAGGCTGCGTAACGTAAGCACTCAAGGTTAGGGTCGTATCTGCAGGTGAGAATGAAATGTCAGGTTGCGGTACGCATCACGTGTGGATAACCCCAGGATGAGAAAACACGACTGAAAAGGAAGGAGGCGATCCAGCCGAGTGCGCGGCGGGCGAGTTGTCATTTGGTTGTGGAGTGGCGTCCGACCCACAGATAGAACCCACTGACTGACAACAGAGGACATGCGGTAAGGACGATCACATCTTTCACTGGGTTTTTTCACCATGCAAATCTTTTCATACCACACCTTTTCACCTTCTGAAACACTACAAAATCAAGTATCAATGCTTTTTGAAATTTGAACACCAAATAGGAGAGAAATGGTACAAAGAGAACTCTAAAGACGAGACAAATTTTAGAAACATATCCAGACCACTGCAGCTTTACCTGTACGATTAGGGATGTGGTCCAACTAGAAGGTGAACCTCTACCTCAGTCAAGTATATAGCAACCCCTAACAGGCATCTTACAGGGCTTCCCAGCCCAGTGCGTAATTTGACACTCTACTTTCAATTCCCTACTGTTAAAACAAAGAGGACACATTGTATTAACTGGACTACAGCCCATAGAAAAGGTCTAGCATTGGAGAGAAGAAAGATGTGATTTTAGAGACTCTGGTTCCTGTTTGTAAATTTTTTCTTACATATAAAGGCGACTTGGTGTCAATGAGTCTTTTATGCATCAATGAGGAATTTTAGAGTTTCCTATATTAAGCAGCAAAGCTACCCGAGGTCATCACACTTCCACCACTGTGTTTCACTTTGGCTGAGAAGTTCTTTCTCTGAAAAACTGTAGTTTTGTCTCATCAGTCTAAAGATTGTTTTCTAAAACTTCTTGGGAGTCATGAAATGGTTTTGGGTCAATAAGTCAGAATTTGTTTTCCTTTTGTGCTTTCACATTGTTACTTGCCCAGGGCGGTGTGACAGTTTCCAAGTTCATAGACGTCAGTGAACTACGGGGTTAATAACAGTTCATTCATGATCCGGTCAAAGTCGGTTTGTTTTTCACATATAGGTTGCTTTGTATATCTTTAATTCTTTAATAATTACATTTTCATCCAAAAGTTTTTTGTATTCACTCAAGTTAGATTTGAGTAAAAAAAATTGATATATATTTGAAATATATATACATTTTTAAAAAATGTTAAAAATCAATGAAAGATTTTTTTTTTTTTACAATTTTTTTTATAAAGTGCTTTTGAATTGAACAGAATCTGAACTAAATTTAAATTATTATATTGCTGGCAGTATAACGATTTTTTCCGGATGTGTAAGATGTTTCTATCCACTTGAAATCTTCAACTTTCTCCACTCTATAAAGACGTTGATAGAAGTCTTGCTTAATCAGACTTCACAAGCATTTTCATCCCATCAAAGGAATATACTAGTAGCTTTATAGATTGATGCATTTCATATTACATTTTATCTTTTGAAAGGGGTAAAGAATTTTAAATTTTGCGACTAGTGATCATTGCATATGCATTTATCAGATCAAAGGTCATTGGGAATTAACAGGCAGTCCTACCACCACTGATTTGTATGTTTATTCCTATAAAAATCTTGTTATTAAATTCATCAGATCCATCAAGCTGTGGTGAAACTATTCCCACTTGCTGCAATCACCGAGAGTATCTGCAATTATGTTCAGCGAGAATCTCAGGTCTTAACGTGCTCACTCAAATCTTTATTTATTAGCATGTTTTCTGAATTTCTTAGGTTTATTAATGTTATTTTTTTCCCAGCCGGAGATCACCAGCCTGGTCATCTCTGGATGCATCTCAGAACTTATCCAAACGGTTCAGAGGGAATGGATGAATGCAGAGGCGGCGGTTCTCATTGTCAGAAACACCCACAGGCTATGTTCTGTAAAATAATCACTCATTTTACTGTCTTCATATAGTGCGCTCTCTGTGATGATATTGTTGGTGCTGGAAGAGCAGTGTGAGTGGGGAACCTAATTACCTTAGCCTGATGGACAGAAAATGATCACCGTGACCGCGATAAGGCTCCAACGCGTTTGCCGGGAAAAACGACCCGGGGTTCCCCGCCGTGTTTCAGATTAGAAAAACAACAGGTTGAAAACCCACCTGTGTCTTCATCTCAGACCTTAATGTGGAGTCGCCGCGGTTCTCATCCCTGCTCTGCTGCAAAATGCAAAAATGATTGTCAGTGAGCTGGGACTCCCCAAGAACTTTGTTTTCACTTTGACGAAGGTCTGACCCCTCGAATAACTTTTACAGCCTTACTGGAAAAAAAAAATTACAAACGCAAACCCATAAAATCCAGTTGGAGGACTGTTGGATTTTTGCCAACCTTCAATACTGAAATTTGAAAAGTGAGACTAGGATAAACAATATAGAATCAATATCAACGGATAATACGTCAGATATAATTTTCAATAATTTCACTGAACTGCACAGCATTCTGGGGGATTTAGGCAGAGGAAAGGATTTAGCTGCTCATCCTCTCACAACTAGCTAAGCAAGGGTGGTGACATCAACTAACTTTAACTTTGGTTACCTAGCAACAACCTGTTGAGAGTAGCTTGTGCAGCAGCAGTTAAAGGTTTCACCAAAGTGCCTCTAAGCAGCGTGGAGTGAAATCTGTGGATAAGACGTCAGTATTTCAAGTATTTAAAACAGGAAAATCAATCATTGATTATTGATAGACTGATAAGAAACACTATCATGATACATTTTTCAGCCATATTGTCCAACTCTAAATGAGGTACATGTTTGTATTCAGCCGTGCTGCATCAATACTTTATTTTGAGACTTTTTAACAGTAAGTCTTGGAATAGGCCTCTACGTGTAGATTGAAAGCAAAACCATTTTTTTCTTTTTAGAAACAACACATTCTCAGTCAAATTGAAAAGATAGTGTCTGAAGAGCAGTTACACGTTTTAATACAGATTCTTAGTTGGATTTAGGTTGTGACATTAACTAGAAACTTGAATATGCTTCAATCCAAGCCCTTGCATTGTAGCTCTGGCTGTAGGTTTAGGGTTGTTTCTCAGCTAAAAGGTAAACCTGGACCTCCAGACGGTATTTGAAAGACATCTTATCTTTTCTTAGTTTTTTCTTTGTTAGAGGGACAGTAAAAGTTCTGGAAATGTCCACATCCTGTCACTCATTTCATCAAACAATGTATATGGAGTGAATTTTTCTTTACCACAAGAGATCCTCATACTTGTTATGTATTCATTTCAAGATGTAACAGATGTATTCATGTATAACTGATGTCAAATTTAGACTGTACGTGTATTTTCAGCAGAAACAGCGCAAATGTTTCAAGATGAAGAGAACAAACTGTGAAGAAGCCACAAAAAATGTATGACATTTTTCAAACCAAGTGTAGATTGTTGCATTTCTCGCATTATTTGGCACGCTGCTGTTAAGCTTGGAAGAGAGCTGCTTTGAACTGCTGATGCACATTGAGAGGAAACAAGTCTTCTCCCAGGCAACTGTGCGAGAAAACCTACTCAAACTGTTGAAAGCATGAAACCAGATAAACATAACTGTGACATGACATTAAAGAGTGTTTGCTGCAGTGACTAAAAATTGCGACTGAAACCGGCAATCGTGGTCGTTTAGATGTGATCGAGGTCTGACAAAGTGAAGATTAAAGGTGTCGGACCTGAATGACATTTGGTGATCTCTCATTGGGTTATTATTTTAGGGAAGCTGCTTTTATGGGCGCTTTAATGGATGCTTTTGTAGGCGCTTGATTGATTTTATGACTGCTGCAGTCCATGCAATATAAAGACATTAAACCTCCTAACAGAGTCTCCTTAACTTTCCTTGCACTCTCTGGAATATGCAGCAATTTTCTAATCCTTGTCTACAAGGAGGAGGGAAATTTCAGAACAACATGCCAAAGAAACTAAATATAGACAACATGATTTGACCTTTCCTTATTGCAGCACCTTTTTTTAAACATCATTTGCCCTGTGGCTGTATTGTACCTTAACATCCTGCCTAACTATTTGACTGTCAGAAAATACAGAAGGCATCTACAGCTAATTCCACCTGAGTCTTTAATTACCTCATTAATTTAGACTGGCAGAGGAGGTTAAAATCTCCCTGTGATCCCCAGGCTCCACACATGAACATTAGTCACTGAATGGAAGGCCGTAACCTCCTTCACCCTTTTTTGAGACCTTTAAGCACTTAACAAGATTTAATTCTAATACAAGAATTTATCATTGAAAGTCTTGCTGCAGCTTTTTGGAATCCAGCCGAATTGTTGATTGACTCAAAGCGAAGCCAACTTGTACTTTGTAATTGGCAGCGGTTGATGAAGGGCTTAAGAAGCATTTTGCCCCGTGTGGTTTTCCAAGAGGACTTCCAGGGGTGGGGAGAAAATAAAGGTTTTCACCTTTAAATTTCATTAGTCGCTGAAAGTAAACTATGAAAATGTTGTTCATGCAGCTAGTTAGTCTGTTTTCATGAGAAAGTACTACTGGTTCAATTTCTTTCCAAAAATGAACAAGTATCAGACGCACAGTGCTGGAAAAAAATATTTCCACACTTTTACACCAATATTGCCTTCATTTTTAACTTTTCGTTGTTTCAAATAATCAAATGTCAAAAATTTCTTGATCGACTAAAAGCCAAACTGTAGCTTATCTGTGAACAACCCAATTTTTTGGGTCCAGGTCTTATTACTTACTGTCTGACGTACAGAATCAAGAAATTATTTAAATAGAACTTAGTAAGTCAACTGAGATATCTCCAAAAGCAACACCTCATGCAAACAAACAACCATTAAAGTTGTTGACATTTATTGGTAGGACCAAACCAACTAATAGAGAAATCATTGAGCACTGGTGACCATTCCAATACAAACCGGCTAACAAAAACTACGCCAAGGATGGCTGAAGAATGAAAATGACATGTAAACATTTGCAGGTTTCTTTTGCCTCAGTTAATTTAATGATTCAACCGTAAGAGGAAGAAAAGGAAAAATTGGCAGAGATGAGAGAGTTCCTTAGTCAAAATGACTGCTGACCTAAAAAAAAAAAGAGCACAAAACCCAATCTCAGAAAACAAAACACAATGATCATCCACAAGGCGAGACAAAAGTAGAACTTCTTAGCTTAATATATGGCACAAAGCTACAACCTTTTATAAAGAAATGTCATACCAACATACAAACATGGCGGCAGTCTTTTGATGGTGTGGTTTGCTCCAGAAACATCTGAAGAAGCATGACATCATCAGTTTGTGATCCAAGACAAAAACCAATGTTTATTTATGCAACAGGACAAGGATCCAATAATTCCTGAGAAACATTTTAAAAGATATATCATGTTACTATAAATCATTAGGTATTTTTGAATTGGCAAACCTAAAATCCAGACTTAAATGCGTCTTGGAAATCTGTTTTAGGTTCTCAAACCTCTAGCTACGAGCACACACAAACAGACGACATTTATAAGATGGGGAATACTTTACATGTGGTGTTATTGGGATTAATTGATATTTAGTCCATTGAGATGGAGGTTATAGTGGTCAACCTTCACGCTTAGCAAAAGGAAGAGGGGTCAGCACACATCTCGTCTCTACCAAAATTGGAATTAAACAAGGGAGCAAACAAAGCAGTCGTAGCAGACACTGATGAAGTGAAAGCAGGGACGAGGATTGATGGCTGATTAATGAACTGTTCTTTGTTGCCTGAGCTAAAGAGTCTCCACTAGTGCAGCCAAACAGAAAATGATGCAGAAGTTGATGAAAGTGAGGAAAGCAATCAGTTCACAAAACTGTTTGGAAGTTGGAGAAAGGATTAGCAGAATGGTCAACAATAGTGCTGATTGAAGGAGCGAAAGAGTTGCAGAGTGCTGCAAAATCACAAAATCAGAAAAATAAAATGTTTCCGATTTTCTTTTTAGAAAAAAAGCGCATTATTTATTTTTATTTTTTTCTAAGCAACCTTGACCATCTAATGTGAAAGTAACTTAAAAACCCTAAGGTGCCTTTCGTTGGTTTAGGTGGAGATCACATGATAGCCTCCATTCTCAGGGTCTGCAACTTTTAGATGTCCCTGGTCCAACACACCTGAATCATATGGCTGAATTACCAATTTGGTACACCGTCAAGTTCTCCAGAGTCTTGCAAATGACCCAATTGACTAAAAGTTGCAACAACCCTTGAGGTCTTAGGTTTCATACCTGCTATCCAGCTCAACGCCGATAGATCTGCATAATTCAGAATGGGTAACATTTTCTGATCATATAAACTGTGAATTTTATGTTATGACTTGAATTTATTTCCAAAATTTCTGTCAACAGTTTCGAAATGGTGTCATTTTTCAAAATGAAACCGTCTGGATCTTAGTATAGTTATGAACAGAGTGACTATATGTTGCGTGACAATAGTTAGATCTTGTGTAGATTATTATATAGTAAGATTGACTATGAAGAGATGAAAATGCTTCCTATAATGTCAAATGTTATGAGCTTCTCAGAAAACACATCATTACCAGAAGATATTTGCTGCTAATTTAACAATAACCTGTAGAAACATGAGCAAGAATCTTTGTTTAGAGATACATCTGGAGGCAAGAGGAAATGCAATAAACCGAGAAAGATGATGAGAGATATAAAAACTTTTCTCATACCAACTTCGCTAAACTGGGCCAAAACCACCAACAAGCAATAAATCACAGCACTTTCCAACAAATAACTTGATAACAAGTCAAAGGTAGGGACTGAGAGGAGAGATGAAGCTCTGTGTGTCCTTGTAATACCTGCAGGCTCCCCCTCCCCACCCATCCTTTAAAAAGCACTGAATAAACTAAACTGGCAGCTTACAGGTCCATTAAATCAACTGTGATTGTGGCGGAGAGAGAAAACGGGAGCAGTATTACATTTGCGTTATTGGTCAAATATTGCTGGCCTGTGAAGGAAAGAGGTGATATCCAGAACGGGGGCCGGGCAAATGGAGAAAGAGAGCAAAAAATGAAGAGGACGAGGAGGAGGAGGAGGAGTAAGGAGACGGTGGAGCGGGTTGCATGTGTCCTTTCTGATAACTGAGTTTTCACTTCCCTTCGACCCCCTCCTCGCTGTAATAGGAGCTGACACCTATTTGTGACATATGACTGTATCTCTGATTGCCTGGGGCCTGATAGCATTCTGATGCCCCAGCTCAGCTCATGATGGAGGGATAGTGAGACTGAGCAATGGAAAAATGGAGGAGTTTGTGGCTGTAATGCGCCCGTCAGGGTGATACTATATCTTTGGGAGATATGGAGGCAGCGTGTCTGCTGGGGGGGAGGCTCAGGTAGTTCATGTGTTACTTAGTTGTAGAAATGATGGAAGATGTGTGGGAGAAATTGGATGGAGGGAAAGTCGCCAAGTACCTCAAGTTATCAGTTCTCCTCCCGTAACTAATTGCTGGATGCTGGAGCAGGTGTGTGTGGCAAAGCAGAGCAGATATTACACTGCTGTGACACTGAACTAAACAATGCCACATGAAAAGAATGTCTCCTGTTGAGACAGGCTTTTTAATGGGCCAGAATACATGGCAAGATGAGCACAAAGTGACGGCAGCTTTAATCTCAGTAGTTGTAGTGCAACAAAGTTTCTTTGCGTGTCGCCGAAAAGATACAGATCCTCTGGTTAACTTTAAGATTTCTGAAAGGTCGCAAATATTTCCAAACCCAGAGTCTTCCAAGGAAGATAGAGGTTATAAAATCATAAGATTTATTTGCTCAGTCCTCTGGGTATTCACTTAAGTTCTCCCTATCGATTATTTCCTTTAAAAAGTAAACCATAAGTTCCCAAATCTTGGATTGAGGCAGGCGTTTGCTTTTTATATGCAAAAGGATCAAACCAGCATATGTAATTTAGTAACATCTTCCACATTAGAGCGTTGTGTTAGTCCAACATTGCTTAAGTTTTGTTTACAGATGAAAAACATTTTATATTTTTGAATTTCAAACTAGCAGATCTCACAAACTTAGTGTATTTTGTCCTTCACTGGTGCAGCCAGAAAGAAAATAATGAAAAACGAAGCAACAAGTCAGAAAAGCATTGTTAGAACAACCATTTTTATCAGAACTCATACAGAGAGTGCCGCAACAATTGACAGCATCTACTTGTAATCTTTCCAAAGACTAATGAGCCTTAATTAAATTTCTATCTTGCTCCCCTTTGTGCCACAGTACCCCAGTCTCTAGTTTCTAGTAAAAAACAAAACAAAAGTGGAGATCCTAACAAGCTAACATCATCATCTGAGTCTCTGGAATGAAGCTTTCTATTTACTTGCAGGTTCGGAGTTAATACACAGCGTTCACAGGGCAGAGGAGAGGTGTAACGCAGTGCTTTCACAGATCAATGGCTTCTCCTCAGGAGAGTCTCTGGCATGATAAAACACTTCTCACTCTGTATGCTTACTGAGTCGAGCCTCCATCTAATGTGTCTGGCTAAGGTCACCGGGGTTAGATAAAAAAACAAGTGCAGTTTATCAATACTTTCAAGGGTACTGACATTCATAAATGCAGAGGTTAAGATTAATATGAGCACATGGGGTATATTTATTTCATTTATAATGTGGAAGATTGATGTTTTCTCCATAGTGTCCTCCACATTTATTGCCATGCCTGGTAACGATGTCTAAGGACAGTTAAAATATACGCACCGTGCTGAAATTTCCAACCATTTAGTTGGAGAACATTTATTAAGTTAGAAAAAAAAACATGTTTTTACTATATAACTGGTGCTACATTTATTAGTATCTTTAATATTTCCCATAAAATATATTTAACTAAAGCACATACTGTCCTTTCAGCTTATCGAAGCTGCTTAGAAATCTTGCTAAATTCATCATCCACAAGCAGAAACAGTATGGCACGACTACAAACCTACTAAAACTGACAGAAGAGGAGGGTATTATTCAGAAATTCAGAGGTTTGCTGCTTTACTTTGGAGCCATTAGCACCTTCATGTAAATGAAACCCTTCTCGTATTTCTAATGGTAAAATTTTACGATGAAGAAAAAAAAGGCAGGTAAATTTTTGTAGGAAAAAGCCGCTCTAGTCCGTTGTCAGCTGCTGGCAGCAGAAAGCTATTACGTGTTTTCGCAGTTGATCGTAAATATGTGGAAAATTTCCTCCATTCTGATCAAAATTCATCAAAAGCTTCTCAATTAGGAGACATCTTCATTGACAACCAGAGAGCTTTTGCCGTCTAATGAGGTATCTCACATGATTGCCCCTCTGGTAAATTATTCAGCTAAAAATCCAAACGGCAAAGTCGATGGGAAGACGGACACAGTGGGGAGTAGGGGGGAGAAAGGAAAATGAAAGAAGTCTCCTCATCATTTTCAATTCATCACCTTTCTTCCATATTGCCCTGTAGATCACAGAGAATATTCACCTAATCAGATTTATGATTTATCCCATTTAAATTCAGTCGACTTTCTCAAACGCTGAGAGATGGTGGGTGGGGGAAAAGCGGCCGAGAGAAAGACGAAGGTGCAATTTATAATCTACAGAAGACAGACACCAAGTGTGGGTGACCTCTATTTGGATGAATAAAGATTGGCTCTTTTAATGTCCCACTATTGAGGACTTTCTAATGAGCATAAATTATTAACACTTAGTCTCTCAAACTCAAAAATCTTTAAACGTCTTTTGCATGATCGCATATTTTAAAAGGAGGATTTCAAAGAAATGTTTGTAGACCATTTTCCGCTTATTGTGTTATTCAACCACTTATTTTATCGTAAAAAGATCAAATATAATTGGCAAAAACTAAAATTTTTCAGACGTGATTCATTCTTAATTATTAGAATAACACACAGCATATGTGTACCACTAAGAGTGTTTGTGTATGTAAATGTAGAAGTGTTTTTCAATGCTTAAAAAGCATCTCTGGTTCTAATTTAAAGGCAAAAACATTTTTAAATTATAAGTCTTAAGATTTAATACATCATATGGCATTTCTACCTCACACTTAAATGTTGAAACAACATTTTTTGGAAAAAAAACAGCCATCATAGGCTCTCCTCCCAGAAACAGTACCAGTATATATGTAGCTGTCAAGTTATTCTAATCCGAAATTAGGGCTTTTTTTTCCCCAAAGAAAATTTTTCTATCTGGAAAATTATTTTTATTGGCAAAACATGAGCAAAGTATTTTATTTCTCCCAAAAATCTTGCTCTCCAGAAAGTGGGTAAAGCTTTGTGAAAGTAAATGTGAGGTGAAAATGTTTGAAACGCCTTCTGCATTCATCTTCTTAGAGAGGCGAAGATGCCACACAGTTTAAGCCCAACTACGACGGACAGCTAGCAGAACAAACAGCTGAGCTTAACCAAGAGCATAAAATTCCCAGAGGTGGGAAAACTCACTGTTTCGCTGTCTTCTGTCGGGACAAAGCATGTAAATAAATCAATAAGCGCTCTCTTCAAACATGAAACCGCAAAAGACAACCGATTACCACGTGTTGTTAGGATGCTGGTCAAACCTGAGCAAATAATTTATCTTATTCAGAAGAACGTAAAGTTAAACCTCAGCAGCAGTAGTCAACTTTGCTATCCTACATTAAAAGAAAGCAAAATACATCTTTTCCCTGTAGTTATTTGTAAAGGCAAAGGTTTACAAAGTTTGATTGAAATTGGAATATAATGGAGGTAAGTTTACAATTTTACCCTTGAGCAATAGAAAAACTCCCACTGACCAGAACATTTTGCTCGCAACCAAGTTGTATGCAAACATATAGATTGTGATGCAAGTTGCAAAGATTAGGTTTTGTGAAGATGAAAATTACAGTACAGTTGTGTACTTAGCGCTGCAGCGCTTGCATTTTAAACACGTGTTGAGTTGCTTTTCAACATCATCGACCAATCACATGGCAATAACCCTGTGGATTTGGGCATCGAGTTGTCATGAAGATGATTTCAAGCACCAGAATGGTGGAAAAATTACCAGTTAAAAACTGTCTGTTTCCATTTACACTGGTTATTTTTATATGACGTTCTGAAAATCTTAACTATTAAAGTCTACATGATTGATATTGTGAATTTCTCTAAAAACATTAAATGTATGTATAGTTTTATGCTAACATATTTCTCCTCTGGGCAGGCCCAGGTTCAGCAGCTAGGTGGCCCATCGCCTCACCGGGTATTAAGACCTTTTAAAGAAAGACAGAGGAGCAAATAAGACAAGTGCAGAAGACGGTATATCTTCACAGTCACACTTCTGTACACGGCAGATATGTTTCCCCTGTTCTAAATTGAATTAGCGAGACGATCCCCTGCCAAGTGTGGAAAGTGGAGCGGGCGTGTGGAAAATGCTCCACACTACGTGGAATCTTCTAGGCGACACGAATCATGCTGAGAGCCATAGCTGCTTTTATTACCAGGCCACGGTGCCAGGATGACAAGTCCTAACACGGACTCGAATTCGCCCGCAGAAATACACACACGGCACAGGGACATACGTGGCAAGGAGCTAGAACTGTTTGCAAGCATGTAAGAGCTTAACCCAAGGAAACTTGATGCGAAAAGTCAAACATACATGAGGCACTGCTGGGCTCCTTCAAAATGAAAGGGGTGTGAAATGAGTCCGGGGCACGTTGCGCTGCGGGAAGGCTTTTAACACATGCCTGGGTGCTGACGAGCAGTCAAAGCCCCTTTCTGTGATCTGGTCAACTCGGCTCAGGAGGCTGGTTGACAGCAAATTGTTATTGTCATTTCTCACTCCCAGGCGAGGCCCACTTGCGCTGCGGTTGAGCTTATGCAAACTCCAAGCTTAGCAGAGAAGAAAACTTTCAGAGGCAAATCTGGTAGTATTAACCAAAAAAAAAAAAAAAAGATGAAAATATCAATCAAATAGATATTAATACTGTATTTCAAAGCAGGCAAGACAATGAAGCCTTGTCTCTAAAACTGAAACATTACAAATATAGACGTCAGATTTGTACTAGACAGATTAGTTTCTCACTTTTCAAAACACTTTTGTCCAAAGATATTACATTAACCACGAAAGGGATTTGATGGAAGGAACTGCCTAATGTTACACTCTGCCTATCACAGAACCCTCTTGAATGGGTTCATCCATTGTAACCAGTAACAGTGACTTGCATTTTCCAATTGTCTGATGTATAATGGGAGTCAGCACAGTGAACCCTCGCTATAACGCGGTTCACCTTTCACAGCCTCGCTGCTTCGGAGTTTTTTGTGCAGATTTTTTTTCACAGTGCATTGTGTTCTGCGTCCTGATTGGCTCAACAGTCTCCGCGCTTCTTCTCTACCTGTGTGCCAATAACTTTACTACATTTAAATATACAGCTTGGCAAATTTTGGCAAATATTTTTGCCCAGAAGAAAAAAGAGCGACAACAACAACTACCGATAGCTATGTTCTTCTCTCGAAGAAACACACCTGCACCACAGGCTTCAGAAGAAAAAGCCACTAGAGAGTGAAGTCAGGCCGCAGCGTCACAGTCAGAGGAACAGTGAAATACGTGAGTCACAATTTCCTACTGTACTTCGTATTGATGATTACAATGATTATTTTACTGTAGTTATTTGTAAGAAAGCGTTCTATTTGTTAAAAAAAATGCTTAGGCCTGAAAACAGGTTTTGTTCTTTGGTTTCAATGTAGAGTATTTAATTATGCTGTATAATAATTGTAAAAAAAATAAATAAAGGTAACTACTTCACGGATTTCGCCCATCACGGGCGAACCCGGCGAAAAACGAGGGTTCACTGTATTTTGACATATTTTCCAACCACATGTATAAAATTAGCTTCACGTAATGTTTCAGGGCCAACCAACATGTTGTGAGAAAAAGGACAGCAGTGGAGGAACACCATCGAGTAAAAAACTAAATAAAATGGAGTGATTGCTCAGAAAAAGAAGATTTTCAGCTGCTTCCATTCACCTCACTGAACAGTTTGTCACAGACAATGAAAAAATTATGAACTTTCAAGTTTTTACACAGTTTTATAGTTGGATTTGGATCAGAACTTTGGCGTTTATCTCAACCGTTAAATTGGGTGCATGTTGACGGTCCTGTCCTGCTGGAAGCTGAACCTTTGCCCCAGTCTTAGGTCTTTTTGCCACCGCCAGCATTTTACCTTCAAGCACTGCCCTACATTTAGCTCTTCTTATATTGCGCCACTCTAATTAGATTCCCTAATCTTAAAAGAAAAGCATTAATCCAGCATGCTGCTGCCACCACCATGTTTTACCGTAGAGATGAGCTTTCAGGGGGATTTTTCCCCAGACAAAGAACTTTGCATGCAGGCTGAAAAGTTGCATTTTTGGTTATTATAAAAATAGTATCTGCACTCGACACACATCATAAAATACATAAATGCTGATCCTTGTACTCAACCGTTTCAGCAAGTACTTAGTTTTCTGCTTTTATTATTATTTTCAATTACCTGAATAATTTATGATTGATGCTTTAATTTAGCCACCGCTCAAAGCCTAAGGGTTACAATCTTAATTTTTTGTAATAAATGCTCAACACCATAGACGTGATGCATGATGTCCACGTAAGCATGTTATTTATGCACCATTTTACGATTTTTTTGTCACTTCAATTTGTTGGACATCACGATCAGGGCAGTAGCAGCTCTAACCCTCACCACGCAAGCAAAACTTAATAAAATCTAATCACTGGCATCCATCTTATTGGAGGTGACATTTGAAAGGACAGAACGGGGTTTTATCCACAAAGCCTTCTCCGGTTTAGCTGAAAGCACAAACAGGAAGTTGATCTAATCAGTTCTCGTCTTTATTTGTGTGTTTTTTTCCAGATTCAGCACATGCCAGGTGTCCTTGGGGAATATTTTTAGAATATATCTCAATTAGTGCCAACGATGTAAAATATCAGGTTCGAAAAAACAATCCAAGTTCACGTGGGTTATTGGAGAAAAAAAACTTAAAATGTGACAGCAAACTCTCAAAATAAAGCTTTCTTGTTTAAAATGCAAACTGCCTTCAGTGAGTGAAGGTTACATCGTCATCTTCATGTGTCTGTTATGCCTGTGTGGATATCTTAAAACAGCTAAAGTTGTTTTCAAAAGCTTGGAGCTGTACTCTGTGGAACAACGGCTTCCCTCTTTATCTGTCTTCTAAATGATACATACCTAAAACATCCTATATTTCTGAACAATTAGAAGAAAACGTATTTGATCCCCAAGCAATACTTATTTCTTGCTGATGTTCTGATCTGAAGTATATTTTAGTGAGGATAAATTAAAGCAATTACAAACATCTGACAATCCAATAAACTACAGATAAAACCGTCAGGGATTTGCTCATCTGTGCACAAATCAACTGGAAAGTTTCAGTTTGAGGCATCATTTTGTTATTTTTTACGTGTGCATACAACAGCAGGTTTTTTGGAAAAGTTCCTCGGACTATTTTCACGTCGTGTACCAAATCTTCGCCAAATTTTCTTAAGTAGTAAGAAGATGTTCTTTTTACTAGAGGTTTGTGATAATGCATATTTTGTTGTCAAGCCAACATCAAGTGAAAAAAAAAAAAGGGTACGGATAAATTTTTAACTCAAATTTATTCTCCAATTTATAGATTTTTATTTTGAAAAAAAAAAAAGTGAAAACCAAAAGTTTGTGGTTATAGTAAGATTATTGTAAAACATTTCAAGGGGACTGAATACGTTTGCAAGTGTGTGCATGTTTATTGCTGTTGTGTGAGACTGTCAATCTGTGCGGTTGATCCCCTCTTTACCGGAGAACTCTGCCTGAGTCTATTGAACTTAAACCTTTGCAGGGCCTTTCTGCTGTGAATGGCAGGAGGATGCCTGGCGTTCTCTCTATAACCTCTCTATAACCCTGTCAATGAGGCAGCTTCACTTCTCTCTCTCTCTCTCGGTGTGTGTGTGTGTAACACTGTTTTGGTCTGCAAGACTGTGTGTGAAGATCGGTTCCCATGTGGGAAAGGTTTGAGTGCATGACTCAGCCCTAGCGATGGTGTGGGATTGCAGGAATAAGAAAGACAGAGCCAGGGGTTAATCTGAGGTGGGTGCAGTTCATCAGATTCCTGAAGTGATGTGTGGCAGGAGTTGGGATCAAGCGGGAAGAGTCCACAAAGCAGAGCAGAGAACTGCAGCATCATCAGCAGTGACTAATAACAGCTGTCCCCCTCTTACCGAGGATTTACACAACATAGGAGAGGCTTCTGACAATTGTACACATCATTTTAACAAGCAGGCAAACACACCAAATTGCCATGTTCTTACTGCTGCCTCAGCGTTTTGCTAGCATGTACATGGCAGGTATAAAGGATTAGTGATTTGGCAGTTTCCGCAGAAACCTGAATCTGAAATATATGAAACTTGTGTCGATTTTAGAGATAAAAGACAAATGAAGCATGTACAAAACATTAGGAATGGAAAGCCTTAAATTAAAAATTTTACAGAGGGAGAGGGGCAAAAAGAGGAAAAGTTGAACGCATACAATAAAGTGTATGCTCAGTCATTTATACTGTAACACTGTACTATACTGCAGATGCATTTATTTCTGTGGTCTGATGAAGTGTTGCTTAGGGACAAAAGAGTTGTCTAAATGAACAAAGACAATAAGCACACAGCCACTTTGGTTACAGAGTGGCTGGAAGAATGTGGAGAAAGCAGCCATGAGCTAACCTTAATGTCTGTTTCACAGAAAATCTGCACAGCACACAGACGCTCATGAAAAGGTGTGCATGAGCGTCCCGATGAAACCTAATCCTGGCAATTATGAGATAACTAAACAAAAACAGGAAAGGTTAGCCATTTAGCACGTCTTACGGGCAGTACTTCTTTAGAAAGAAACCCCACTTACAGAGTTGACACAAGCTCTGGAGTGCAGCTCAAACAGCATTAGCTTTGTTTGGCATTTAGTGGAAAGGGCATGCCGTGTTGACACTGATGGTAGAAAATGAGAAAATGCAAAAAGCTATTCAGATTAAAAAAAAATATATATATATATATATATTAAGCCCTCCAGACGCAGATCTCCTTCAGCCGCAATATGAAAAAACACTAAAGTAAGACCTGGCATACATTCTGTTGGATTAAAGAAAAAAATGTGTTCTACACGAAAAATCAGTGCAGCCTCTTTTCGCTGATGTAGACGCAATGAAACAGGTAAATTAATTTATAATTATGGCAAAAAGATGGTGGTGAAGATTTTTTTTTTTTTTGACTGGACGCATATAGATTAGAGTCTCACTCAGGTGCATGACAGTCTGCATTTACCATTTCTAATCATGCTATAGGGTCTTTAAAAAAAGGGGTATTGATTGGGTTTCAGAAGGATAGAACTTCTGAAAGAAAGAAAACTCTCCACTCACACAGATAAGCTCTATAAATACACCGCAGCCTATTTACAAGAAGATCAATGGTGCATTAAAGTACCTGACAAAAAGTTTGTGAAATTAACGGATGAACAAGGCCTGCATTGAATTAAGGTCGTTCTTCATTCATTGTTTTGTTTACTTTTGTGTAGAACTGATGCAGTAAGGGACACCCAGACACAATGCAATCCCATTTCCAAACTGAACTCGATTTTATCGATCACATACGGAGTCAAATGAATTGTGCCTCATACCCAAAAAGAAACTCAGCCTTGCATTCAACGTTACAGTGAAAATGGAAATAGGCTGCATGTACAATTATTTAATAAATTGCTTTGTTCAAGATTAATTCTGCTGTTAGACACTGTACAATGGGGAAAACCAAAATGTAAAGATTTTAAAGATGATAAAGGTGATTAAAAAATAAATAAAAATTTGAGAGTGCTAGTTCTTGATAATTAAGACTCACCGAGTCTTAAATTAGCGTCCCAGTCAACATATTTTAAATGATCAGTATCTCCCCAGAAAAAAACACATCTCTGATATCTGTCACTCTATCATCTTTGAATTTATTTTATTTTAAAAAGATATATATCAGTGCCTGTTTTGGCTGCAACTTGAGTGACCAATTTTCAAAAATTGGCATGGCAGAAGAAGACAGAACAGCTGAAACACCAGTTTTTTTTTTTTAGTACTTATGACAAACTTGAAATTGTTATGTTTGCAACTTCCTATGCAATTTTTACCCACACACAGTTAAATGGAATTGCATTAAAAACGTAAGTCAACAAACGTCTATTAATGTCAAATTCTGTAGTGCAGGATTTAACATACAGCGTTTAGATGTGAAGTAAAAATCAAATAAAAATGAGGAATTAAAAGAAAAAGAGCAATTTTGAAGTGCCCGGTAATGCAACTAAACTAATGCTTGACAACTATTCTACAAATTTTGACATAACAGCTGAATCCATAAATTATCGTACTACGAATAAGAGAAAAACAAAGATCCTCTACACAATGACAATGTGTATGTTGAGCGTGATGCATCTGAATCTGTTATTTCAAGTGCTTTAGGGATGTTTCAGATGTTAATATAAACTTTTCTTTTTTTTTTTAAGTCCACTCTTACTAGCTGGAGTTCACAGCTTCAAAAAGACCATCAGCACCAGGATGCCACTCCACTGGGCAAAGAAGAAGAAAAAGTCAGAACATCTTACACCGCACAACATCAAATGAACAAATGAAAGGCGTGAAATTCTCTGTGAGAGCGAGCGCTGGCAGACCCCCACCGTCGGGTGGGTGAAGGTGCGTATCGCTGGTCAACACATCCCCACCTCTCCTTCTGCTCTCACCGTCCGTACAAGGAATATATTTTTGTAGCCTAATTCTGTTCCTCGGGACAATAAACACGTCTTCGACAAAAACAATCTCCCACATTCCTTACACTTTGTGCCTCCCACACATATCCCCTATTTTTCACATCAGTTTCACACTTCCTCTCTTCCGCCTTCTGCCGTTTCTCTTCCTCGCTTGCTACAGTGTTTAGTCTTGGCTCTTACTTTTCCCCCTGCAGGGCTGCGTGTCTGCTGTAATGAATTGTACTTAATTGCCAAGTGGGACCCACAGCTTTAAATACAAGTCTCAAGACATTTAACCTGGGCTGATATAAATGATAAACACACCTTAATAAATGGCTCTGAGCTTTAAGCAGTAAAGAAAACCCATTTATCTCTTCAGGTCCAGAGCATTGGTATGCAAATACGCAGAATAAACTTCAACTGATCTGGCCAATAATTTGTTTTTAAATTAATTCCCAACATCCTGCGATTTGAGGGCACAAAAGCTTAATACTCTCCTGCTGAAGGTTCATTATTAATCTAATGAAATGAATTAAAACTATTTTTAATAATTTACAGTTTCGCTCTTTATAACCCTGCTTTCTTGATGCAGGCTCAACATAGGACCAAATGGGTCTTTGAGCTCCATTTGAAAAAGGATCTGTATATTCTAGCGGAGCATATCTGAAACAAGCACAGCTTTAGCCGTTGAAGTTTGCTGCTACTAAAGAACATTATTTATATTCAATACAGAAAATTGACAAAACTTCAGCAAAGTATTTGATCTGTTTCAGATCTAAGTTTTTGCTACTTTTTCACACTTAAAGGCCATTCAAACAAACCTGGCCCCAAAATAGTTGCTGTCTAGACTGAATAACTGGTTGTGCCACCTTTGGCTACAAGAGCAACCAATCAAGTGTTTACAATAATGGGTAACTAGCATTTTAAATCCACGACCTGTTTAAAGTCACAAAACATCATCAACGCACTAAAAACCTCCTTTTGGGAGCCCCAAAAACCTTTGAGGGTTTGTCCAGCCAAAATGCCGTTACCATGTAACCAAGAGACTCTACAAAACATTAGCATTTTACTCTCCTGCCATTGATAGCAACTGAAATCATCACTTGATCTGCAAAAGATCCTTTTTGACGCTTGATATTTCACATAAATAGCGCCGTAGGTTATAGAACTAAAGTTGAAGCACACCCCATCAGTGGCAAACTAATATTTAGCCAAGACATTTAGAAGAAATGTTGGGCCGACCACTTCAAGGAAAACATAAGATGGCGCAATGTTATTATTGAGTCATCGCAGTGACATTTGAGGAGATTTTGCAGGAATTTTGTAGAAGTCTCACCTATGTGGCCACATCAAAAGGCCACAATATGAGATCCAGTGACGGACGATGTTGAGGCTTCATTTGTTCAAAGCCTTACATCTTCATTCACCACTGGAATACAAAGCAGATGGATATAGCATCGACAGAATGACAGACATATTATATTTGCGTGCTGGGTATGTCAAAGCCTAGAACAATCTGGAACAACACACACAGTCTTTGAAATAAAAGTGTTATCTTGCCTCAGTTTGCTCCCCTAGTAAACGATTTGCAAAGAAAAGATGAAAAGACGAGGTTTAATAGAATGCAGAATAATTGTGCGACTACCGGATTTTGATATACGCATTTGTAGACATTTCATTAACAAGGGACCGGTGTTAGCTTCTTTAAAAAACAGCATTATTATATGTCCACATAAGGGAGTCCTATCTCATTAGTCAGATGGAGACAGTTTCAAGTTAAGGGGAGAATTTGAATATGGAAATTTAAACCAAGACAGAGGGTTCACTTCTCACTGGGGTGACATTTCAAAACAGACTTTTTTTTTATTTTTTTTTTTACATAAAAAGTGCATTTCTAAGATGTAAATATATGTGTGGTTATACTGCATTAGATTACAGTGGAAAGCTTAGAAAATATGGTAGGTGTGAGTAAGTAGATAGCCACAACAACCATCCAGGAGCTCCAATTCCCCAAGCTAAAAGTTGGCACTTGTCATCAATACAAAATCAACCAAACTCAGTGTAATGTGATGCATTTGAGAAAGGCAAACAAACCCTCTGCCCACATTTTTGGAAATGTTCACCCTGTGTTTCTGGCCAGTGCATTAACAATACTGGTTATGACACTCATGCATAATAGAAAGCACTGAAAGCCCAAAGGAGCTGAGGAGCATTAAAAAAAAACACAGAATCAGAGCGCCAAGTTGCTGCAGCCGGCCAAACGGACAGCCTCCCACTCCTCCTGCTCTTTTCCTCCACCTCAGTCTGACATATGCTGCACATGCAAAGCCAGATCAAAGTAAGCATGGCCCTTATGAATAAAAGAGTGCAACCCATCTGTGTGGCTGTAGAAATATGGAGCCTCTGTGTCAGAGAGGCAGAGCAAAGCAGGCTTCGCATGGGGTCGTGTAAGGCCAGAGTACTGCTGAACCCGCAGCTCTCCTGGCAGCCAGTGGCATAATTATGGCTGGTGAAAACATAAAAGGATCCAGATGCAGTTGAAAAAAAATGTTAATAGTGGCATTGAAAAAATAAATAAAGAAAGAGTGAAAATGCAATGTTTAAGAGATTTGAGGTCAACTACCGATCTATGATTTTTGTAAAGTTTTGACTTGCGAGATGTTGCTATAAAGAGCAACAAAAAAGTTATTCAAAGTATTTGAATCTCCTGATTGCCGTGGTTAAAGGTTAACTGCAAATGGAAGACGGAAGAAGTATTCCCTATAGATGGGAAATCTGTACCTTTATTCTAAGATTTCCAAAATTGTGGCAACATTTCCAAATCTATCATGTTCGATGCAATGATGATTCTGGCCTGACTCATGCCCTGGGCAAGTCCCTAACTTTGCCCCTCTCTGCCACCTTCGCCCACAACCAAAAACACATTCACTTCTCAGCAGAATAGAAAAATTGAGAAATAAGTTTTTACGATGTAACTTATAAAAACTAAAAGCATTAATTAAATTAACTTCAAATAAATAAAAAAACACACATTAAATTCAAAAAACTATGGAGCAGATCATTAATTTGGTGCATAATCTGATGATCTAGCTGCAGTGCATTGTCAGTTTCTTGTTGTGATGTTTTGATGCTGCCCTGGGTGGTGAGCCATACTGCCCACATGAACCAGACTGAAAAGCTCTCTAGAAGCGTTTTACCATCTTTTCCTCTTCCTCAGAAGACGATATCATTTTTAATAACACCAACAAGAAAAAAACTGTGAGTCGTCTTCCATCAGTAACAACTTCCACACGGAAAACTGATGTGGTTTATACAAATCAGCCTTGGCAGAACATTGATTGGAAAAAGATCAGATGCTTTGGACCAGCGTTGTGAGTGGTCACCAAACGGGGCTAATCAAGGTGGAAATAAGATTACTCTGTGGAACTGCAGAAAATGCTGCTAAATATTTGGGAAAACCTTAAAACAACTCCTTATATGAAAAAAGCGTTTTACCATAGGAACAACTACCACACAAAATGGTGTTCATGGTGTCACATAGAAATAGTGCATTTACTGACTGAACCAGATTTTGACAAATTCTTACAAAAATCATTGGTCTTAAACAGTCACTCTGAAAATTATCTAATTCTAATTCGCTGTACAATTTTGATCATATCTTTAGAAAATATTGCTGGATGTCATTCTCACATTAATTTGAATTTCTTCCTACAGTAACAACATACACACTGAATAGTTTTGTGGTTAGTGGTGAGACTGAAAAGCCAAACTGGTAGTTTTCATGTACAATAGATCAACCGATCAGATAAAGATTCAATTCAAGTTTCAGGGTCAGTAAAGCTGAAAATTGTCAAAATTCCATGATTCATGTCTAAATTAGAGAGTAGAACAAGGTGTTTAAGCCACAGATTGATTCGAACCATTTCATAACTTAAATAAGAGTCTGCGTGACAAGACATTTCCCTTTTATCTGCTCGCCTTTTCATTTTTCTTTTACGTTATACTGAAATCAGTGCAGACAGATAACAGTATGCCACGTAATCAAGTAGCAGGCTCTGCTGTGGTATTTTTCACATCAAACTTGGCTTTTCCCTTGTTCTCCCAGTCCACTGTACACCACTGAAATCTGCTTTGCTGGAAAAAAAGAAGAGGGTTTACGCACTACCACCTCACTGCCTCTTCAAAGACAGTGGAGTTAATGCTTTAGTTATTGTTTTATCAGCACATTAAGCGGACGCAGAGGAGGAATGTTTCTGAAGTCAAGTTCAACACCAGGTGAGCAGGATAATATCCTGAAAAGCATGACACAGTTTGACCAGATTCTGTCTATTTCAGCACTGGCAGGGAGCGCTCATGGCTGGCACATGCCCCAGCTCAGCATCAAGGATAAATGATCAATGCAGGCCAACTCCTGGGGGACACAGCAACTGCTGGAGTTGGGGAAAGTTGTGTGAAGGGATGACCAGGGATAGAGATGAAGTTAGCAGCAGCTGAAATTCATTGTAAAGTAATATCGCTAATATTTTGTATTCTCAAAATAAAGCAATAAATCAGTTAATCGCATGATAAATTAAAACTAACTCAATAACTTCCATTTGCATGATTGTTTTTCTTGTTTTTTTCTCTCTTTCTACCAAAGACTGTGTGGCAAAAGTCTGTTTCATTGGTTTCAACTAGCACCCTTTCTTGAAGGGCAGTTTTGTTTACAGAGACTTCAGTGTCCATTTTATTTGCTGATTTAGTTTTGGACACTTAAAATGTCTTCCAGTTAGAATGTTAAATGTTTGTTAGAAATTAAAGTTTATTGATAGGGTGATATTGCAATAAACCATATTGAAATATCATTTATTGCAATAACTTCTATGTCAATTTGTCATCCAGCAACATTTGTCACTGTGGCAGGCCTATGTACATACATACTGTATATCACACCGTATAGTCAATACTGAGTGAGAAAAATTATATTTCAATATTTTATTCTGGACAGTCAGAAAGTTGCAGTCCCCATTTTTGTGCCGTAATAAAATGTTTCTCTATAGTGTACTTCAATTGGATTTTAAGAGAGAGACCAACAAAAAGTAGTGCAACATTCTGATGTGAAAGGAAAGTAAAGGGTTTCATATTTCCTTTTACAAATAAAAGTCTCAGTATAAATCTAGCTGTTGTGTAAAGGCCTCAGAGATTTGTTGGAGAACATTACAGAGCAAGCAGCAACATGAAGTCCAAGGAACACAGCAGACGGGTCAGAGAGTGTGCTTTGGAGATAATTAAAGCATGAGTAGGGTATAAAACAACATCCTAAGCTCTGAATATCTCAGTGCGCACTGTTCAAAAATGTAAGATGCACGGTAATTATGGAGCAGCTGTTAATTTACAAAAACATTAAAGGTTATGCAACTCAAAGTTGAAGGATTGCTCTCCAGGACTGAATTTGCACATAGCCGGTTTAATAATCATATGAATGTGTTTTAATTGCCCAGTGAAAGAAGAGAATCGATGGGGAAGCTTGAAAATCAAACTCTTGGTTGCTGTTATACAAGCCAACTGAGATTGAGAGGTACAAATCTGGTACAGAATTACTTCCAAAGAGTTGTAGCTTTAATTGCAGCAAAAGTTGGCTCTACAGTGTTGACTCAAGATTTTTGAAGCAAATGCCACATTAAATATATCCACAACTATTAACTATGGCTGTAACATGGCAACATGTGAAAAGGTTCAAAAGGTGATAACACAATAAAACCACCTACAGTGAATCATTGTCAAGGAGTAAGTATTTAGATTTAGTTTACCTCAGAAATCCATTCACCCATGCAATAACTTCATGCGATAATATCGTGAAAGGTACTTGTGAATTTTAGCATTGCAGTCTCTAAAAGTAACATACTTAAACCTGCACAAACACAACCATTTGTTCTTGTTTAGAGTCCTATCAAACAGCCACTGCAGGTTTATTCCCTAAGTGTTGCCCTGAGGGAAAAAGGCAAGGCGGGGAAACACTCTCTTATGTGATATGCCAGGCACAGATGCGTTTACAGTGTGTTATTAATCACAGGAAAATCCTTTTCTCATGCGAGCCACCCAGGAGCTTAATTTCATTTGTTCTTATCGATTTAACGGCCATTTCAGAAACAGGAGGAGGTGCAGGGGAGTGCAGGCTCGATACAAGCTATTGATCACAAGGTAAATGACCTTGTATACACAGTGACCACGGACGGCGACCGAGGGACGCAAAGAGAAATTACGTCGTTCACAGATCTCCGTAGACTTCCAGCTGCACCGGCTGATGTGAGGCCAGCCGGTGCGGATAAGGCCGCTTTGGCAGGAGCGCAGATGGAGCTGCTCAAGGCATGTACACCTGCCCACGGGAGCGTCAAACCTCTTCCGCCTGAGCGTAATTAATCTTATCTGTTCATATTTGCCTTCAAAGCCAATTCGCTGCTCAAAGGCCGCTGTCATGGTAACCGATTCCATGCCTATGAGTTGGTTTTCCACACTTTCGCTCCTGGTTGGCACAAGGAGTGAAGTATGAACACCTTGCAACCTTTGGCTGTTTTGTTCATGAACTACCAGCCCTAAATCCAGTGACACGTGAGAGCTAACGGGAGCCAAGGAAGGGGGCCACTGCTCTTTTGGTGAGTAAACAGTGTTTACATAAATTATTATAATATAGGAGATGATTAAGTACTCCGCAGAACAGTGGCACCACTTTGGCAGCAGTCCCACAACTCGATTTATGAGGTTTGCTGCATTTTTCTGTTAAATATGAGAATTGTAGGGATTTTTTTTCTTGTTAGAATAATTAAACAGAGTTTCTGTGCAGCCACCAAGCATGAAGAAGTAATGAAGTGCTCCTTTGTTTAAGGTCACTTGTGGAGATGGGAGATTGCAGCTCTTCTAGAAGAGCAAAATCTATTGAAGCCATTCTTTTCAAGGAACTGATTTCAGAAGTCAGAATAATGAGTTTAAGAGTTTATTATAAATTAATTTATGAATTTGATATAGTAACTAGAAAACAATAGCTGTCTCTAAATAATTTGAGATAACGCAAAGGATGGTTGTGAGCGATTAATTAATAACCATCTCAGTTAAATAAACACCAACCTGTTGATTGATTTTAGGGACTAGGCGTATGTGGACCTGTGTGTTAAAAAGAGATTTGGTTCCTTCACGAGCGTCACAACTCTGATTACTTGTGAGGCAACAGACGGTTTGATTTGATTGCCTTTTCTTAATCCTAATCTTGTTATTCTATAGTCCCCCTCCTTTAGAAATCCACCCGCCTTCGCTAACACACACTTTCTTAGGAATGTGTGTAGGCGTGTGCCTCCGTGTGCACTGTAAGTATGTGAATGATGGATATATCTCGTTGCCTGGCTTACCTTATCAGCAGTAGGGCCAGTGTGGGTTTCATCAGGCGCTCGATGAAGCAGGAGATATGGGCAAGCTGAGGCAGCTTTAGAGGAAAGCGACGCTCACACACAAAACAAGATTGGCTTGTCTTCAGTGCAAAATAAATGGCGTTGTTGAGGCTCAGATAGTCAAAGAAGAAAAGGAGAGACTGCTTTAAGGTGCAACTTACCTGATAAGAGGCCAGCTGTGATTAAAAAAGGTAAAAGGGAACGGAGGGCTTAATGCAGTTCTCGTGGAGAGAAAACTGTCAAGAACTTTCTTAAGTAGCAAGCTTGGTAATTGGACACAGAAGTTAACACTTGTGGAAAAGACACAATAACTTTTTTAATTGTCTGTTGCCAAAGCCCAATCGCGTGTGGTGAATAGGGGCGAGCAAACCTGATTCCCATTTGTTCTACCTGCTAAAGTTGCAGAAAAAAAATCATATGAATATGCAGACTTTAAAAAAAAACACCCCAACCCAAATAGCACTCTCAAAAGAAAATGGCAAAACATATGTCCAAAAGAATTGTTCACATTCACAATTTTTATAAACACAACTCAAAGATACATTAACATTACTTCCAGTCAGTTGGAAAAATAAAAATACCTTTTTAAACCTAAATCTGTACTCTGAGCTTCACTTTAAATACACATTTATTCAATCTGCCTTCTTATTACAAAGAGGACTGAGTATTTCTGTCAAACAAAAAATCCCTCCTACATATGAAGATTTTCCTCTCTACTTATAGAGCGGGGATTTGTAACCCTAGCCAACCCAAATTCATCAGTCACAAAGTTCACTTTGGCCCAGGCCAGCTTGGCCTCTGTTAATAATAAGCAAATAGTGACCACTAACAGCAGAAAGGCTGGAAACTACATATTTTTGAATGCTGTTGATTATAATACCTAAACAGAAATCTTAATTGACTAAAATAAGCATTAATAGATCAAAGCTTTACAAAAACTGGACAACATAAATTGGGTACCCAAACTCTGATTTGTGCATTTCTACCTAAAACACTTATTTTAGAGACACAGAACCCTGACATTCTGCAGAAATGTTGCTCAATCTCAGCTAGCTACAGAGACTCTTACAACAAAAGGGTTTTCTGCTCTTCTGCCGAGCCTTGCCAAATTTGCAGAAATGGAACCTTGTGTTGCCTTTGAAATAAAAGGAATCCTGCTACGTCTGAAGGTCAATGGGTTGCTCTTCCTCACCGAGCAATTTGTTTCTTTCAAACCACTCTAGATTGTTAAAGATGTACTTTGTAGGGGTGTTGCTGCATCTCTTCCTAAATGTAAAGTGCCTCGTATTATCAGAGGGAGCTCTCTCGCGGCACTTCACGACTTGCTTTTGCCTCTAAAACACATGCTCAGAGGGGGAAAAAAGCTGCCACCTGAGAATATGGAGAGCTGCCATGACCCAGAATGACCGCAGGAATCCTAAGTGTAAACGGTGAATAAGGGATGCCGACGGCCCAGCTCCACAGGGCGTCTTGTGCTTTTCTGAAGTGGGCCCTAAAAGACGGTCTTTGAAGCACACAAATTGTGGTTTATCAAAGAGATGGGCCGTAATCTTGGAAAGCAGGCAGGTGTTGACCACCTGCTCTTGTGTTCTGAGCCAACCCCTTCAGAACAGCCATTCCAAAGAGCACTAAATGAGAGGAGAGGAAAACAGGAGACTACAAGGATGAGAGCAGGTTAAAGAGCAAGTCAGTGTAAGCAGAAAGGCAAACATTAAGAGGGGAAAGAAGAGTAGGGTGGCTTAGTGAATTACAACGAGGAACGAGAAATTAACAGGAGGCAAGAGCCATGAGAGAGCAAAATAACAACTAAATGGCAACGACCGGATGAGTGAGTGAGTGAATGAATGGGTGAGTAAGAATGTCACACTTGAGCTGACAAAACATCACCTCCTCTTGTCATGGAAGGGAAGGCCAGGCCAGGGGGAATTGGAATGAGTGGAAATGCTGGATCCCAGGCCCACTGTGGCCATCACTGTCACTCACGTCTGGCAGCACAACATGTTCCAATGACATAAATTGTCCCTCGAGTTTGAAACGGCGCAAGAGACTCCCTCTTTCCTCTTCCTCTTTCACACACAGGACAGACATTCTCTAAATTTTACTTGAAACCTTTTGTTTGATCCTGTCAATAATGCTCTGTTTCATTGAACTATCAAAATCTATGTAATTAACAGCTGGAGTGGTATTAGCTGTACGTCAAAGCAGCTGAAAAGAAATGTGCCCTCCATCCAATGAATATGTAGAAGTTTCTAGTTGTAAAGTGGGAAGTTGAATTAATTATGGCTGAAAAACAATGATAGGAAATTGTGTTGGTTTATCAATTCCCAAGTCAAAAAACTTGATGCAGTTTTTATGTAATTTTAGTCTCCAAAGCATTAAATATCCAAATAAAACAAAGTCGCCTATCTCCTCAAATCCAATTTCTTCAACTCAATCGTCCTTACTACTCGTCCTCTGGGTTGAATTTTCACCAACCAGTGTTGGCAGAAACGTTCCAAACAAATGTCCCTGATTGTACCTGGAAGAACCCGGTAAGACTGTTTGCGTGATAGAATTTACATGGCATAACTTTCACAGTGAAGTGGATTTCTTTCGTGGACTTGAAGAACTGTACACCACCTAAGACCTTCATTCTTCATGTGGCAGAATATCCCAGCTCCCTGATCCTCAAATCTGTTCATGTCTCGAGTTGTTTTGCTTTGTGTTTTCCAAAGCTTCCTTTTTGAGTGTTTACATTCGCTCTTATTCCGTTAGCACAGCCAGAAAAACGTGTGAGTCAACTTGGGAAAAAAGAAAGATAAAAATCACCCTTTTCAACTCGTGGACACACCCACATCACAGTTTTTCTTGCCATCATCTCACAAGCTAGAAAACAGCCACCACTAACTGAGAAAAAAGAAAAAAAACATGCAAAGGAACAAACGAGAAGGTATAAAAATATTCAGGAACACGTTGAGCTTTAACAGTGTCCAACAAGGTCACATAACACCACACATGAAAAAAAACATGTTTAGTAAAAGGGATTTATAAAAGTTTATGAACGTTTAAAATTTTTATGTAAGATTTCACATTTGATCAAATCAGCAAACACGGCCCCTAGGAGAAGGTATGGCTGTTTCGGGTTTGCTACTTCCACAGACAAATTAGCTCGACTTCGACAACTAGAACCAAAAACAACTCAGGAAACCAATCCTAGTCACTCCGTTCAATACTCCCGTCCCTCACTTCTGATGTCCATCGTGGCGCCTCAACGTAATGTGGTGACACCGTTGGCAAAGGTCCATAATCATGTGGAAGGGACCGGAGCTTGGTGCATCACATTGTTAAACAACTCATGAATAAAGACATTTTTGAGAACCAAAGCAATATGTTTAGAAAGGTAGAACAACTCCTCTTTCACTTTCTGTGCTCATATGATTGAGAGTGCAAATAGCAAGTTATGAACTAACCTGTCAACACGTCATATCAAAACAAAGAGAAAAGCTAAGTGTTGCAACTCCAACACTTACTTTTTTGTATTCCTATGTGTTACATAAATAGTAAAACTATGTGTGTGTGAACTGCAGCAGAGAAATGTGTTTAGAAATTGTAGGGGAGGAGAAATATAAGTTCCTCACTACATTAAAAAATAAACTGGTTGTGAGTGAGTCTGGCAGCACACCATCAAAATACCACAAAAAAGTTCAGCTTAAGAGTTTTCTTTTATCAAAAGCATTGTTATGGAATTAGAAGCAGTGACAGGGTATTAAATGATGCCTCCTGCATCTACAGGGTATCCAAAGTGATCTCCAGAGGTCATTATTTTAGAGGTGGAGTAAATCTCGTCAGTCCGTCACAGAGCAAAGAATTAAACATCTACAGTGACTAATTAACATGCATATTTTTGGGCTACGGGGGAAAACTGGAATACCAGGAGAGAACCCTTCCACGTATGAGGAGAACTCCAAGCATTAAGATAAATTACAATTGGGGTGAATTGACCCCAATTCTTATTTTGTTTATTCATGTGTAGCAAAATAAAAATTGTTTTTCGATGAAAAGCAACTACGTTAATTGCGTTGAACTTTACTGTCATACCATGATACGTCTTTTAGCTTTATATTGTAAGATTTCATAACAACAATTTGCCCATCACTAGTTGTTTAAGACTTTTGGGTTCATCTAGAAATCATGCATGAACCTGAATGGATTCAAATTATTTTAAATCCATTTCAACCCTTGGAGTTTCCTCGGGCTTTATTGTTATTTTCCCATTTTCAAGGTCTCTGTGTTTTGTTTGCTTTAACTTTATTGATTTTATGCATTTTTATCTGTTAGCCAGACTTTTCTCCAGCCTCTGATGAAATCCTTCTTGGAATGGTGGTTCCAGATCGAGGTCTTCAGTAGTGGTTAATGATGTGTTGAGAATCATTTTGCCACTCTAAGAATGCTGTGACCTTCCTCGGTTTTTGTGTGGCTCAATTAAAGCAGCTGCACTTTTCATTTGGGTTAAACAGTGGCCCAAGTCTTATTAGCAAGCACGAGATTGAAGGACCGAGAGCGGGCTCCTGAGAAGTGGAAGATACTAGGGAGAGTAAGCAGAGTGAGACCAGAGCGAACATTCCCATTAACACATTTCCTGCCGCTATTTTCCAATTAGCTTGGTATCGATCAGCTACCAACCCTCTTGCCGTGCTGTGGCTTTCACAGACTGGGCTCGTGGCCACTTTACTCTCAAGTTGTGTTGAGATTTCACCACACAGTGGAGGTGGACAAGCAGGCTCGGTTTGGACGCCGTCCAGGTATGCTGGAGCAGTAAATTGGCTTGGAAATCCTTTTCATTTAATGTCCCTGTCCTCTCATTGCAAGATGACTGCTTCAACAAGTAAATAAAAAAAGCAAACGCATGCATCCATGTAAGGTTTGTGCACTGGTACTGAGGGGTACAAACATCTTCTGGAAAAGTCATAGTTGATTTGATCATACTGCTAGTGTGAGGAGTGAATTTTCATAGAGAAACTACAAAGACTTACACCTAGAAGACTCAAAAAAGTCAATGTTTTGTCTGCAAATTTCTGGGAATTAAAGAAATCGAAATACAAGGTAGTTAATCTTACTTTTGAACAATCTCCTCCAACAGTCTGCACAATGGGTGTCTCTGTGATGGCTGGTCTGAACTCCAGAATGGCAAGGCAAGAAGGAGAGAAGGTTAAACCTCCTGTGATTAAAAAGAAAAGTGGGATTCTAATAATGTCGCCATCACACCATGATGATGGCAGTTACTGTGATGTAGCTCTATAAATGTCTTTCGTTGACTTAACATATTTTCCTCTGACCACTAGCCAACAGGATGAACTATAGAGATCAAAACTATTTTAGATAGCAGATTTAGTCCTGAAGCAGTATTAACTGAATGTTGTTTTATCTACGAGAAAAAATTAGCTGTAAATTTTTTAAATGGCATACAGTATGTATGGCAGAAAGGGTTAGGGTCGATTACTTTTCACAGATTAAACATAAAAACTTGTGTTTGGCACTGTATGGTGTCGCACTTAGCACCATTGCCTTGCAGCAAATAGGTTCAATGTCCTGGTCAAAGCCTATTATTGTGGAGTTTGCATTCCCTCCTGGTGAGTGGTTAGCTTTTCTCCAGGTACTCTGCTTCACACTCTCCAAAAGCATCTATGCAAGCATAGTTGTCAGTCCTCTACAAATTTGTGATGCAACTTATGGAGGAAACTGGTGAGGATAGCCACTGCTTTGCCAAAAGGAAAAAAGGATTTCCTTTTGCCAAAATAAGGATTCCTGCAAAGTAGGGGTATGGATGTCTCTTTTTTCTGGTTTGCAAGAGAGTAATAAGTCAAAGCTTGCGAAGTGAAAAAACATGAAATTCAAGAGGGAAAGAATCAGTTAGTTATTTGAACACTAGCCAGTTGGACCTAAAATACAGAGCAATTAAATTGCAACTACTCTTTGAAGCTTTGGCTACCACCTTACAAATCACAAGCTTTAGTCAACTTTGAGTTATAAATGGGAAGCATTCAGCGGCAGACGTTCTGAGGGTCAGAGTTGTGTTGAGACTTTCCAGCTACATAATGGATGAGGATGAAAATAGCAAATTATGCAACAATATCACTTTGGTCCAATAGGTGGCGCCAAACACACAACCGATGAAGAGTGACCCACCCATCTAATTCGGAGTGGTTCATGTCAATATTCAGATATATGAAATGGGGAGGCCACCAATCCATCACAAGCCACACAGGGACTTGCACAGTAAACAGCACACAATCCTACCTTACGGAAGTTGCCGGATTACCAATTTACAATCCATGGATGCTGAGAACATGCAAACTCCATGCAGAGAAACACTGTTGTAGATTCAAGTCCAATTACTTCTTAACCAGCAGCAGGAGGATGAATATATCAGGATTGTTGTGTTTAAGAAAAAACACTTTGTAAGGGGATTGGTGCTGTGCCAATATCTAGCTGCAGACTAAGTCTTACACTGAGCTCTCCACTCTCAAGTCCCAACGGACTGAACTCTTCCTATTTTTCATCTGCAACGGAATAAGAAAAAAATCCACAGTCTGACAGCTTCTGTTTGTGAAAAAGCACAAACTGGCACTTCTCTTTGTTCGTGGTTTATCTTTACAAACATCAGGGTTAAGTGTTAAGGTTATGTTCAGTCTTAAGTTAGGTAAGTGGCCTTCTCTAGTCCATTTATTTGTGAAACAGACAGGACTGGGTCATAAAAAGAAATGTGTCCAACACCAGAACACTTCTTCAGTCAAGTGTATTTGTTTAGAACATTTAGCAACAGATGAAGGTGATTTATATGATCAGCATAATCCACAAAACAAGCAACAAACCTTACAGTTTGCCATATGCCATCATCAAGATCATCAAGAATAAGCATTGTCACACAAATCAAATATATCAGCTGTTTTTAACACAAGGCAACTCTAAACAAATGGGGTGCTAGCCTAGATTTAAACTCTGTGTTTCAGCAGTCTTTCAGTTTTCTGGAAGTTTGTTCCAGAATTTTGGTGCTTAAATACAAAATGCTGCTTCACCGTGTTTGGTTTTGAGGATGCAGAGCAGGCGAGAACCAAAAGACCTGAGTGGTCTGGAAGGTTGATACAAAAAACAACAATGGGTCTTTAATGTATTTTTGTAGCTGAGCCATTCAGTCATTTCTTAAATAATATACTAACCATGTTCAAGGTGAAACAAAATAAGAAATAGGAGAGCAATGTCCCAACGAATGGCTTGGAAATAAAGAAATCGAGATTCTCGCATTTTCAACCAAGTTCTGCAAATGTTATTTTGTCTCATAATTCATATATGGTGTTTCCCTCCCTACATCTGGACATACTATCAAGCTCATGTTTGGTCAACCTTGGGTACTGTTGTCTTGCAAGAATGACTTCAATGAAGAGAAAGGAGTAGCACTGCCACACACAAGACAGAGGAACAAAGGCTAATCGAGACACACAAAGAGTTCACTTGACAACCAGCTGACCACAACAACACAGCTACACGAGCAGCATGGAGGCAGAGAAACAAAAGACAGGACAGGGCAGACAGAGCAGCTTTCTAAATAAAACATATGCTTATCCTAGACAGAGTTCTCAGAAGGATAAAACAATAAAAGATTATGCTAAAACCGATTTTCCATACTCCCTATGATGTGTAGCACTATATACTGGTGTGCTTACAGGATTCACTGCAAATTTATTGGACATTTTCCCCTGTAAACAGCTGCAGACAGCAAGTTGTTAATTGAGAGAAGCCAGAGTGAAAAAGCCAAATGATGGGAAACAAGATCATCTGCACTGAGGATGTCACACTCATTTTAGGTTTCGCTGATCCCAAAATACTCATTAGCGCAGCTTTTAACAAAACAAAAACACAGTAGATTTAAATTGCTTCATGCATGATTAGGACAATAAGCAACAGGTTCTAAGCTGTTATTTAATAGGTAACAAAATGTACAATAAAATGAAATCGTGTTTCTCTCATTTGAAGGATAATGATAAGGTAGAGTCTTCCTGTATATGATCAAGAAATCTAACATCACTTTGGAGGAGAGCAACACCTGGCACATCTCTTTAAACCCAAGCAGCAGAGAATGTTGCCCAAAAAAGTGCAATTCGTTGGTTATCAAGTGTTTATCCAATGATTTCTGTTAAGTTGAACCAAAACAGCAATCTCCTTCTTTTCATGTCTATACTTGATGCTGTGTATAATAAACTGCCTGGCCAAAAAAAAACAAAAGTTGCCACTTGCATTTAACTAAGCAAACGAGCCTCCTAATGGATAATTACTGCATGGTGATTATGTTTCAGCTGGCAACAAGTTATTTAACCTCAACTGGTGCAAGGAGTGGCTTTTCATTTCTTGACCGTGTTGAAAGACACCTCCCATGGTTGTGGAAAAGGTGCCAGTCTGTTTGAGAAGGATCAAATCATTGGCATACATCAAGCAGAGAAAATATTTACTACTAAAAATGGGTTAAGAAGTGTCCAACACATTAAAAACTGGAAGGATGGTGGGGACCAACATCTTTGAAATGACAAAATTATAAAGAGTTACTACTTTACAAGATACAAGTATATCCCACTATTTCATAAAACTTTCTTAGAAACGTCTTCAAACACAATAAGTGGATTTGCTATCACTGTTTTCCAATTCAATAAATCTACATGGTTTGCACTTTTGCTGAAGAAACCTTTTAAAATCAATCAATAACTCTTCTTAATACTCCCTCATATGCCCAGTTCCATTGTAGAGGAAGGTACTTATCATTCTGTATTAGCAGATCTTGCACAAATAACCACGAACAATGGTTTTGAAGAGTCTCTGCCAAGGTAAGCAAATCAATCAGACAGAATCTCTTTTGTTTCCTGTGCAATACTGTGTGTTTTTTCTTTTTCTACTGTTCTTTTTGAGAACTATTAAGCTCATGAAGGTAGGAAATAAAAGCTGCTGTCACAATGAGTGTCTGGAAGTGAACCCAGCACAAGCAGCACCCTCTTATCTGAGCTCAGCAAAAGTTCCCATCGATTGGGCTGCTGATTGTGCGTCTGTCAGCCTACCTGTCCGCACACCTTAATACCCCCCACCTTGCCTCTCTCTTCTATCCATTCTCCCAAGGCCTCATTGATCAGCCTTGGCTAGGCTGCTGCCCACTGATCAGTCAGCTTGATGTCTTTTGTGTCTGGGTGGAGTGAATAAAAGTGTTGGGATAATCAAACAAGAATGAAGGCAAGGGGGTAGGTGGAGTCAGTGGTTGGCCCATGAATGCAAGACTTAATTCGATACTTTCTATGCTCAAGTTTATGAGGATGTCTGTCTTTTATCCTATTTTGTATGAAACAGAAGGTTATAAATGAAGGGAGATATTTCAACAGTGATCTGGCTTGAAATATGGAATTTGTAAAATCGGATGGTTATGATGGCTAAGTGGACACGTAATGCGATGAGGTATACTCTGGAACATACAATGTAAACGCATATTACAATCAAATGAAAATTTTAAATCAATTCTGAATTCCCAGGGCAAATTTAGATGGGTAACAAAGTATGGGGGGGAAAAAAATCTGATTCCCCCCCCCCTCTATATACAAAATCTTTTCCATATTTTTCACACTTCTCCTAGACTGAAACCCAGCCAAATGATTAAACAAAGGATCAAAAGGACGTTGATTTGGGACTCATCCCGAAGGGTTGACAAGCCCCTCAGATAAACAAGAGGCAAACTTTCGTCCAATTCCTGCTCATGCCATGAGCACCCCTTACTTTTCTTTCCAACTGTGGACACAGAGAATAATTGCATCCATGAGACTGCATAAATTAGCTGGGTGTTGTGGCAAATCTATAGGCAAGTGGATGAGGCCTAAGCAGGGGATCAGCGCCTCTCAAATTTCTGAGCAGAACCTCACAGAGAGTCACAAATGGGACAGATTGATTAGAGGGGGGCTGGATAAACTATAATTTCCCTTTCAGCCTTGTCAATAAGCATTTAATAAAGGGGGATGAAACAAAGTGGGAGGTGGTGGCTTGGGTGTTATTATGATAAGTGAAGCTTTATGAGGATATTCTGTAGCAAGGTGACAGAGGGGAAAATGGTACTGATGGAGGCACAGATTGACGATGCATATGCAGAATAATGCGCACAATCGTGGGAAGGAAATATTCAACCAGATGGTAACCTGAAGAGGCAGTGCATAAATGCATTTATTAGCAGCCAGACAATTCCACAAAAATTAGGTTCAGGGAAAAATAGTTTACAGCCTGATATTGCCCAATCAAAACACATACATATTCTGATATTCACAAATAACTTGTGAATAAGTTATTGTCACATGAAAGCTGACTCCTGGCTTGCTGCGACAGCAGAAGAATTTCTAATCAATCTTTTAAAAACTGAAGACATAAACAAGCATTTACCCAGTTTGGAAGCCCCCAGTGTGGCTGGGGATTGGTAGGTTTTCCTTTCCGTCCTCCATGTTTTCAGTCAATTCGTGCCTTAGATAAAAAGAGCTTAGAAAGATTATCCCCCTGGCTTGCATGCCATTATCATTAATCAGTGTGTTATTGACTGCTCTGTCCTTTCCTGTTTCAAGTTCAGGCCTCCCTTAATCCACAGATTCTGCCCAGAAGACACACACCTGACTCTGGGAGGCCCAGCGCAGCTTGAACCACGTCCACCCTTGCAGGCATAAATCGATTCGCAGTGAGCCCCCTCTCCAATCAAAATGCCCAAACATTGTGACTGCCGATGTAAATTCTCCTCCTTACAGTATCTGGAGACTTGTTCCTGAGAATCTGCTGCAAAGGCCAAAAGAAATTAAGCTTATTATGTGTTCATTTTCACGGAAATCTGTATCTAAAAGGCATGTGTCAGACACAATTACAGAATTAAATACCCTAAATTACAATTTAAAAGTTGCTGGTTTAAAGAAAAATGTAAAAAGTACATTTAGTTAAAATCTAGTTAAATACTGGAAAATATTGTGCTGATTTGAGGAGCCTCTGGTGTATCTGTTCAGCTTTACTTTGTCTTGATGTTATATTGCATTGAATAAGTTCAGTGTTGTGCAGATGGCTTCAGTCATTCATTTACTTTATTTATAGGTTGGTTGAAAAAACTTCTCGTTATTTTTTTCCACGTATGCTTCAGTCATTGTTTCCACTCACCTCCAGTCCAGTCCAGACCATTAAGAGACTTTTTAAAACATAACTCTGACCTAGGAATTATTTGGTGGTTAAAAGTGCTTTTAAAAATCAAGGACTTCACAATTTAAGAGTCAATTTGAAGAAGCACATTTTGACATTTCTTTCCCAGCAGAATGCCACAGCACAAATTATTATTGTTTTAGCTGATTACATGCACATACATAGTATATTGAGTTATTTTAACAAGAACGTTGCATTAACTAGCATTCATTTTTATAGCCTAGCTCTTACCCTAAACCTAACCATTACCGGTGCATGCTAAACCTAATGTTAGTCCTAAACATAACCCATAACCTTGATCATTAGATGTACATCCCTAACCTTAACCTCTACATAGGCTTAAATAACAGTTTAGCCCTATTGCTGATGTTCAAACAGGTCAGCAGAATAAGGAAATTGGGTTGAAGTGACTTTGAAGGTGCATGGCTGCACCCTAGTCAAAGAATTTCAGAAACTGCTGATCTGCTTGGATTTTCACTCACAGCCGTTATTTGGACTTACAGAGAATGCTCCAAAATGAGAAAACATCCAGTGAGAAACAGTTTTGTGGAAGAAAATCTGTGGCTGTAACCAGTCAGAGGAAAAAGAGCAGACTGGTCTGAAATAAGAGACGAGCAAAAGTAGCTCAAATCGCAATTGATTAGCACTGAGATGTGCAGAATGCAAAGCAGATTAAATCTTGAAGCAGATTGGTTCAAGCAGCAGAGGATGTCATCCAGTGTCCATCTTATCCACAACCAAAAGGAAACTGAGGCTACAATTCCCACAAGTTTTCCAAAACTGGACGATAAGAGTTTGAAGAGAATATTGTCTGGTCTAATGAGTCTCCCTTTGAGCTGCAACATGCAAATAATAGGGTCAGTATTTTACATAAACAACATGAAAGCATGGCGACATCCCAACTTGTATCAGCAGTTCAGGTGGTACCAGTCAACCCTGATTTAAACACCCAAGTCCACGAGTATTCAAGAATAGCAATGTTGGGAGAGCTCATATCACAAGCTACTTTCTTGAACATGACACAGAGTTCACTGTATGATGGCTGCCTCCATCACCAGATCCTCATCTAATGGAGAACCATTGGGATATGGTGGAAGTGAAGATTTGCATCATGCACCCAATCTCCATCAGCTGTCTCCATATTCACCTGATGCCATGATCACAATAAAGACCAAGATCTCAGAGAGAATGTCTGAGATGATGTTAAATCTATACCACACAACTCATGAACTCTCTAAAGGTGATTAAATGTTTGAAGGATTAAAATAAAACCATTTGATCATGAACAAGAAAGAGATGAAGCAATAATCTATATTCATGCTGAACAAAATGCTTCCTCTGGGAAATGTTGAGCTTTGAGTGCTCTCCTTCACAGACGATATCCATCTCTCCTACATCTGTGCTATATGCTGTATGTCCACAAACATGGCCACGCGAGGATGTTTGTTTACAGGTGAGGTATGTTATCTTAGCCGTGTTTGTGTGCACCATTGTTTTGAGTGGTTAAACACTTTATGTGGGGCTGCCTCTCACTGTTGACTACAGCTATTTACAGACACGCACAGCCTGGTCAAATAGATGGAGATAATCTATGCAAATGCATTCTCAATCAAAAGCTATTTAGCCGCCTGTGTAGTTTCCTGTACGTGTTCATTGAGACAGTTCCCTCAGGGCCCGCCGGTGGAGTTGGTATGGTGATACGAGACTGATTAAAAACAATGCAAAGTGGTTTGTTTAGCTTCAAGAACACCAGACAAATTTGTGTTCTCTTAGTGTGCAATGAGTGTTATATTACCAAGATGCAAGAAGCTTGTTTAGTTGCATTGTTGTTAGACATGCAATGCAAACACCATCTTCTTGCCTTGGGGAAAATGATATAAACCTGCGTCAATCAATATCTTTTTTTTTTTATGTATATGTTGCTTCACATTGTTGTGTAACGTGAAAAACGATGTTTGCTTGTCCAATTAACATCCGCAGTTCATATCACAAAAAATAGTTAAAACAGAGCAAGCCAACAAAGATAAGATATTCAGTCAGGCATAACTTTTATAACCACCACAGGTTGAGACATGAGCAATAGAGGCTTATTAATGTCTCACATTGGGCTTGGGTCTCTGGATTCGATGTACTTTGCATAGAGGTCATCAAACCCCTTCTTATTGGTTTCTGGTGAATATACTATTGAATTTCAGTTTATTTACACACCACCAATTAATAACAAATGTAATTTCAGAGAATTTTACATAAGGAAAACTGCAGTTTGTGTTGTCAGACATAACTGAATTCAGTATAAATTAAAGTAATCCACTTTATTTTAATATATAGTCAAATTCATATGAAATTAAGCAATACAGTCAAACACAGGTCATACATTTTCTGTTAAAAAGTTGTCAGGAAGTCCAGCTGATGGCACTAAGATTTTGACTATACTGCAACGTGTCTCTTAACAGCACGACAACTCCAGCAGAACCAGAGTTCGCTTAAAAAAGTAGCACTTCACCAGTGGATCCATTCAGGAAATATACAAAGTTGAATATAAGCTCCTATTACTTCAAGGCAGGATTATGGTTATGCAGAGACAGATTTTACGGGTTGCGCTTAGATTGATGCCACATGACACATCCTCCTCCTCGTTGTCCAGGACTGCTGGCTTGATTTTTGAGAACTAGCAGCTGTGCGGCTCCTACAGTGATTTATGAATTACCGAGGGGAGCTCAGAGGCGACTAAACCTTTCAAGGTTATGACGGAGATTTAATAACCCCTAGAAACACAGGCTATTAGTATTTTTCTATGGGAAAGAAAAGCAAAAAGAGTATAGGTATTTCTGCCATGAACTGCATATCAATTGCATCAGCAGTTAACAGGAGAGCCAGCTGAAGAAAAATACACTAGGCCAGCAACACTTTTGATGACAGAAAAAAAGAGAATGCAAAGTTAATTGCCTCAATATTAGCAGAAAGCATATTAATGGAGAGTAGTAAGAGAAGTTAGGAGAAGCTAGCAGCTAAAGCACACAGCAGCAAAACTATGAAGATAGCTAGAGATAATCTAACCAATTCACCTAATCCTAAAAGTAGATAGTGTCTAACTTATGGACAAAGACACTGTCCACAGTAGAGGAGAAACCAAAGTAGAATGCTAACCAAAATATTGGTTTGCATTCTACTTTTAGAATCTCTAGGATTAACATTGTATGTGGAGTCTGAGTGTGAAAGAACAAAATTAAAATCATTTTGTGTTCTCCAAGCAGTTTATGAACAGGTAAACTACTGTTGGGTGCAAATAAATGTTTTCCAACATATATATAGAGAAAATAATAAAATACCTTTAGTGTCATTATATATGTACAACAAAATTGATTCACTTGATCGATGCAAGCACTGCCTGTTTTATGGTAGGGGTTATGATGTAAGGTCATGTTGGTGGAAATGCAGATAAACTAACGGAAAACATGGTCTGAAAATGCAAATTTGGATTGTACCACAATGTATTGTATACCTGTGTGTGCGTGCGTGCATGTCCCACACAATAACTAGATGTGTAAGAAAATGGCCAGCGGGGGCAAATATACATATATACAGTATATATATACTGTACATACTTATATATATACAAATAAATAAATAAAGTATTGTTAGTTGTATTACAACGGACAGAGAGAAAAACAAGTTGAAACTGAATCTTCAGTTCCTGTTGACATACAAGCCATCATTAGTACTGCACCAAAGACTGCTTTTCCAAGAAGTTAAAGGCACAATTTAAAACTCCCACACAAGATTGCCTTAAATATGTTTTCCATGTTCTTTTTTTATTTTGATTGCAAGCCCTTATGCCAATAAAGAATGTGCAGAGTGTGTTATTTAGTGTAATTGAGGCTGTTGCAAGAATATTAGTAGCATCCACATGTTGTTTCTGCAATGAGTTATTCTGCTAGTGTTCATTTAATTAGCAATACTGTGAAAAACAAGCTCTAAAAACACAACTGACAACCAAGCATGTGTTCACACTAGCATGTGTTTCCATATGCCTGAATGTAGCTGTAACAAAAGGAAACATGAGGGATGTGCAAAAGGAAGCCTTAGTGTACAGGAGAGGAAACTACTCTCCCTACTACCAATCTCTTTCTTGGGGTTTTCTCTGTTAGACTAGAGGGGAAGCTAGTCAGAATTAGTGGGAAGATTGATGTAGCTAAATACAGAGTAATCCTGAAACAAAGGCTGCAACAGATTTGTTCATCTGCCAGTAAGACAAGAACCCCAGATCAACAGCCATACCACAGGCTGTTGATCTTAAAAAGTTCAGACCAAAACACATTCATGAGTTCAAATGATTCTGTCATAATATAGACCTAAATCCAGTTGAACATCTGCAATAGACACTGAAAATTGATCCCAAGTCATTAAGTGGAATACATTATGATTCTAGGAGCTTTGTCAATTCTAATCCAATAGGTTGATCAATTCTAATTATGGGTTATGAATATAATGTTCAAACATTTTTAAGATACTGACATGTTTGACCCAAACAACTTGTGTTGGTGACCACTTGGACCTTGCTAACAAGTACACGGCTGTATTCATACTAAATGAGGTTCATCATTGCTTTGCTCTTCTGCTAATAATCCAAACCTTCATTTTCTTTATCTGTTGGGTACTATGCACCACTACTGAAGTGGTAGTATTACTGTTGCCACTAACAAGCACAGCAAACATGGCCCCCAAAAAACTGGGCTGACATTTGTAGAAACCCTTACTGGACCATAGAGGGTTGGTACAGATGACAAACTTTCTGTCACTCAGTTGAGTGTATAGTAGAGAAGACTAGAAGTTATGAATCATTAGACCTCAAATATGGACGAGGTTGAGTTCATACTCATGATCACAACTAAAGACTTTTAAATGAGAGGAAAGGATGGGAAAAACTTTCAGTCTCTAGATGTGCAACCCAAAATAAAACCCAATTATGTTTGTGGTTGTAACACGTCTACTGTGGCAAGGGTGCAAATTTCTTCGCAGGGTTTAGTCCTTTTAAATTAAGTTCTCCTCACCCATCTATTCATCAGCATTCATGGAATGATGGTGGGGATGAAATGTTCAGCTTGTCCTTTCTTGCCAACTGTGTGATGCAGAAAGTTTTAGCTGCTTGTAGATGAGCAGATTTTTTTATTTTTTTTTTGCAGAACAACATATTGCTCTGTGCCACAGTTTGGCATTTTCACTCAATAAACCTTTGCCCATGATCAGCATTTTAAAAAAGTAATCCTGTAGAGCGGTTTCCGGATCTTCCCAGCAGCTAATGGGCACATGTTGAGGGAATCAAATTAGTCTACCCTGCCACATGTCCACATCTCCACTGAAGTCTCTTCTCTATCAGCACGCTTGCTCTGTGCGAGCCAAAAAAGTCATTCCTGCCCATCGTGCTTTCTGTAGTGCTATCCCCTCTTCCTCGGCACACAACGGAGCCGAGAGCCAAAAACCTGCCTCTCCCAGCCACCCACACTCCCCCTGCCTCTCTCTCCTTTCCCTCACCTCCCTTGCTATACTCCAAAGTCTCCTAATTCCTGTTGCACTAATTGAGGCTGACAGACACAGCTAATTATGCGCAGATAATCTCCTGCATCTGACTAATTATAATTCCCATTAGCTGCCGATAATACTCATTAGATCAACTTTCTCAAGAAGAAATTGGAAATAATAGGTCGGGCTCAACACTGCATCTATTCGGCAATCATAGGTAGGCCACTTGGTGGAGGGGGAATCGCAGGGGAAAGGGGGCTGTTTGATGTAGGGGAGGCAGCCTGCTTGTTGTCGTTGGCCGCTGTGGAAATAGATACGCCATCTGATCCAAATGAAATCTGATACATCTCGACTGCAGCAGCAGGAGTAAAGAGAGACAGCCGAGGGGGATTGGATTTCATCATGTGGGTCTGCGTTCGGTCAGACGGTACTATGTTCATAAAAATAAACAACATATATTTATCTATATGTGTGGCCTCCGAGGCAGTTGTTGTATGAGTTTCAGCAGTGCCCCACTCCTTCTGCTTGACCACTGACGCTAGTGAAAAAAAGCAGTTTAAAAAGCCGTTACTCCAACTTGTGCTTACCTAGTGGGGGAGTTTATTAGCCCATTCTGCGGCATTATCACAGTAAAGCACCAATCACCAATCAGTAAATTGGCCATTTACCTTTGGTCCAATTCAGCCACCACTGTGAAATCTAATCCCATATTTTCTTTACGGCAGCTTTTAGCTCAGTAAAAATATCAGGTAGCAGGTGCTTAGAAGTGCTTTCATATCCTGTAGTGAAGGTTATTATTTAGCTATGGTTAGAAGTCTATTGTCATGGGGACGACATCCAGGGTAAACTAGTCATTACCCCTCACCTTTTTCACAAGTTTGTCATGATACTACCGCAAACTATAATGTGGTTTATTCTCATGCAGACCACCTGGTACAACACATTGTGGTCCAGACTTTGACTAGGCCATTCTAACACATACGTTTTAACCCAAGACATTCTGTTGTAGCTCTGGCTGTATGTTTAGGTTTATTGTCCTCATAGACGTATATAATCTCTGTCTCAAGTCTTTTGCAGCTTCTAAATTGTTTGCTCTCCTAGACTGACCTGACCAGCTTGCCGTACCCTGCTGGGAAAAGGAAACTTTACAGCAGAACTTTTTACGGCTTTCTTTCAGTCCGTCTTCCACAAAGGCTAGACTGTGGAGTTCATATGCAATACTTCCTCCATTCACTCGAATGCTCTGCAGCTCCTGCATTTACCATGGTATACTGGGCTTCTCCTGGGTTGTGCTTTCGTCAGCAGAGGAATATTTATACTGGTGAGCAATAAGTTTTAAAGGGGCTTAAACACAAAAAACCATTTTTCCTGATTTTGAAAAATGATGTTTCTTTTGAGTCACAATTATGTCCAACTAATGCAACAAAAACATTCAACATTAAGAATATTCAGTTTTAAGAAAAGGAGCTGAAGAGGGCCAGTCTTATTTATCAACACAGTGTCATGAAAGGTCCTGAAACCCTCAAATAAGATATCGATCGCACTGAGGCCTGACAAAAAGAGAATAAAAGTTGAACTTAACCATAAAGTACCTCACTTACTAATACCTAACTATGTCTTCAACGTTGCACATCTTTTCCTCAACAACATTCGACAACGCTTTGACATTCAGTACTTGCGGGTTTCCATGACAACCCATCAAATCACTCATAGGGAAGAGAACCGATGGCACTTTTGGGTCTTCTAATTAAAAGAGTGATTCAAAAAATATTAGGCTCTATGCGCGATACTTCTGTGCTTCATTGTATTCTGCAGTGTGATTAGGCAATAAAAGTGTTCTGTATCGCTCCCTCCACTTGTATGCATTCATCTTTAGATTTTAGCCCAGCAAGGCCAACTGTAATTCCCAACACAGGCACAGGGCTCCATGTGCCGGTTCCCACCTTCCCAGCACTGTCAAAAAATAATAAAACAAAACAAAAAACACTGGATTTAAGCCATTAGGTAGGGTTCACCAAACCTTGGGTCAAGATTGTAACCCAGTTTTAGTAAAATGGTTACGCATTTGACTTTCAGGATTTACAAAAAAAAACTTAACCTTGGATTCAAATTTTACTGGGAAAATATGTGATCTATCTGACAAACTCTGGATAGATGCAAACTTTATTCTCCATGTGTGAGGTCTCCTGCACATGTAGAATACATATCAGCCCTTCTGTGACCAAAACTGTCTCTTTTTGTGATTTGGAAAATTGTGGAAGAACAGACATAATTCTTCATTTGAAAATATGCGCCAAAGAAAGGCATGCAACTCTCTGCCTCCATGAAATGCTTCTAACAAGATAATACGGGCTGTTATCCCTGCATCCATTGAGCCATTTTGTGAAATAGGCCTCTTTTTGGTCCTAATAAGAGGGAATGTCTGGGGAAAAGTGGAAATCTGGTCGGCATACACATTTAACAATAGAAATAAACTAATATCCTATGGCTTAAGTGGTATATGAGCATGAAATAATTTGTTTAAGGGAATAAAATTGAAGAAGTTAAGTACACACTGGCATCAGGTGGATATAGCATTTGGTTATGAACTCAAGGGAGTAAATTTTGTTCTTAATCTGCATTTTAGATGCAGAATTAAACTAAGCCTGTTGCCTTGCAGCAAGAAGGTCTTGGGTTTGAATCGCAACTGAAGTCTTTCAACCCAGTGCACATGCAGGTTCTCCGGTTACTGTGGTTTCCCTCCCACAATCCAAAACCTACATGTTTTGTGAAGTTCATTCTCAGTATAAAATACACTATAGAATGACAACTGTCTATATTCAATTTATGACTAGTTCCAGTGTGAATGCTGAGCATAGCTAACACTATTTAATAGGTAGTCAGCAAATGTTAGCTTAAGTACAGTCCTGCTCACCATTATTGGCACCCCTTCATGTTTTGCATAGCTGAGTGAATATCTTCAGAAATAAATGGAAATGTTCAAAACTTAAATCAGCAGTATCTTTCAATTTGAGGTCCAAAGTAATTTAACAAAGACAATTACCATTTCAACATAAATATTTTAATTGCAAAGGACAAAACAGAAAACCAGCATGTGCACTAATATTGACACCCCTCCTTAATATTTGGTTGCACAGCCTTTGGCAGCAATGACTGCCTCCAAACACTGCCTGTTTCTTATATTCATCTATAAGCTTCTTGCACTTCTCGGGTGGCATTTTCTCCCAGACTTCTTTTGCAATATGCTCAAGCTCTTGTACATTTGCAGGGTTCCTTTCTCCAATGGCAGATTTCAGCACCCTCCAAAGATTTTCAATTGGATTGAGATCAGGACTCATTGCTGGCCATTTTAAAACAGTCCATTTTTTCCCTTTCAACCATGCCTGCGTGCTTTTGGAGGTGTGCTTTGGGTCATTATCTTGCTGGAGGACCCAGGATCTTCGCCTCAAACCAAGTTTTCTTACGCTGGGCAAGACATTTCGCTCTAGAATTGCTTGATAGTCTTCTGATTTCATGATGCCTGTGATACGGTCAAGGCCTCCAGTACCAGATGCCGCAAAGCAGCCCCACAGCATTATGGATCCTCCACCATGCTTGACTGTTGGTATGGTGTTCTTTTCTTTAAAGGCTTCATTGCGCCGTCTGTAAACATATTGTTTGTGTGAATTACCAAAAAGCTCCACTTTTGTTTCATCTGTCCATAAAACGTTGTCCCAGAAGGCTTGAGGTTTGTCCAGGTTCTCTTTTGCGAAGATCAAGCGTTCTTTTTTATGTCTTTTCTTCAGCAATGGGGTCTTCCTTGGCCTCCGCCCATAAAGCCCCACTTTGTTTAGTGTGTGCCGTATGGTACTTGTTGAAACAATCACACCAGACTGCTCCAGGTTGGTGTTTAGGTCTTTAGATGTTTGACGTGGTGTTTTTTCCACCATTCGCACCAACCGTCGAAGACTTCTGTCATCAATTTTTCTCTTCCCCCCACGTCCAGGGAGGTTCTTGACCGTTCCATGCCTGGAAAACTTCTTAATAACATTACGCACCGTTGAAACAGGGATACCGAGGTCTTTGGAGATGGCTTTATACCCTTTGGAGGTCTTGTGCTTACAAATAATAGCATTTCTGGTGTCCTCAGACAGCTCCTTTGTCTTTACCATTGTCACATGTGAAGATGGAATAACAGGTGGCTTTTAAAGTACCAACATGATCATTCATTGGTTAATTCATGTCACATGTGTGGAGGCAGTTCATCACAAGTGATCTTTATTTGTGATTTGCAACAGGTGAGCCGAATTGGGTTTTCATACCGATTTGCTGGAAAGGGTGCCAATACCATTGACATGGTAAATATTATGTTTTTCTTTGTTTTCCTCATAATGTTTATCTTTTAAAATGTTTTTTATCATTTGCTGTTTTGCATCGAGCACAAGCTATCAGCAGTAAAATGTTGTTTCACTTGATGAATTTCCTTCAGGAAATATTCCATTATATGTACTTAAACTTCATGGGTGCCAATAATGGTGAGCAGCACTGTACATCTGAATATAATATTCAGTTTAATATTTCAGGTTTGAGGTTATTCTGTTCAACCAAGTCTTTGGTAATATAAATGTTGGACATTAGTCACTTTACCCAGTATTCTGGGTCAAACCAATAAATCAAGGCTAAATCAATCCATGTTTGGGTTATTTTGATAAACCAGTGCTGAGCCAAGTTTAGTTGTTTCCAATTTAGACAATAAAGATGAGGCATTCGTTTGACATCAGCCAAAAACTAAAATGAGCAACATACTGTATGTCGGGCCAATCAAGACCAAAATAGCTGACATGTTCAAACACTTTCTAGTTAAAGAAAACAGAAGTTTAGAATGAAAGAAAAAACACTAATTTACTGTAAGTATTTGAAAACAAAACAAAAATTCACAACAATATCAATGTGATTACAAGAAAACAGTCTAGATAGTTTTATGCAGTTTTGCATTTGATATTAGCTTCAGGCAGAGTGAGTTTCTCCGACCAAAAATCCCGCCCAAGAAACAAAAACAGTAATCAACTCCACTGAAGTGAAACATGAGAGCACCTCCATGAACAGTTTTTCTTTTATATAAAACCAAAGAAAAAAAACTAAACACTTTTCCTGTTGTCTGCATCAAACTTGTTTTGATTCTGAATCTTCAGTGTCTGTGAATGGGGGACTTTGTTCTACAATCTTGAAGGTTTACTGTGGCTGCAGCAGGAAAATAGCTTACAAAGACAATCTGAAGTGTTGATAAAGAAAAATGTGAGTGCATTTGCAGAAAATGTGCAATAGCAGTGCTGATGGAAAAGCTAAAAAGGTAACATTTGGTCAGAAATTCAGCTCTCTCTTTCTCTGTATGCAGCATTTTCATTCCCATAATTGTCCCATTAGCGGGCTTTAACAACGGTTTCTCTCACAGAGTCTGATGTAAAAGGCTCTAAAGTAGCACTTTGTGCAGCTGTCATTTTTATGTAGGACGGGGTTTAGCATCAGTAGCGGCACTGGAGGCGGAGCCAGTGGTTTAATACGTTACAAAAGCTTGGTGTGACTCATGTTTAATGATTCCCATTGTTTCTGTCCAGCAATCGTCCGTCGCCCCTTCTGCACTGTTTCCTGATGAGAGGAGCAGTAACCACCTTAAGAGGTGCTTAGTACCTCCAGTAATGAGACAGAGAAAGTTTCCTGAGGAAATAGCAGCTGAGTGGGTGGACAAGTTCAAACCATCAAAACTATGTACACCCATGACCCATTTGTCTTCTTCAATAGTCAATATTGGGGTAAAAGATTGAAAAAATTTACTTCATCCTCTTTCTGCTCAGCTTGAACTCCTCTACCTCCTCTTCTCTCCACATTTCTGCCTCATCATCAAGCAAAATGAGTCGCGCACTGTCTCAGCGGTGTGTTCTGTCTCTCCTTTCACTTTCCCAATCGGTTCCCCATTCTCATCGGCTCTGGATTCTGGCCGAATGCTGGACTATTTCCATAACAGGAAACAACACTTGTAAATTTTGTACAGGAAGTTCAGCTGTCTAAAATGAGCTTCCAGAGAGAGAAGGGGGAAAAGAGGCTATAGAGTCCTATTTGCATGAGCAGACAGAAGGTTAATAACACAAGCCCCACTGTGAAAAGGGAGAAGAAAAAAGGAAGAACGGAGTTAGTAGGAGGGATGGAAAGTGCTGATCCTCCACTTCTGGCTCATGAGAATCCATCTAAGACACAAGGGAGGAGCGTGGAAGTAATTAGAGCCCCGTATATGTGATGGGTTTCATGTACAGCACCACCTCCTTTTTTTTCCACTGCGGCACCTCATTTTCCCCAAATACTTGTTGAGACAAGGCGCTAACAAAAGCAGGAGCTGCAAGTCTGAAAAGGGATCATTTTTAACCATCTGCTGCTGCAGCAGACACGCCAGGGTTGGTAAGACTCTTAAATCTCACCTAGCTAATAAAAAGCCAGGGGATATCTGATTTAATTTACTGTGTAAGTCAGTTTCTGTAACACATTATTGGGGCGTAAAGGTTCCCCAAGGTGTGACATTTTGACCTTTTATTTTCCCCTTAGGTCATGCACAGTGTAACCTCAATAATTCTAGTCTCCACTGGACAAAAAGTTTCTTCAGACTAAGCTGAACACCTTGGAATGATAAATATACAGAATTCTGGCAGCATTAAGGCACAGAATGTTCTTCCTTCTAGCTGACAAATTTGAACAGTTGAATCATCTTGTTTGATCAGCTGAAGCTTTAATTACACATTTAAAGGAATGTGATGCTTCAGTTAATGTGAATTTGACTTGAATCGTTTTTTTTTAATATTGATGCCAGGTCATTTCCACGTCTATTTTGATGGTTTAAAAAGTTAAGAGGATTATTCCCTAGTTCTGTGAAGAAAACCGTTCTCCCACTTTGTAGGGATAGATGACATGAGCTCCACCCGTCCACTACAACACAAATCAGAAATGGAGTCATTGACTGATTGGTTTGGTGTCCCTGACATGATGAAGATATTAGGGGTAAAGAGAAATTCTTCCACTTGTCAAGCTAAAAACATGTCAGTCTGAACATACAAGTGCAACATAACCACTTTCTGATCAGTTCACTTTATAAGTTTGTTGGGAAAATCTGTTTCTTTGTGCTGGTCTTGTCTTCTTCTTGCCTAACAGGAGAAACTCCTTTCCTTCACATTCTGATGCAGTCCAAGACCTCTGGAGAATTGACCAATGAAGTGGTGGTGGAAAATCACTGTGGCAATGCTGTACTTAGACGAGCTCTTGTCCTTGCCCCAGGGATTGACGTACAAGAAGGTGGAGTATGTGGTATCTATACACCGATTTAGAGGGAAGGTGTACTCGCAGAAAAACGAGCTTCCAGAGAAGACAGGTCTTTGTGGAGAATGGAGTGACTTAAACAGAGTGCTTGGCCAACTTTATTACAGAAATGTCTGCCAGAGGTGGCAGAGCCTCTTCAGAGTCTCCTTTTTCAATGGGTTTGAAAAACTGAAGACATTTGCTTGTCTTCAGCAAATTGTTTGTAGACTGAACTTTATCCCTTCAACCTCTGCAGCAAAGATACCGGCACTCATTCATCTATTTAAAAAAAAATAATAAGGCAACCTCTGGAGATGATGCGGCGCATAATCGCTCAACTTCTTTGGTCTGTTTTTGTTGGAATCCATTTCGTAAAACGGCTATATAGTCTCGGTCACAGTGCTACGGCTCAGTTTCAGGGTGTTGATGTTCTTATAGCCTTTGCCATTTTTATTAATTATTTTTCTTCTGATCCTCAGGGGCTACTTTGCCATGAGGTGCTATGTTGAACTTCCAATGACCGGACTGAGAGAGTGTGAGAGCGCACTTACGCACCACATAACACTAGGGAAGAAAAATGGCTAATTGGGTAAAATTTACAAATTTTAACTCGGGGCTGTTCTCATTATTGTTGCCAATGGGTTAGACATTGATGGTTGTGTGTTGACACTGTTACACAAGCAGAACACCGACTTCTTTACGTTGTTTAAAAGCCATATCTTCGGTGCAGTCCCATGAAAAGATATGATAAAATATTTACAAAAATGTGTAAGGGATGTACTTGCTTTTGTAGGTCTAATCTCTACCCTTGCATTGTGGTTGAAGAGTGCATTTCAGCAGTCACCAGAGGGAAATAATCAACAGGCAAACGGCTGGATCCCTGTTTGCTCTGGCACAATGAAGCTATTCTATTTTAAGACCATCTGTGGGTTGTTTTTTGAGGACTTGTGCAGACTTCTTTTCTGCCTCCTCAGATTGTACAAGCATAGATATGAGTACACTGGGAATAAGGCAGCAATACTTCATAAAAGTCTAATTCAAAGCTTCTGTTTTTATTTTTTCGTTTTGGTGTGCGCGACCATGGCCATTGGAACAGAATTTAAAATGAATTATGGAAACAAAGAAGAAGGGGGGAAATAGTTGCACAAAGCCACACAAACGCTTTATAAATAGCAGAGATCCATGGCAACCTGAGATTTGTTGTTTGCCGCCACACGCTGCTGAGAGCGAGACAAGAGTGCAGACTTAAATAACACCAGGAGATTGGTTTGCGAGAGAGGCAAAGTCAAAACAAATTACGCCTTTTCTATCACCATGGGCCTGCTGGTAAAGGATCTGAAATAGCTTTGTGCCTGGGGACATTTTTACCACTGAAAGAATATGGCGGCAATATCCTCGGAGGACCTTAAAAAGAAAAGAAAAAACAAAAGGATGAGGGACGGAGGAGAGGATGGGGAATGAGAGGGTTTAGTTTTACTTCAGATCACAGGTGGTGACTTGATCCCCTTAACTAACCTCTTTTTTTCCCACTTTATCCTCCTCCCTTTTGCCTGCCCCTTCCTATTTCATGTGAATGCCTGGGAAAAATGAGAAATACCTCCCGGGCCGACGCGCCTTCTTCTCTTTTGTTGTTTTCTAAAAGCAGGGCCCAAACGGGGGCTTGAATTACGACATTGTCCAAACGTAATGAAAATGGAATCCTCTCTTGGGTCAGCCCTGACGGTTTTATCCAATTTCCATCAGCTCCTGCTTGTTGATTTAACTTGTTTTTCAGGTAAACAATAGAGAAAGATGTTTGGGTCTGGTTTTTTTTTTTTTTGCTCCATTTAATCTGACCTTCTGCATACCTCTATCTAGTTGGCTCTCTGATGCAAATAATCACTTGAAAACCACACTCTTTGTGCCCAATCGCTTCATTTTCCCTTTGCAACATAAAAGCTGTTGCATCAGATATTTATCAGGGTTTTAATTGATTTTTGTTTTTGCAAGATAAAGTAATTCAGTGCGAGTGTTTCACTCTGGCCCTTGTGTTGTTCATTAATTTGTACCTAGTGGGTGATGCATCAAGTTGTTGCACTTCAGACCTTTTTACCTCTGGTATCTTGAGGAGGAGGAGTACATATGGCCACTTTGGTAGCTGGCATTTGATGGCTGTGCTAAAGGGTTGGAAGTCAGCCAGGCTTTGTCAAACGGTAGATGGATGGAAGCTCAAAGAACTCGCCCTGACCCAGGACAGCCTCAGCATCAAGGATGAGAGGGACAGAATGAAACTCTGATAAAGCACTTACAGCAAATAAAAGAAAAATAAGAAACCTTTGTTTTGTTTGGGGGGCATCTTCATGAAAATATTTGCAAATGCCAAATCTGGGCAAACTTTTGCCTTAATTACAATTCTGAAACTAGATGGAAAGGTAGAGCTGCTCCTAAAATAGTTCTACCTAGCAAATGTTGCCTCTCATTCCTGGTACTGGCATTCATTTGACAAATTTCACAGCAAATTTGTCAAAACCTGGCATCTCCAAAGACCAGACCTGTTTGTGTCTTGCATATTGGGCCGGGGAAAAAATAATAGTAGTAAAAGTATTTGATGATGGTGAAATTCTGATGTTAACCTATGAAAAAACATGAAATTGAGGAGGCAGTGCACCACCAATGATCTTCTTAAAGCAGAAAAAGTAAAACACTTTCAGTCAGAGCAACTACACATCACTTCCTACTGCTACTTCCTTTGTAACTAACCACCTGGCTTTCTGTAAATCCCATCCAAATGCAATGATTGGTGTTTGAATAAAATGGTATGGGTACTTGATACTTGAATAGCGCTTTATAAAGTCCAGATGACACCTAACGCTTCACACAACATTCAGTTTTTCACCCATTCACACATACATTCACATCCTGATGGTGGTAAGCTACTAGATGCCACAGCTGCTCTGGGGCAATTAGAGGCGGGTGAAGTGTCTTGCCCAATGACAGAACTACACTGTATAGCACTGCAATGTTTTTAAAAAAACTAATCTGGATTTTTACCAAAGATATAAAGATAGTGGCCTCCTACAAGTAAAACATTTGATTCTTTTAACCTCAGTTTAAAAATGTTGAAATCATAAAAAATAAAGATCTGTATGAGCCATTTATTCAGTTTAATGCCGTTTAGCTAGCACAACAATCTCTCCCCCAATAGCTGTGACTACTTAAGCCTCGTCTAAACGGTTGGACTTTCCACCAAGTTGGTACAAATCCATTGAACACTGGATGTTTTACTGCTTTCCCAGGTATAATAGTCTGAAAACCCACCTTAAGACTTACAGCTAGTTGGATGTATACAGTTGGCGATTTTAGCACTGTAGCCCGACATATTAAAATTCCCTTAATTTCCAAAAATGCAAACAGTCTCTTTCTAGACCATGAAGAAAACAAGCATCTCAAAATGTAATGGAGAAAATTTTAAGAACCAGCCAATTCTGGCTTCACAAGGCATTCAAATCAAAAATCAATAACATAAACAAAGCAGCAATTGTTCAGGTCTCCTAATCTCCCCACAATATAAACAGACAACTAAAGTCTATCAGGAACCTGTTTTTCTTCTCACCTCTTTTTTGCATAAGTATGAAACAGAAGGGGAAGGAGGAAAACAACATTGCTTAGGCTCAGAGATAACTGAGACATAATTTGTTGAAATTGGATGATACAGCTCAATAACAGGAATGCAACCGTGATATGAGAAAGCTCTCATTGTATTTCCCCATATTTAATCACCGCTGACATGTGTGGTGTTACAATGTGCTAACTATTGTGCTAAATCTCATGCTGTTGTTTGTGAGAAGCGGTGATAAGGGAGGGAGGGGAACACATTTTCCGTTCCTCTGGCTGCTATAAAGGACCCCTGGTAAATGGATTTTTTTTTTTAAACCCATGGCAGTTACAAAATTACAAACTGAACAATAAAAATGTCTCCGTCTGAAATGTGTTTCTGGGGGATTTTCCATGTTTCACAATGTGACAGGGCAAATGTGTTCATTGGATCGGGTATAAATGCCGACTGCCAGCAGTTTGCAACGGCCGTGTTAGAAATAAAAATGATAACTAAAAACCAAGTGTTGGATGTTGGCTATAAGAGGCATTGTGTCGCAGCTTTTAGCCGCTATTTGAGCTGGCAGACTTTTCTACTCTGCTTATTCACCTTGTGGTTGTTATTCTGAAATCAGCAGAAGCCACGTTTGAGCCCGCAGACTTTCTGACATCTGACTGTTGACATAACAGTGATGAATCTTTTAGCAAACATTCTTCCAGTTTCAAATATGTTAAGACTTTTTATCCTGCCATTCGCAACCTTAATATAAAAAAAACAAAACATGAATTGTTCAATAGAAACTTCTTTTTGTCAAACTTCTTGAGGGGGTAACAATGCCCTGGCCATTCTGTTCCCAACAACAACATAAATATAGTAAAATTAAGCTTATAAGACATGATATCATCTGGGGTTTAGTATTAACATAAAAGGTACAGTAGTCTTACGGTAAGTAAATGTCATCCAACAATCAAACTGTCTTCTGTGCTCTGGTATCGACTGGCAAATGTGTAATGGCTGCCGTCCAACATGGGAAATTCAGATGCACATTTTGACATTTTAGACCAGTGGAGTGTGAGGTCTGAGGCTAAACTTTTCAAGCTGCTTGTACATTTTAATTTGCATTCAAACTCTATATTCTATTTTTAAAAAATGTTTTCCAGAGCAAAATCTCTCCATGCATCGCTGAATGCAACCCAAAATCAAACCACTGTCAATCCAACTCTATGCCTGAAGACGGTTCCTGTACATTTCAAAAATTCTGGTTTAACTTTTTGATTAAACTGTGTGATAAATGTACAAATCCAATCTGTTTTGACCCATGTGCAGATTTTGAAGGCTCCTTATCAGATCACATTTGTACTGCTGGTTCCAAACAATAAAACACTATGTTCCATAAAAAATAAAAGGTTTTATGTGTCTTTCAAACTCAATTATAAAGTTTTTCCTTTCAAGTTGTATTGGTCATCAGGTGCTACCTAAAAACCTCTAACCATCAACTTATAGGCTTCTTGTGTTGACCTCTGCGGCAATTATTTTTATTTTGGTGGTACGGGGCAACTGCTTGGAGACGATCACCCTTGCTAATTGTTGGGAAAATGGGCTGTGTTCATTTAGCTCTACAGTTTGCATTACATGACCTTTAGCAGCAATAACACACTCTTCTCCCTAGCTAGCTCATTAAGACTAAGACCTTGATTAAAGCTTTATGAGAGTTATAAGAATCTCTTGATGTGCCTAAGCATTTGGATGGTGGGCCTTCCTTTTTGTTTCCTCATTCCGCTAAAAAATCAAAAAAAAGAAGAAAAAATAAGAGCTTTTCGAATAAATATACTTGTCTTCCGCTTTCTTTGCCAAGAGTATTTGTTTTTTTGGCGCCTGGTGATGTACGGTCTCGTATGATGGGGCTTATTTTCCCACTTATTTCCTCGTGACCCATTTGAGTGAATCAAATGTTAGCTGCTGTATTTTTTCCCCCCACAGCTTTTGGACAACTCTACCATCTCTCAACATTCCCTCTGGCAACAACAGATGCACCCCACGGAGCCCAAGTACTCGAGGTTGTGAATCACAGTTTCAGAATTAGAATCTTTTTGTGCATCTAACACACATAACGGAGCAGATAGATTGCAATTATGTGCTTCAGTAAGAATTTATTCCATTGTTGTGCAAATTACTGTGTCTTGCATAAGTATTCCGACTTGTTCACATTTTGCTACGTTACCATCACAAACTTGTTTATTTCGGAGGCGTTTTTTGGGGATGAACTAGCACAAATAATTTATTATAAATAAAAGGAGACGAAGGATACACCATTTTTTTTAAATAAACATCTAGAATGTGACATCTGTACATTATTTGCACACACAAATCTAGATATTCTTTGCTGAATTGTTCCAAGCTTAGTCAGATTGGATAGATGGTGTCTTTGAGAATATGTGGCATGAACTCTCAACTAGTTTTAGGTCAGGGCTTTGACTGGGCCATTCTAACACAGAGACAGTCAAATCCAGATATTCACATACAGAAATAAAAAGACATACTAGTTTTTTTTTCTCACTGAAGTGAAATCTGACCAAACGTCTCGTTTTAGATTAGAGTTACCAAAATTATTTCCATTTGCTTAATACCAGAAAACTTTACGACAACATTTTAAGAGGTTTCTTTTGTAACTTTCTTCAAATTCATAAGTTTACGTACATCTGGCCATTATCAGGGATAATTGTCTTTTATACTGAATGACTTCAGTCAAACATTTTGGGTTTCAATCAACAATTCTCCAATATTAGATTAACGGTATTTGAGTTAATTTGATGCATTTTATGGTCATACCGGCATTTTTCTTTGACATGATTGGAAAGTCAAAAACTTAAAATTTAAAAATCATCCAAGATATCAGGAAGAGAATTGTGGAGCTGCACAAGTCTAGTTCATGCCTGGGAACACTTTCCAGATGGTTGAAGGTGCCGCCTTCACCTGTTCAAACAATTACATGCAAATACAGTCGTGAAGGGAATGTCCGACTATTATACCGCTCAGGAAGGAGACGGGTTCTGTATTTTGGTCCAAAATGTGCAGATCGCACAAAAGACATTGTGAAGATGCTGGTAAGACAGTGTCATGTCCCGTCTTTCATACAACAGCTTTTCTTTGCTGCCGACTGATAAATACATCAAAACCAAAAAAAAAAGAAAAAAAAGTCTCCTCTTTGATGCTTTAAAAAATAACTAATTCATTTATTCAACCACTAAAACTCTATAAATTCTTCAACAAAGCCACCTTAAAACAAAAGTTTAACTTATTTTTCTTGTATAAAGTGGCTGCAGTCGTTTAATCAATACTAATTATTTTTCATGCAAGCAATTCTACTTAATGAGCTACAACATGCAAAACTGCTCCCCTTTTATCCTTATGTGATCAATATTTCCACTAACTGCTTTGGCTAATTTGCACATTGGTCCTACTGAAGGCTTTTTCAAAAAGATATCCAGGACAGTTGCAATGTACAACCCGCTTCTTGCAGGTTATGGTGGTAAGAGCCTTATTTTTAGGTTTTAATTAATTAAAGTGAGCCTCCAGGCAGGCAGGCCTGCATGCGCACACACACACACACACACACACACATACTCTCGTTCAACACAGGACCTGTATGCAGATGAAATCATAGATGACATTAATAGGTAAACACAGCGAAGTAAACAAACTCCATTAGAAACCTGACATGTTTCATTTAGCTGAGATGCTTTTGCCCCACTGGCTCGGCTGCAGGGTTTCTTAAAAGGAAGGGTGATGCTGCTGCTGAAGGTAAAGGTGGAGGTTGAAGGAGCAGGAGGGAGTCTGGGGTGGAGTTCTCTTAAGGGATACAATCACAGAGCGGCACAGGTAATTATACGCCGCACGCTCGTAATGTGGGGGTCAGCCTTCGTCCGTTCCCTTTGTTTTACAATCAATAGCCGCAACAGAGCTGAGACGGAGAGAGGAGAAGGAACTTGAAAAAGTTCTTATGTGTAGGATTAAACATTTAAAAGTATATCCAGACACTTGGGAATGCAAAAAGACCCAGCTGAATAGTAACATTTAGAAGGTCAGATGCATCAAATAAATCTCCAGTGGTAGCTACAGGTTCCTACATAAGTTATTCTCAGCTAATGTAGCAGTTTGGAAGAGATAATACAACATTTAAGAGAGTAAACTAGGGGTAAAAAAAAAAAAGCATTTGTTCAATTGCTTTTAAGACAAATAGAGATTCAGCCAATCACATGGAGGCAGCTAAAAGCATTCAGGCTTGCTGACGCTCAAAATGAGAACAGAAAAAGCAAATGAGTGATTTTTAATGCGTTAGGATTGTTGGGCCGAGTATCTCAGAAATCACTGCTCCACCGGGAAATGATCCAGTGAAAAGACAGAAAATATCCAGTCAGAGAAAGTTACTTTGATGGACACGCCTCATTGATGTCAGAGGAAAATGACCAAGACTGGTTCAGAATGATGGGAAGTCAAGAGAGGGGCAAATATCCACTTGTTACTATGCAGAATGCCCTCTCCAAACACACAATACATCAAACACTGAAGCAGAAGATCACAGACAATTGAGAGAACAATTCACACTAATTCACACTGGCTTACCACGGCTGGACAATAACAGATTGGTCCAATTATTCTTAGTAGTCTTGTCAGAATTTGGCCTTATGAGCATGGACGCATAAATCCATCCCACCTTGCACTGAGGCTGATGGTGATAGAGTAGTGGTATAGGAGAAGTTTTCTTACCAGCTGAGCATTGTTTGTGCATCTTTGGATGGATACTTACAGCAGAATAATGCACAAAAGCCCAGATCATCTCAAACCGGTTTCCTAGACGTGACGGAGGGGTCATTGTACTTCAATGACCTCAAAGGTCCCTCAATCTCAATCCAATAGAGGTGGAACAAGATATTTGCATCATGGATTTCAATATGGACCCAAATCTCTGAGGAATCAGCGACTTGGGAGACCAGACACAATCATTTATGAAACTGGGTTCTGGAATAGATACATTTCAGAACGTTTCACGTTTCCCTGCGGCCATTTTTAAAAAAAAAAATGATGACATCAAAACAATATGTCTCTCTTTCCCGCACTCTCACAAACAGGGCGCCATTCTGTGTGTTTTTGTTTTGTTCTCTTACAGTGTTACAGCGCCACCGACTGGCCCGGCATATCTACTACATCATTTTCTGTGGGGCCACATCGTGACGTGTGGACATGCATTTTTTTTGTTAAACGTTTAGAAAAATATCTGTGAAGCATTTGTCGAAGATATGGGTTTGTTAAAAGTAAAAGCTTACAAAGGCAGATTAAAAGCAACACATCGTACTGTGTATGAATGAAAAACAGATGCCACTTCAACGGTGCCTCCACAAGAAACCAAGACAGAAAACCATTGATTCCCTCTTAGCTGAAGTAGTAATCTGTCTTGGACCGAGAGCGATTCCTCAGCCTCACTGGAAGGTAAAGATGAAGGGAAAGGGGGGAAGTGGGGTTGGGGTGCTACAGCGGTGATATCAGTCTTCAGCCAAATGGATATACATGAATGGCAGGCTTTTTACAAACAATAAGGATGTGGTTGTCACAGATCCGTGGGAGACAAGAGGAGGATGAGGCCTTGTCGATTCGCCCACCGCTTTGGGAGAGGAAAACGTCTAACTGGTGCAAAACGCAGCAATCTACTGCTTGCTGATATCGCTTCTTTATGGAGATTTGAATCCTTAAACTGAAGTGCCCTGTGTGACGTCTCCCCCCCCCACGAGCATATTGCTGACAATTACAGATGCGATTAGGCCTTGATGTGTGCAGGGTGGGCAGAATTTAGAGTGTTACGTAACTAGGAGCTGCCCCTTCCAGCTCAACCTGAGCGTTGTTTGGCGTTTCTGACAAGTCATTGTTTTGTTTCATCTCGTCAGTGCTTTGAACTGCGAAGCGCCAGCAGGGGGAAGCGCGATTATTCAGCTAAACTCTGCAGAGGAAATTACAGCTCTGAGACAGCAGGTGCATGGAAAAAATACTCCTCCCTCCCCCCCCCCATGCCTCAGGCATAAACAGGTGCATGGGCATGGAAGCACATATGCCAAAATGCGCATCTGTACGTACCAAAATAAATAAATATAGCATGCGTCACAAAAATAAAGTCACATTTTGTCATTCTGAATAAATGCACAAATCCTTTTCCTCCTACAACCCCTGGAAAAAACAAAGCAAAACATAAAATACAAGCAGCACAATCACTCTGTGACACAGATCCGCACATGATCTCCCAAGAATGCAGCAAGCGAGCATGCAGGAGCTTTTCCAGACGAGGTAATTCTGTTTCTGTTTGTTTGACGGAGTGGGAGGGAAAAAAATAGGAAAAAGATAGAGGTAGAGGAGGGTGGGGGTTTAAATCTAACATAGGAGGCCCGTGGCAGAGCCCCCAGGATCAAATTCAATTCTGGCAAGATACACATTAAGCCCCGTCAATCACAATAGTGCCCTTGGAAAGCAGCAGAATGGTGATGAGAGCAGCAGGGGAGTCTCTTTTTGCACGAAAGCGGGGATGAACCTTCCTTAAATCTGGTTTGGCACATTCAAGAACCTGCATCATCCTGGGGGGTCCCCTGTACTCGACTCTATCGCTCATTTTTCAATTCAAGACCATTTATATTCACTAAACAGGTCACAATTTACATCCTCAGGCTGCACAGATGTCTGCATAAGGCACCTCTCAACCACAAAGGTAACATTTACAAAATATACCATGACATATACACAACTATAACACCAAAGCTAAAACAGAATACACTATTCATCTTCAAAATTATCTTTAATTTAAAATTTCTCTGTGTAAAATATTCAACTCTGATTTACATTTTGCAGAGATGAGTTATTGTTCATATATGCCATTTATGCTCTTTGCTTTAAGTGCAGTTTTTATGTTAAGATCAAAAATAATAAGTATTCAGTATAACTTGCTGGGTTTTTACTGGATCCCATTTTGAATGGTGAGTATTTTAAAGGTTAACAGAAGTCAATGAAGCTATTGGAGAGAATACGAGTAACCTGCTTGATGGACGGTAATTGTTAAAGGGATGACTTTTACTGAGTATTGAAAATACAATATATCCCATCACCTTCATGCAGATGACATTCAGCTGTATTGCTCCTCCGAAAATGTCTCTTTTCAAAGACAATTCAATGCTTTCTTATTCAAAAAAAGCCTTAGCAGCTTTTAAGATATTTTACTTCTTATTATTTGAATCATTTAGTTACATATATTTTAATGTAACTGTCTTTGTAATAAATTTTCTATCTGTAAATTTCATTTATTTACCTACTTATGTTTCGAGTGTCACCGCTGTTTTTCTCATTGAGAAAAGGTTTCCTCTGTGTACACATGAAAGTAAAGCATGTGTAATCCCTTTATGAACGAACAAACATGTACTCTGACATAAACACTAACAAGAGCCAAACCGGTGACGACGTCTGAGGTTTTTTGGAGACTTATTTTAGCATGTTGCGGTCTGCTTTGGAGTGAACTAGCTTGAATGTCCAGACCTTGGCTGGGAATGGCTCATTTGTAGTCATATTCGATCCAAATGAAAAGCACATTTAACTCAGTAAATCAATTCACTGAGTGAAACACATTATATAGATAAATTATACGCACACTGGTTGTTTAAGTCTTTGTGTTAATTATGATATTTTTCTACTTACATTTAATGAAAACATGCATGATTTGAATATTACACCAGAACAGTAAAAACAAATATGTGGAATTGATGTAAAGGATGTTTTATGCATGCTTAAAGGTCATCATTTTCATATTATTGAATTATAAATCTGCACCATATAAAGTTATTTCAAGTCATTTTTTGACCTCTTTTGATCCCTTTCTAGTGTCAAAAAGTTGCTACAACCTGCTTTCTGAAGGCCTCAGACGGCTTTTTGCCTCCCACTGTGGAGTTTACTCTACTTCCAACAGTCGGGAGCGCAGCAAACTAAACGTCTGAGGTTTAAACAGAGCAAACCTCCGGAAAAATGCTTACTAGCAATGTTCTCATGTGCACCTGATGTGATTTCTCTTTGTGTAATTTTAGCCATTTATGTGGGAATAAACGTGGAGGTGTTCGCATTTGTTCGTTGCCAAAAGTTACCAGCTTCTTACCTTTAAAAAAAATGAATTAATTTTAAAAAAACAATTATCAGATTTTGTGTTTTATATTGCTTGATTTGATCACTGTAAACCCACTGTTGTAGCGTGGCAAATATTTTCCAAAAAAAGGTTGCGAAAACTTTTCAAAGGCACGACCCGCGGCCCCGATCTTTCATCCCCACTGTGTACTACGAGTATACGCCGCGCTCAGCCAAATAAATGCATATGCTTAATCTCTCTTCACTTTCAGCAGACAGGAAAATTACATGCTGTTCCACTCGCAGCTTGACTTCATTGCAGCTGCAGTGGAAGCGACAGTTAGCCTATTTACTTTTATTCTGGACTTGTGCTAATTATCTTAACTACACAAGTAATTATCTTCCACATCAAAGGGCCTTGCTCTGAGCCCTGCTGATCCCCTCCCTCCGTCTCTCACTCCCAAACAACCAGCCTGCCTGGCCCCCGACACACGCCGTCGCCATCATCACGTTTCCCGAGCCAGCTGAATCATGACATTAGTGGATAATTAGCCGATCGCCTGACTGGGTTTGATTTGGGGGGGAGAGGGGGGCAGCATGTGACGAAGAGAACCGTCTGGCATCGGAGCTGCCGAATTTTGAGAGATCACGGAACCGAGACTGAAGAGAGATCTCGCATGTTTTTACCTCCACAGACGATCTGCAAATGAATTACAATCTGCAGGGATTGTCGTTTATTTGTTTTTCACTATTTGGCCGTAACTGTGTAGATCAATTAGTTTTTTTTTTAACTCAAGCCTTAAAGGAATGAATGTATAGTAAAAAAAATAAAAATAAAATAGGAATGCAGAACTCATATTTGTGTGCGTTTGATTTTTACTCACATTATCTGCCTTGTCTGTCAATACCTCTGGGCTACAGACAATAATCAGGTCAACTGGCACCAAGCACAGATCCTTCATTAACAGTATAACTGTAATCTCTGCAGAAAACATGCGACTGCTGGGGGAAAATTTACATGGAGTGCATTTAAATTCCTTTGAAGTTGTTTGTTTTGCTCACCTTGGAAACACGCTATTTCTACTTCTCTTCTGCGGTGCGGAGTAAACGCACCCCATAAATATTTATCCACCTTGAGCCCATGCTATTCTGGCCCGGTGTTTTCGACATGGCCACTGGAGATTGGGCCTATCAGGACCCGCCGACGAGAGAGGGGAGGAAGAACAAAAAAAAGAAGAAGTAGAAAAAGAGCAAAAGAAGAAAGCTTGAAGGAGAGAAGTGGTGCTGGAGAATATTTTTGTGCAGGTCCCAAAATGGAAAGTGGAGGGTTCGCGAAATGTTTAATGCAGAAGAATGGTTGCACGGTTCAGAGTCTGTTTCCTTTACAAGTCACCTCACACGCTCATAAAACTTCAGTCACACAAGTCTAGGTGCTGCATTTCTTTTTTGTGTGTGAGTTTTGGTGCTCAGAGGAAGCTCTTTGAAGCTTCAGACTCTAAGAGAAAAACACCTGGTGATTCAGTCCAAATAAACCTTCCAAATGTATCAGCACCCCCATAAAATTTTCCCATTTTTCTTTGATTGTCAGCATTTTATGTGCTACAGCATCAGTGTGCAGTTGTGTAGTGGAAGGAACAGTCAGACATTGCTATTAAACATTCATGCAAAAAAAAGAAAATCTCTATAAAGGTTGAAACCTATCACTGAACTTCACCCTGAACACACCACTACCACCTAAAACACGGCGATGGCAGCATTGTGGTGTGGGAGTTACCTTTTTAAAGCTCCATTTCTTTCTCATTAGCTTCCAGACATCTTTTGCAAATTTTCCAACGGACTCGTATTAATTTTAAGGAAATATTTTCTGCCCCTAAAAATCACATCCGTATTCAGTTTTATTCACTGTAATCAAAATGTCTTGTTAGAAAATTGTTAGAAAATGAGGAACCTTTTCACTCACTGTCCTGAGGTATTATTTCCAACCTAACCTTTTAACATGTTATCATATTTCAACCTCAAACTCCAGTGTTTTTGATTTTATGTTAGACCTACACAAACTAGTGCACATAGTGGAAGCATGGTTTGGGAAATGCTTTCACAAATTCAAAGTTGGGAACAAAACAAAGATAAAAAGTGTGTACATTTTAAATAAACCCACTTCAACCAAATTTCTCTCTCTACCATAAAACTGTGTTGATAGCATTATGCTGTTCAGAAGCTTTTCCTTGGTGGGACAAACAAAGTTGCTCAGAGATGATGGGGAAACTGGGTGAAGCTAAATGCAGGGTTGACCCTCCAGAAACAAAATCCCAAACAAAGCAAAAAAAACAACTTTTCTCAAACCAACCTGACTGAGCTTGAGGCTGTTTTGCAAAAAAGAACCAGTAATTAAAATCAAACCTAACGGTATGTTTAAGGACTTTCGTCTCAAATCTGAGGCTTTTCAAGTTAAAAGGAAAGCAAAAACTTTAGGAATTAGATATCTACAATATTTAGGCTTTTTTTCAAACTGTTTAAGTCAATATAACTTTATTTCAGGCTATACTTGAAAGCAGCTCTGACGTCTCAGATCTGCTGTATTTTAAATAGCTGTTGCAAGAAAAACCTATTTCTAACTACTGTATGCGGTTTAGTTAGACATGTTAGTTATGAGCAGGTTCAACAGTAAATACTTTCTTGTAGACGTTCCCTGACCGATAAAAATCAACACACATTCTTACCTTGCAGTCTCATCTCAACACTGGGCTAATTCAAAGAAAGTACTGCAAGTATTTAAATATACAGCAACAAATATATTCAAATATCTAACAAAGATTGAGTGCTTCTGTTAAACTGATCTTATTGGAAGAGGTAACAGAGGTTGGTACTGCAACAGCTTTGGCAGGATATTTTTAGGAATCTTTCCTTACCTGCAGTCATCCGCCATTATCATCCAGGCTGAGCTCATCATGATGCCAGGCTGACCACTGCTTCCTTTTGTTCTCCTCCAATGTACTGAAAGTATTGATCTGACCTCTCCTGGTGTTCCTGCCATTTTCTCTGGGTGTTTCCGCTGCCACAGAGCGGTCCAGGTTAGCTGACGATGGGCGCTCCTCTGTAAAGTGTATGGAAAATTATAGTTTTGATCATTTTTACATAAAAAAAAAAGTCCTGAAAACCAGAGTGTTTACATGCACTTGTCACCTTCAATCAATGCAATGACCTACTTAAGTAATAGGACAGGTGGTAGTTTTATAAATACATAAACATTTCTCCATATCTAGAAAAAAAAAAGGTGAATTCCATGTTTTTTCCAGAGTTTGTTCGAAAGTCATCGCTACATCAAACCATATTCATGTGTCAGAATGGCTCCACTTGTGGTGAGAATTTGTGACAAACCTTAATTAAAAACGAATTTACAAAAAGATGCTTACCACCCAACTGAGCTGAAGGCTTTTTTTTTTATTTTCCTTTTTTTTAATGAATGGGCAACGAACTCAGTCGCCAGACTAATTTCTGTTCATTTCCTTCCAATTTACAACTTTGCCCCACTTTGGTCTTACTCGGGTCACATAAAATGCAGAAGAAAAAATCCGCTAAAGTTTGTGGCTGTAAGCGTGACGAAAGCCAAGAAAAGCCGAAGAGGTGGGGAAACTTTTCGCGAGCGCAGTCAAGCAAACGTCAAAAAAGAAAACCACACACACACACCCCGGCACACATTACAGCATGAACTTGTGTGGCTGCTCGTGCCTCATACTGACAGCGGCCCTGCGTGGGAGCATGACACTTCCTCCCCTGAACTCTGGCGACACCTCTGCCAAAGGTGGGCTGGATTATACATCCAGAACCGTGTCTCACACACACACACACACCCGCACACACACACACACACCCACCCACATCTGCAAACCGCAGGTTTCCACAACACTGCAGCTCTCCACCTGGATGTTATTGGCGCCCGCCGCACCCTAATGAGCCCACCTCAGCTCAGTCAAAGTCATCTGATGACACTGATGTGGGGAGATTGATATTCACGCTTGACTCGCCGTCCTCTCCGCTCAACTGCGGTGTTTACCTCCCCACACAATTAGTATCTGTTGAAGACAGACGAGAGAGGGATGGAGACATACTCCTCTGCTGCTGTTTGTGCGACCACATTAGCTCCAGTTGTTTATGAAGATGGGAGATGTCTTTTAAACGTGTCTTGAAGGTGGCTCTCCATATCACGGGGCCCCCGCCCCCATTACCGGCTCATTTAATCCTCATAAAGCGGGCTTACCTCGCTGAATGTCAGAAGCGCCAAATGACTAAAGCTGCGTCGGGCTTAAGTAAAAAATGCCTATTTTAACAGATGGCTGCAGAATTTGCATCAGAGGCGAACCCGGCTTCGGCTTGTGAGGTCGCGCGTCATCGACGGTGGTGAGCGGGGTTGTGGAGTTAACTCCAGGAGCGGGGCCCTGCGGGGTCCAAAGCCTGCCCACACAGCAGCACCGTGTCCAGTCCCGTTCAGTTTCACCTGATCATTAGCATATAAACACGTAAAGCAGTTACAGAGGACGGCTGTGCGCTCACTCTGTGAAGGAGGAGACGTGCCAGCCTCTGGCATAAACAAAGTTTCTGGCCGGTGTGAAGGAGGGCCACAATCAAAACCAGAAAACCGTGTCTTCCAACTTGATATAGCAACAATTCGCATTCTTCCCAATTTGACTCTTTGCCGTTTCAGTACAGTTTATATGCTGATTTTTAATTCCCCAATTGGAAGAAGAAGAAGAAAAAAAGTGGCTCTGGCTGAAAAGAGCAGGTAGACATGCAGGTCTGCTGGGTTGGTGAACGAGGTGGGAAGCATTTTTTATGTAGTACCACAGCGACCCCCTCAGGACAGCACCGTAATTGCAGCCTCTTCTGTTCGAAGAGATAAGCTAATGGCAAATGTGTCTTTGTTAGCCAAAACAATAAGAACCTCGCGCAGTTTCTTAATTCAAACTTCACAATTATGATTCATTGCAGTCCAGATAACACATTTATTCAACTTTGTCTGTTTTTTTTTTTTTTTTAAATGCGTTTTATGTTTCTATATTCTTCACATGTTGATTTGCGCTGTAAACAAACTTTTTCCCGGTCAAAATTCACATATCTTAATTATAAATGCATAAGCTAACAAAAAAATAATAATAACCAACACAGTTTCAATTTAAATGAATTCACAATTAGCTACCTGTTGGCTTCTTGCTGCTCTAAATAGACTCCTTCTTATTTTAGGTGTGTCTGCTCCAGCACACCTGACACAGGTCATTGTTTCTCCTCCAGCATGCCGTAAAGTGCTCGTTAATCAGCCATTTATCTAAATCAGGTGTGCGGCAGCAGATTTTTCAATATATCAAAATAACATAAATCTGAGAATATCTCCAGGTCGTTTTATAAGTTTCTAAAAAAAATTGTCTGAATTGGTAATTACTAGCAATCGTGCTATGAAAAAAAGTTGCATTTTTCATTTGTTACTTTGTTAAAAAAAAAAAAAAAATTTTAAAAAGGGATGTTTTTAAAAGTATAAACCAATTTCTGGAAAGATAAAATGACTGTAAACATAATTTTGTTAGCTATAACAGAAAAAAAGTTGATAAACTTCCCCCACCACCACCCAAACTTAACTCCATTTTGTTGTGTGTACAAGTGTAACATTAAAATATGGCATCTATTATTAATCACCCCCAAAGCCACAGAAGTCTTTAACCTACGTAGTTCTTAGCATAATGACTCATTTTCAACCAGAGATGAGAACAATTGATGAAGGACGGTGATATTCCAGCACAAAATCTCTTGAAAGTCCTCCAAGACACTTCGTAATACCTTAGAAATGAGACTTATGACCAAAAACCATGGTTAAATTCAAAAGCGCAGTCATCCGTGACAGTAAAAAAAGATGATTTCACTATCTAGAGTTATATTACAAAAGGGAAAAGGCTATAAACAAAGATTCCAGCAGCTCCTTTATTAATTGAAAATCTAAGCTGAATTAATATGTTTCCAAAACAAAATATTGTGTTATGAGACCTCTATTTTTTTTTTTTTTATCCAACACAAGTCATGTTTTTGGCTCAATTTGCCCTGCGAAATATGCCTTTTTTTGGTTCCAAATTCTCAAAAGGTGAAGCATGTGTTTTTACATTACAATGCGACTTCACAGGAACTTTTAACAAAATTCAGACTTTATAGTTCAGTTTTATTGCGTTCCAGAACAAATTTAACTTTCCTTGGTTCTTGTCTTAATGCAGCCGTCTTGCAATTTTGACTTCCTGGATCTGTAAAACAAACTTTTGATGTATTTAAACCAAACAGCATGAATCTCTGCGTAACTTGTTCTTTTCGGGGGGGTTGTCGAAGTTATAGTAAACTTGCCAACAGCTGCACATTAAAACAGAAGTCATGCATTTATTTCAAATATTTTCACTCTTATCCAAGTTTTATGTATTGTGCAACAACTGGGATTTAAATTTAGCCTTCAGCGTTTCTGCATTTGAGCTAAGAATGCAAACATATTTACGCGTAACTACGTTTTTATCACTCCTATATCAGTTACAAATCTATTTAGTTTGTCAGAAGAGACAGAAAATAAGCTTTTGAGATGGAAATTAATATCAGAAACACAAACGCAACCGTGGGTGTTTACTTTTAAGCACGCAAAGTATCAAACGTACTGAAATGGACATCAAAAATCACTTTCACTTTGTTTATTTTGTATTTTTATTGTTCTTTTACTACAAAAAAAGTCCCAGCAATATTCTGTATGCCCCTCCCATTAAAAAATAACACTACAGTAAAGTACAAAATGAAGTATATCAAAACTACCCGGTGCTACCCAGAAAAAATAGACGTTCATATAAAAAAATTAAAAAAAACAAACAGAAGAATTGTCTTTCAAGTCTACAGCTACAAAAGTTAGAAAAGGGTTACATTAAAAAAAAGGCAGATATTCACCATAGAATGTGTCACTTCACAATCACTCTGCATGTCTTTCTTCACATATAAAGTAATGCAAGTACTTTACAATAAGTTAACAGAGGCACATTCTTTTACAACAGCAAAGCAACAGTCAATTTTTTTTCCTTTAAAAAAAAAACAGTTGACATTTTCTTCTTATTTTTTGGCAACAATTTCTCAGAAAAAGAAAAAAAAAAATCACACGACAAAAAAAAAAAAAAAAAAAAAAAAATCATCTGGGTAGCAACATTTTTGGTTTCTTCAGAACAAAATGTTCCGTGTTCACGACAGACTGCGAGCTTTAGACGCACACCGAGAGTCCAAAGTGGTGCAATCCAATGCACAATAATTTGTGAAATACGCATTTGTGTCCACAGATATGCTTCATGCCTTAAAACATAAACGGATCACGGATCAGTTCGTCGTGGGATTAAATTAAGTCTCATGAAACAGGCCTCGACGTTGACGGGTCAAATCGATTTATGATCTTCCGCGACAAGAAATTGATTTGTTATCGAATGAAAACTCATTCCTACACATTTTCAGAATGACTTCATTATTAAAATATTAACATATCAAAATGTAGGCTTCGTTTGTTTTACTGTCGCGTCTGCCCAATGCTTATTTAACAACTTATTTGCGAACTGAACTGAGCTTTTGGCCCCCCGACAGAGACAAACAGACAGCATACAATGTATTCAAATATAAATACTGTATTTATATGAACAAAAATATACCAAAATTATTTTCATACAAGAAAATAAAATAAAATGGAAGTTTACAATATAATAACTTAGACAAAAAACAAGGCTTTTAGAGTTTTTTGTTCTTTTTCTTCTTTTTTTTTTTTTTTAAACAAGACACTTGAGCCCTAACTTTCTATTCTTTTCGATCATTCAAGCAAAACTTACTAAATATTTTTTAAAAAACAACAACTGTACAGTACCAATGGCATGTTCAACAAATAAAAAATAAGTTAGTGTCAGGCAAATGTACAGGTTATTTACAGTTTAAATACAAACGAAAGCAACAGACGTAAAACCTGTGGGAATGACGTAAGCTTAATAGGTTTTTATTCAAATTAACGGGATTCTGTAAGGCAACCAAAACAAACTACATCAGCGATGGCAGAGGAGGTGCTTGGATTGAGAGTGGAGGAGGAGGTGGGGGGACGCCTCCACCTCAGCACAGTCACAAGGCTGAAAGAAAGGGTGGAGAGGAAATACGGACACATTCATTTCTGACACCACCTGTTACAGCAGGTGCCCAGTAAACATCAAAGTCTCCCGCAGAGACAGAAGGAGGGGAATGAGGAGCGAGTGTGTGTGTGTGTGTGTGTGTGTGTGTGTATGTGGGTGTGGGTGTGCGTGTGTGTGTGTGTGTGTGGAGGGGGGGGGGGGAGTTTTTTGGTTAGTGGTCTTATCCTCAGTCGACGTCGCTGAGGTCGCTGACTTGCTCGTCCTGCACCAGGCTCAGGTGGTTCATGGCGCGGCTGAAGGCGATCTGGACCGCTTTGCGGATGCTGGAGGTGCGGCCTTCCATCAGCTTGATCTTGTCGATGGTTTTGTCGACGCCAAGAGGAACCATCTTGGACCTGGGAAGCCACTGCCTGGAGATCCCAATGCTCACAATTATTATTTTTTTTTCCTCCACCAAATCACATTTGCAGCAATGACTGAGTGTCTGAGAATATTCAATTTGTAACCCGCGACTTTCTGTTTCAGTACGGTATAAATCAGGAGAGTCCAAACGTTCTGTCATGTGGCCCAAACGTACTCTCGGGCCATGAAGAGGAAGAAAAACGAAACCTCAAAACAAAGCAAAGTTGTCTGATTCTTTTTGTTTGATCCAAATTGTAAAAATAGATTTTGCACGTTTGCTGTATTAACAGAAAGTAAATCAAGTTTTCAAATTCTCTTAGGCTACGTTGAACAAATTTAATCTGCTATAAGAACAGGGTTTTGGTCAATTTCTTTCAAATTATTTTGCTGTATTTAGCCAAATGTAATAAATTAAACAAAAGCTGGTTTGGGTGCAGAAATCTTGCTTACAATTTTTCAACTGAACAATGTCTTGCTTATTATAAATTATTGTATAGAGACACGTACGTTTGTCATACTTAACATAATTCAAGAAAATTATGTTGGTAATAATCTTACCCTGATTAAAAATGTCAGAGTTATGTCAGAAAGTAAAATACAAAGTTCTCCTACCATCACAAGTGTAAACATTTGGAGTTAGTTAAACTCTACAAGGATTCCAACGATGGCGTACTGGGGCCAATGTAGGTAGAGTAAATCTTCACCAAAAAAACAAAACAAAACAAAACAAAAAAACTGAAAATTTGAGATCAATTTCAGAATCTTTCTGGAAAAAAAAAAGAGAAAAAAGGAGAAATTTCTGAGCTTCAAAAGATAAAAATTTGAAACCCCCAAGAAACAACTTTTTTCTAAAAAAGAAATTGAGATTTACCTCAACATTTCTGAGCTTTCTTCTTGAAAATTTTCAACTTTTTGGAGTTCAGAAATGCTCTTGTTTCTTCTAGAAAACGTCTGGGATCAATCTCAAAATTTCTGAGTTAGCTTTTTTGGTGGAAATTTACTGTCTTTTCTTTCTACAATGGCGCTAATGCGTCGTCATAGATTCAATCTGACACGGGGATTAAAAACCCTCTGCAACAGTGAGAGACGTGTATTATTCCGGAAAAATATTTTTATTGCTGTTATTATTTTAAATAAAACCTCTGCAAGAAAACTGAATTTGGGTTTTCTGCAGTGAGTTTTTTTACTTCATTCTACAGAAAAGATGTAGGGAGAGTTGAAGAGCGCAAGAGAAACTTCGCTCCATCTAGAAAGCTTTGGCAACAAAAATAAACAATAGAAGATTGCTAAAAGCAGAAATTAAAAACTGAATATAGATAGATAAATACGTTGTATTTTCCTCCATTTTTTCCAGCGAGAGATTCCAGCAGAAGACGAATTTACTCTGAAGGCGTTCTACACAACCTCTACCGACGCTCGCCGGTAATTGTGGCGCGTGCTGCACGTCTGAAATTGCCCGGCGTCCTTTCGCAGTATTTTAATGGGAGCCGAGGTGAACATATCAAGTGCCTCTCGAGGCGAGAGCCATTTGTTTTCTCCTGACAACTGATGCTCCGCAGCCAGAGGAGAATAACGATCAGCTGACGGGGAGGTTGACAGGTTTACCCTTGTAGGAGCCGGCGTCGGCCTAAATCACTCAGACGAACGGGGCGGCACTCACCAGCTGCGCTTGTTGTCGAAGAAGAGGACGAGGTGGAGCTTCTCCTCGGCCTTGTACTGCATCTGCTCTCCGATTCGGAGCACGTCCATGGGGGGGATGGGGATGGACACCCCGTTGTGCTGGCAGCCGACGCGTGGCATGTGGGGGTCGATGATCTGCCACGCAGCAGTGGAGGGTATGGGGGGGATTGGGAGACACAGCCGAAACTGTTAACACAAACAATCCTATGCACACCGCTAGCTTAAACCAATGGGATTACTTGTTGATTTTGTGTGATTGTCATTTGTTAATAAAGATTACATTAAAAAAAGAAACCCAATTGGATTTCTTTCAAGGCAAACATCAAATAGTTGATTTGGAGTGCCATCTAGTGGACAAACAGTCTCAATTTCTTCCAACTTTCAGGAAGACTGTTGCAATTTGGCTTCAGTGAGTCCTGAACATGAAGGTGACATTTAAATAGGATAATAGCAATAAAAAAATAAAACTCACCAAAGCAGGGTAGGAAGGGTAGCCACTGCATTTGGCCCAGACTAGCTTCAAAGGTTCCAGGGCAACTGTTGCAGCACTAGCCGGCATCCAGATGTTGCTGTTGCCGACCTCTACGGAAGCGGGAACGACACCAGAGAAGTTAAGACACAGAGAGACGTGTTCTCAAAACTGTTAGTGGGAAAATTAGGTACAGCGAGGAGCGAACGCTTAAATTAGCCAGGAGTGTTTAAGTACTTAATTTGAAAAATGAGAGATTGAGACGAAGGTAAGATGACGGTAGGGCGTGCGCCCAGATGCGGACTGGTTTGATGCCGACGGTGGCAGGCAGGGAAATAAATAAATAAACGGTCACTGCCAACACTCAAAAGACCCTGGCTTGTAGCGGATCCTCGTTTCCAAATATGTTTTTGGGTTTTTTTAGCCATGAATGGAAACCAGATGTCTGCAGGTTTGATCACATTAAGTCTGAAGAAGATTAAGATAATTTAGAGATATCTGCAGACATCAGGGATGCTGCTAATCTATTTAGTCCAATAAGCGCCTTGGTCTCGCAAAAACATCCGTTCCCCTTGAAATTTTCCTTTTGTCACATTAGAAGTAAAACCTCCTGTGGTTTTTTTTATGGAATACTAAAAACAAAGTCGTGCATAACTTTGAAGCACAATGAAAAGGCTCTTTGCTTGGTTTATTTTGCATTATTTGAGGGAAACTTGGTGCACAGCAGTGATCTTTACTCCTTCCTTCTATTTTTGTGTGGGGTACCCCGAGGCTATAAATCGGCCAACTTCTTTTTCTGACAATGACTACACCCAGAGCTCCACTGAAATGGGTTAGAGCAAAGCATATTTAGCTAAAAACAAAAGACGGCATAGTCAAAGCAAACAGCTAAGTCAAATTAGGAGGTTGCGGAAAGTCCTAAAAATGTATTCATTCGACTGATTCTGAGCCTGTTTTTTTTATTTCACAAAAATCCATCAGTGTTGAGCCAGGAGAACTGAACACAGCACAGCATTTTTTTTAGATTTTAACCTGACGAAACACAACTTTTTGTTTTCAAATAATGTCTCAAATCTGGAGTTTGTGCTCATTTGTAGTCCTAACATGACAAAACTACATAAAAAAGTTCAAGGGGTATCAATCCAATGAATAAGAAACATTCATGGTATCATTCATCATAATTTTATAATTTATATTAGCTTCTCAGAAAAAAAAGCAACCATGCATTAAAGGTACACTTCAGAAACTTTATCAAGCTGCCTTTGACTAGTATTTATTTACCTGCAGCAATTCTAGCAGCTTTGGCAAAGTTCCCCGATTCAATGCAGGCAATGAGTTCACTCTTATCATCCACAGTGTTTCTTCGGACTAAAGCTGGTTTCCCCTTTCCACATTTTGGAAGACTGAGAATGGTGCTGTGAGCAAAATGGACACACACAAACACACACATGAAAACAACCTTACTTGGACAAAACCTTTGGATAAACAGCTGTAACTAAAACATAAGGGTGAGCCTCAAAGGTTCGTCTCTCATCTGTGTTTCTGGCCGTCTGACCTGGCGCTTCCCTGCAGACTGCTGCATGAAGATATGGAGGACTCGGAGGCACAGCGCCGTCGCGGCTCCACCGCTCTGCTGGGCCGCCGTGTTTTTTCTACTTCTTTCTCCTCGTCCATCCCCAGGAAACCTCTCGACAGGCCTGCGAGGAGCCAGAAGACAGAACAGCACTCTCTATATCTGACAACTAGATGGTAACATTCTGGTTAGCCAAGAAGAAAGTTTTGGCCTGTGGTCCAACAGATTCCTTACTGAATTGTTCACCAATAATAGTTCCAAAGGATGTTTTTACCAGTATCTAGTCTTTTCCCGGGAGACGCCCCCTCCTCTGTGTGTTCAGTCTCCTCTTCCTCCACCTCTCTGCATCTGCTGCCACTGCGCTTCCTCTTCTTGCTATGAAGCAGCGTCTCCAGCCGCGGTATGACAACCGAGAGGAAAGATTTGGCGCCGAGCTGAGAGCCGTCCTTATTTTCCCCGTCCTGCTCGCCTGACCCGCCGTCGGCCCCGTCGTCCTCCTTGTCTTTGCCCTCGGGCGGCCCGTGCGCTCCGGCCGCCTTCGACTTGCGGAAGACGACGGCCGTCCGGTGGTTGGCCGCGCCCGTGGGCTCCGCGAAGGTGGGCGTGGCCAGCACGCTCACGTCGCCGTCCCACAGGGCGCTCTGGAGGGAGTGGCCGTTGAGGCGTGGAGCCGAGGAGAGCAGCTCCGCCGCGTCCCCGTCCAACCTCGGTCGCTTGCCGCGAGTCTGTTCCGCGCCGTCCGGGGCGTCGTCGATCGGTTTGAGGGTGGGGGGTTCAGAATTGGCATCCGAGCGGAGGAGTGGGGGTAGAGCGTCCGGCGGCTCCAGTTTAGGAGGAAGAGACTTGTCTCCTGTGGAGGGGACATCATGGAAGCACAGCTGAGTGGAGGCAGAATCACCTCATCTCCATCAATCCATTCTAATTGATTAAATGAACTTTTGGCTTGTGAAAAAAAAAAGTTTTGTTTTTTTTTGTTTTTTGAAAAGCTGGTTATTTTTTTCCCCCACCATTGCACTCCTTGAGTTTTCATTACTAAGAGTGAGGTCAGGCGTTTTAATATACAAAAATAAAGTTATAATATTCCAAGACTGCCGTCAGAAAATTACCAGAATAAAGTCGTAGCATTAGGAAAATGAAGTAGCTATTTTGTGAGAACTTCAACATGACAAGACAAGTAGCAAAAAAAATAAAAAATAAGGAAAGTTGAGCATTTTGTGACGCTATACTTTGGCATAAGCTTTACAGATGAGGAAATACTTAATCTTCTAACACATCAGCGTCAAATTATTGCCACATACAGGACATCGAAATGATTGAGCAAATGACAAAGTCAGAGTCTATTTTTTTTTTTAAATCACACAGATGTTAGTCAGATCTTTATAACGCACAGTTTTTTCTTTTAAAAATAAGTTTATTCTTGTAATTTTAATACGTTCTTGTAAACATGCGTCTTTGTTTTGCTAGCATGGTGACTGCTTTTTGTAATTCGACAAAAATTCTCGCAGCCTGGCCCCGATACTCCATCGTACGACTCACAGAAGGGATCATTTTTGTCTTGTCACTTGTAATTTCAGTTTTAGAAAAGAAAGCAAGAAAAAAATATTCTGAAACAGAATCTGGTATGAAATTTTATTTTTAAGCCAAATAGTCCATGCCTAATCTCCATCCATTTTCTTTTTATAAAATCTGACCATCTTCTCTGTCCCAGAAAAGAAAAGATGCATTCTGCTCAATTCTAGGTAACGTGAAGAAGACGATATGATGGGATCTTAATTTTTCAGCTAGCAATCTTTAACCTGTCAGCACAAAACAGTCAAAACCTGGAAAGTGAACGTTTATGTTGTCTAATACCAAGTCCAATCAGCTTTACGTCCATTTAGTTTTTGTGATTTCATTCTCCTTTCGGGTAATTTCAAAATATTGTAGTTCCAACACAATTTTCCATGTCAAAATTTCACACTTTTCACAATGCAAATTTCCAAGTTCAGAAAGCGGTTGCGCCTTTTCTCCGCTTCAGCGCCACCATCGTTGGCGTGGTAACCTGAACGTTTCAGTGTGGCTCAGTCAGGAAGGACAACTTCATAGAAGTTGTTTTGAATCAGCAAGCCTTTGAACAACTCGAGTTTAAAGCGAAGCCGTCCCTTTACAGCACACAAATCAAAGCCGGCGGGTTTTGTTTTATCACAGCTGGTGTATTTCTCTAAATCTTTTGACGGCTTTTTATGAATACAAATGAAAGAATAGGTTTTTTTTGTATTTTTTACACAACTGCTCTCCTTTAATGTTTCCATTTTTACAGCCTGCTCAAACTAAACAGGCCGTAAACACACATTCATCACCATAGGATCACAAGTACAACAAAATCTGTAACATTTGAAGCAAAACTCCATGAACCACACAAGAAGGTTGCTCAAATAATTATATTTTGATTTGTGGGAGAGAATTCAGAGTCCGGTGTTAAGCACTTGACATAATCCTGTGTTTGAAACACTTTGGGAGGAATGAGCCAATCCCGTTAGTCCCCTTCTGATTTAACTTCCTGTTTCATGATCTCTCGTGAAACCTGAATCTGTGAGATGCATGCATGAAGCTAAACAGTAACATTGTACCTTTTCCAAAAATCGTTTTGGTTGTTTTGTAAGACTTGCATACACTTTGCATACGGTTCATGCCAACTTGAATGACCAAACTGGAATTCTTCTTTTGCACTCTGACAACTCCTCAGAACACATTTGTATTCAAGGTTCTATTTCAAGAAGGTGAAAATGTTGCTTGCACTTCAAATATTAACTATTAAAAGTATTTTTTGGGGACGTCATGTGTGGCAATTTCAGCTTTTTTGTAAGACCACGTTGTGGCAAAAACAAAGCTTTAAAAAAAATTGCAAGTTTGACCGTAACTTTTTGAAAAAGGTGAAAAGAAATCTGCTAATTTTAGGCACCAAGAATCACAAAAAGAAAAACATCACAACCTCCTGGAAGGACTGAAAATCCAATTTAATCAAATGCTTCCAGGAGTCTAATTGGCCAATAGAGTCCAGCTCAGTGTGAACACAACAGGATAAAAATCTTGGGAATTTTAATGTGTTGGAACGGCTCAAAGTTCAAACCCAGGTCTAAAGCAGAATCTGCTTGAAAAAGATTGTAAAAATGTACTGCAGAGAAAAACTGGTTGGAAATGAAAACTTCTATTCTCCTCTACAAGGACAAAACAGTTTGGAACCTATCGACAAAAACCTGTTGAAACAAAGCCGCATGTTCAATCAAGTGACCAAGGAGGTTGTTGAAGTCATCCGGTCACTCTGACTTCAACCGGTCACTCTCAACCAGATGGTCTTTGAGGTGCAGTTTACATAAAACCGTCTTTATGTGTTATCAAAATGTGCCACACCTCCACTCCCTAGAAGGACAAATTTCTCCTTCAACCTGCCTTTTGTTGCTTTAAAGAAACATCCATCACTGCGACAATTAATCAATAAAGCTGCCACATATCAATAACAATGTTGTCTCTGCCTTTCAGGAACAAAAACTGAGTAAAACAGAGAATGCATACGTACCTTCGTCATCTTGAAAATGCCCGTTGGGTTTCTGCCTGTCCTCTGTGGATTTGTCCAGCTCCGGAGGGGACGGAGCGGCTGCGAAGGCGGAACTGTGATGGTGAGAGGGCAGAAGTTTCTTCAGGCTGATTTCGTTTCGCATGTCGTTGATGGTCTTCTTAAGCAGCTTGAGGCGCTTGCTGCGGGACGGGCTGGTCTTCATGGCGCAGGTCAGGTCGAACTTCTCCAGGAGCAGCTGCAGCTGCTTGTCCAGGGGAAGGTGCTCCCGGTTGGCCGGCACCAGCAGACGGTCCACTGAGGGTACAGGAATAAAAAAAAAAAAAAAAAGAGAGATTCAGTAGAAGATCGACCAACCGTTTCAGACTGAACCTTTGAAGACGAAGATTCTCACCGTCTTCCCAAGAAAACGACGGCGGCGCTTTGACTTCGGGGGCTTCCGACAAGTGCATGCCGCTCTCGGCGTCGAAGCCCATCTGCTCCACGTCCCGCCGGGCCTTCCTGAGCAGGACGCCGCCCTGGTCTCGGAGGCGAACGGCGGCCCGGTAGAAGTAGGTGTCCTTGGAGTTGTATTTCATGCAGTTGTCGACGATGAGGTTGAAGTCGGCCTCGAACTGGTCCAGGTTGGTGTAGGCCTGGGCGTCGATGCGCTGCCGGATGGTGGAGAAGTCCATCGGGCGTTTGATGTGGTCGAGGTAGTCTGGAACCTGCAGGAAGTATTTTGTCATTGACACAATGTCACTGGAGGTTAATATTAGACAACGGAAGGAAATTTAAAGACTTTCATGCTTGAAACAAAATGCAGCGCCCAACGTGGGGCTCGAACCCACGACCCTGAGATTAAGAGTCTCATGCTCTACCGACTGAGCTAGCCGGGCTTGGCAAGCAAACTTCTCAAGTGTCAAATTCCACTTTGCAGGAAACCGCATTGCGTAACCCGGGCTCCACCAGGTGGGCGGCTGCGATTTATGACCTGAATCACGGCTCAGTGCGAGACTGAAGCCAGCAGCTGCAGGGTTCCACAAACTTAAAAGAGACAACGTAACTTTATTTTAAGAAATGTACTGTCCTCTATCCATCTTCAAATCCACAAAACTGAGATGCTTTTATTACTTCTTACAGAAAATTTAATTGATCCCACCACCAGTTGGGATGTTTACGTAGCGAGTCGCTGCATATTAGTTTAACAAATCAAACAATTTGATGCCGAGGTTTACGACAAATGTTTTCTTTTTTGTCACAGTTTAAATGTGGCTCGCTTAAAATTTATTAAGGAGCTACGTGGAATCTTTGTATGAGTGTATGACTGAAACACAAGACAAAATTTAAGGCCTGTGATTAGCCCAACTTACCTTTTAATTAATTTAAGGCCTTAATTTTAGATAAAAGGATCTAAGACTTTTTAAGGATACGTGGACTCTTCGAATACACAGGGAACGTAGAAAAAGTTAGATAAAAATGTACCTTTTTATAAATAACATCTTGATAGGCTGAAAGTGAATTAAATTGAACAAAACTATTGTAACATATTTCCACCAAATTTTCAGATTTAAGCAAGTTTCAGAAATCTACGACAATGAAGGATTATTTAACATTTACAACATACGGAGTTTTCTACACTTCCTTCATGTCAAAAGTCTAAACATCTTGAAAATTAATGTTCTGAAGTCACAAGTCCAATTATTGCCCATTTTTAAAGGTATGAATAAAAACAAAAACTCGATTTCTTGCGTAGTGGTCAGGATGTAAAGAAAGATCTTCTAAAAAAAACTAAGAAAGGAAGATATGGATGGAGAAGTGGACAGACAGAGTGGGATGGATGGATAAACTCAGACAATAAGATGGATAAATAGACAAACACATGGATAGATAAAAAAAAATTAATGGATAAAATTAGATGAATGGAAAAAGGATTGGCTGGATGCTGAAGCGTACAGAAAATTGATGAACAGTTGAATGAACAGTTGAGGGGACAGATAGAGGAATACAGTCTTTTGGGAAATGCCAAGAGAAATAAAACATCTTCTTTTCTCCAATTATCCAAACTTGGTAAAAGTCAAATCAAAGCCCAGACTTTTTCATAATGCAAGGAACCCTAAAAATAAAAACAACATGTTCAAGCCTCTCTTGTAGGTCACCTCATTGACATCTACAGGCTGGGTGAAGATCTTGGCCTGGTCTTTTCCTTGAAGTTGGTCCAACAGAGCCCGGAGCAAGATGCTAAACGGCGTTAGCTTCATCTCCAGGACGGTCTCATGTAGCTTAATCTGCAACAGAGCCATGAGGAAAACAGAAATATGAGGGAACGGGTGAAAATGGGCCTGAAATTTGTCAATGTGTCCTCTCCTACCTCTTCCCGCTTTAGCTTCTCCCTCTTGCGAATCAGCTCCAGCAGCAGTCGAGCTCTCTCCAGGTCGTGTCGGAGGCGGTGCCATTCCTTCAGCTGTTCCTTCAGCGCTCTGCTTTCCTCCTCATTGTGCCTCTGAGGAACAAAAAGAACAAATAAAAACGCAATAGGTGAATGCAGAAATTATATGAGATTTAAATAATATAAGGAAAAGCAAAAAAAAAACAAAACAGATGAGCATGTGAATCGTACTGGCTGTGAGTTCTTCTGTGACTGCAGGCAGGTCTGAAGGCGCCTGATCAGGGGGACTCCGTTCCTAGATCGCCTTTTCAGGGTCCAATAATTTAGGACCAGTTCCACAAAGACTCTCTTCTTCTGTATGGACACCTGGTTCAGAATGGTCTGGAGCCTTGACAAGGCACAAGAAAATATATTAGAACCAGTGAGATAGAACCAGGTGAAAATTATTCAGAACTGCTTTGTTTTTTGATCATCAAATAACAAGATTAATACTGGAGTTTATGTAAACTCAACTTCCCATGATCCTCTTTCATTTTAAGGAAAGAAAAAGGAGGTATAGGAAAAAAGGACACATGGGAAGATGGAATGAAAACACAAGTAAAAAGAAAGGAAGGAAGAAAAATGGAGGCATGGAGGAAGGAAGAAAGGAAGAGAAGAAGGAAAAGAAGGGACAGATTAAGGAAGAGCAGAAGTAAAGACAACAGGAAGGACCAAAGAAAGGAATGTAGGTATGCAACAAGGTAGGAAGGCTGGCAGGAATGTGAAGGGCAAAAAGAAAACAGGAAAGAGGAAAATTAGAGTGGAAGGAAGAAATAAGGACACAAGAAAGAAAGAAAACGTACAAGAATGAAAATAGGAAGGAAACAGGGCAGGACATAATTAGGATAAACACATAAAAGTAACTTATTCTCTAAGCTAATACTAAACTCAAAACACCATTCTTTTCAAACCTTTAGAATAAAAAAAAACTCATGGTTCAAATGCTTTACAGAGCCTCCACTTGATTATACCTGTGAGCAGGAAAACTAGGCACAGTAGCAGGAGCTGCAGCCTCACTTTCCTCGTCAGGTTCAGGCTTCTTGCTCTTGCCTTTCTTCTTTTGCTGCTGCTTTCCTTTGCAATGTTCTTTATCATCTCCCCTGCCTTTATTCGCCCTCTTACAGAGTCCGTTTTTCCGCTTGGCATCTTCGTAGATGGAGAGCGGCCTCCTCACACATCCGTTGGGCGTGTGCGCTCCACAATAGGCGGTCTTTTTGACAGAGAGGATGGGCTCCCCCGTGTCCGTCACCTCGTTGATCGGCTCCATCTTCATGAAGAGGCCGGCCTTTTGGGCGCAGGTGACGTGGAAGGCCGTGTAACAGTTGGCCTTGTGGCACTGGATGCACGCGCCCACACTCTTCTCCTTGCAGATGTAGCAGGTGAGCTTCCAGCGAGCGGACGGGATCTGCCCGATGCCGTCGATGGGTTCGATGAAGGTGGTGTTGGCGAAGCCGACCTCTGGCACCCAGAGGGCGCAGACCACGTGGCCCCACCGATCGTCGTCCGTCTTCTTCACTGCTCCCCCCTTGTTGGGACAGAGGATGCAGTCTGCCGGCTGGGTCGGCGACTGGAGGCAGTGTCTGCAGAGCCAGTGGCTCTCCGGGACGTAGGGGACGCCGTAGCACTCCTGGTGCACGGACACGCCGCACATGCCACAGAACAGGATGGTGTTGCTTTTGTGGCACTCGACGCTCATGCAGATGGAGCAAACCGCGTCCTCGTCGACGGCGGGCTGCTTCTCGCTCGCTTGGTCCAGACTTTCCAGGTGAAGCTCTTTCTCGAAGCGGTCGATCAGGAACTCGAAAACGTTGTGGGAAACCTGACTCATCCCTTCGCTTTTGCGTTTTTCGTTCACCAACTCCAGCCAGGCGTAGTCCTCCTCGTCCATGTCGTATTCCGTCTCCTCGTCCAGCTCCTCCTCCGTCTTCTCTATGTACTTGTAAAACGAGGCTGGGCGCTTGGGAACCGCGGGAAGGTTGTATTCGACGACTCGAAATTTCGGCTCGGGGAGCTTCGGCGCGGCAGGACTCGCGGCGTGATGCCCGCCGCCCTCCGCGTTACCGGCGATGCCCAGCGCTGCGTTTCTCTTCTCCTGGTTGCTTTTTAGTCTGGCCGACCTCTGGCGGACCTGCTGCTGGGGTTTGTCGGCGTTCTCCTTGTTGCTGGTGCACTCCATCATCTCCTGGATCATGGGGTCGTCGTCAGAGATCACATCCAGCTTGTCGTATATGCTTAGCCGGTGGATGCGGCCGTCCAGCTCGAACTCCACCATGCGCTGCGCCTGGGCGTAGGTCAGGATCTGCTTGTTGGGAGAGGGCTTGATTGGAGACTGCGCCCTCTGCGGCACCGCCGTCCGGTGCTGCCGAGCTTTCTTCTTCATCTTGACGCTCCGTGATGCTGTGGAGTGACAGACTGAAGGTCATTTTTGATAGCATGGAAAGCTTGAGGTATAATAACCACAAAATTCAAGGTGTTTTGTAGGAAGGCCATGACTGACCAACACAAATTAGTGCAGGATTGTGAAGTGGAAGGAAAGTTGTACATGATATTCAACATTCTGTATTTATTTGTCTCTTTACTTACTACCAAAATCAGTTGGACTTTTATCTAGCTGGTTATGAAATAGCTAAAAGCACATGCAGAAGAAGCAAGGTGCAATGCAAATGCTCAATTTAAGGGATCAAAACAGAGCCATGGCTTATATTTCTGTCATAATGCAAACGTGTTGCGTGAATTTTATTCTAAAAGCTAAAATTGCAGATGGCTGAGGTTCAGATATTAAAAGAACTATACTAATAACGTCAACTGAAACTGACTGCCAATTTGCTTTTTGATGTTTGGATATCATCAATGCAAAACTAATACCAGTAATGGCTAGGGATGGGCAGTTATATTGTTTTTTTAAATTATTGTGATACATTTCTTAACAAGATAAAAACTTTGATTCAACGTTGCCGTGATAAACTCCAGTTAATGATGTTTAAAACCCCCAAAACCGTCCACATTGTCGGGATTGCTTGTTTTACTATTTTCTCCACTGTTTGTTCAATGAAAGTATCAATAAGTATCAATAGATTTGAGATTATTAGGGTAGTTGCAATGTACATTTTAATATAAATTATGCTTGTTTTCTATGACTGGTCTTGAGAATGGAAAAGATTGGTGTGAGGAAATGGTTTGAGTTGCAACTAATACCGTCGCTGTAGTAAATTCCTGTTCAGTCTGTGTTTTTATTTTATTCTGAATGAATACAAAACTTGACTATGCGTTTGTGGCCGACACCTCTACGGAGGTTTATCTTTGCAGAACGCAAATACTGAAGAAAAGTGAAAGGATACACAAGTGGATTAATGAGTGAATGAGTTGAAGTTGAATGAATGGCTGGAAGTAGGGACATGGACTAATAGGTGAATGCAACAAAGATTAGATCAGTTAATGTATATTTGGCAGATGCAAAATTGAGAAAATGGAATAGGCTGTGAGGTCTGGGCATTTCCTCTACTATGGCCCCCATTTCCTTTTCTCAAACTTACTCAAACCAGGAAAGTACTTAAATCAACTTGAGCAGTTTTCCACATTGTGATATTCACTAAGGAGCTCCCCTCACTCCAAGAATAAAATGGCTAAAAACTATCTTTTAGTATTACTTTTTATGTAAATAAACGCACAAAACACACGACCCATCAGCTATGCTAGTACTTCAAAGCTCGGTGATTAGCTATTCTGTAAACAGTATCTCAGTAGGGCGTTAGTTAGTCAGCTGAGGCATTTAAATGCAATGGGTGGTGCCCAATGAGTGCTTTCACAACATAAATGCACACGGAGTTGACACTTTTTACTCACTAATTAGCCTCAGGAAGAATTTGCTAAGATGCTAACAATAACGTAGGCTAACTAGCATCAGAAGCTAACCGCCCCCCCGAAACGGACCAAATGGCGTCAAAACAAAACAAAAGCCATTTGAAACAATGTTGCCTAATTCAAGTCAAACATCTGGCTAATATGAAGCCCACGGGGCGCACTGCGCGACTCCAAAGCGCAAAAAAAAGCATGATAAACGAAAAGCACATACCTCGGATAAACGGGCAGTTTTGCTAGTAGGTAGCTAGCCAGCAGCCTTACAAAGCAACGGCCCGAGAAACGGTTCTCATTCCCTGCGCAATGTTATCATCCAGCGGGGCGGGGGGGGAGAAACACTTTGGTCTTTTCACCTACTGGTAAAACAGAACGAGGTCTGCTTGGCGCCCGTGCTGGTTTTTGTGCAGATTTCTACAGAGAAGACACAGTTCCTCCCTTTGTAGGCCATTCAAAGGCTGCAGAGGCAAACAGCAGGAACAGCAGCGTTACAGGACGGAACATCCCCCCAGCACAACAATGCGTTTATCCAGCAGCAGACAACTCCCACTCGTACGCACAACTCTACGCATGACGCTGGAGGTCATGTTGGTGAGGATTTCATACAAAAGAGCCCCCCCATCTGTCACACAATCGATGCATTGCCCCCTTTTTTTTTTTTTTTTTTTTTTTGTCAGTCCAGGCTAGCCAAACACAGACAAAGCTCCCGTACACAAAGCCTTCGGGTAGGGGTGCAGTGGGAGTAAAGCTGTGACGTGTTTTGTTTTGACTTGGCCAAACGGAAATGGCTTTTAAAAAACCAGCAAGTCACGGTTTGGGTTAATCTCTAACCTACACAGACAGAGTAGCGGGTTTAAAGCCCCACCCAGGTGACAGGTGCAACACGAACCGCCGCCACCCATCGCAGCCCATGATCTCAGGAGGATTCTCTGCTTTACGGAGTTGCAGGTTGTTGTTTTTTTGTTGTTGTTTTGGTCTTCAAAGTTCATGTGCACATTGTGCTTAATTACAATAAAATAAATGTTGATTGTGTTATAAAGAAGAAGGGGGGCAATTTCTGGGACAAAACCTGTTGAATGTCATATTTAAGCTCATTCTTCTCTTTTCCTATTTGAAAACTAGAAGATGAACGCAACACAGGAGAATCCTTTATTTTATTTTTTAAAAAATAACATACAAACTTCATTGGTAATTATGTTCCTTCATCATCAATTCTAAACAGCCTCCTTGTTCCCAACGTCCCCATAGAATAATGCTGCTCCTGCCATGTCTCATGGTGCGTTTGAGTACCTTCCATGCGTTTGCTGCGTCCCTTACATGGGTTGTGACAAATAGGACTTCTTTCTTTCAAAAAGAGCTTTTATTGTTTTCATTCTTCCATAAAGGCTACATTAGAGAACAGATTCTCTAATACATTGATTCATATCCACCAATGAGGTGGTTCGCTTTGACAGCATATTAAATTAAAGTCATTTTCTGTACTCTTATCAAAGAAGAAAATGTAGATATGCGATTCTATTAACTCACATCAACCAACAGGAAGTTACTTTGGTTTGATCAGAAGTCATGTCTTGTATTTCTTTCTTTCATGAAGAAGTAAGTTGGCCTCCAGCCATACTTCCACAAAGAAAATTGGTTTCATTGTCAGAAAAATGTTGAAATTGTCCCATCTGGACTCTTTGACCCCCAAATCAAACAACTAGCAACCTACAAATTTCACAGAAACACTGCCAATGTGGAGACACCTGGACTGGCATCTTCTTATCCTAAAGTAGGACTACAAAATGACCAAAACACCTTAAAAGCACGTAATGACCATTCAACATACAAACTGATTTTGGAGGATGAACTTTAATTGATTGACACAACTAATTAACAACGATTGTGAAACAATGATTAACCAATGAAAGAACTCGTTTCTGAATGGAACCCATTCTCATTTTGGAAGCGCAGGAAAAAAAAAAAAAAAGTGATAAGTGTGAAAACGGAATCGTGATGTCACCGAACATTTGAAGTCATCGGCCGTTTGGCCACAATGAAGACTCTGAGCCCGGTGACATCACTGAGCGCGTTCCTTCCGTCCGACGTTGCGTGGAGCTGCTTCTCCGGCCGAACGCGAACTGCTAGCAAACCAGGAGACAAAAGCAACAAAGTGAACCCCGCTCCGGATCAATCAGATGTGTCACAATTAACCGTTTACGAGCCGAAACCCTGCGATCCCGTCGCCAGAGTGAACAGTAAGTACGCCGGGGCGACGCGGGGCTCTGAAATCGGGGGCTTAATGCGGGCGGGACGTCGTGGTTGAGAAGCTTCCCTGATTCGGATCCCGTGCGGTTCGTGTGCTCGGCTGGGTTCTGCCTCGCCAGGTTAGCTTGCATGTCCTGTGTGTGGCCTAGCTGGCAGCTAACCAGCTAGCAGACGTGGTACGGTCCGACCATAACGAGGCGCATATCTAAGAGTGTGGTGACAATTCTGCGTGTGTGTGTGTGTGTGTGTGTGTGGAGGAGTCATAGCCGTGGACATTGGAGCGAGATTTCACGCGTCAGAACGGCTTTACCTGCGAGTGGCTTTTGTGTATTTATTAGCCTTCTGGCTAACTATTAGCTCTAACATAGCCACCGTCGTGTTTACTGATGATGTAGCCTTATAGCTGACAATATTTAACACTACTCCATTATGTGATGCCTGGAGGAGTGTGACGATCGTGGCTGCTCGAGTTCATTGTGGCCAAGCGAAGAGCCGGCAGGGAAGCACACTGATCTAAAGTGGGGCTTGTTGTGAGCAGGTGATCGCTAGCCGACCGTGACTATTTTCTGCTGTCCTCTCGCATCTTCCTGACTAGCACGTAAAAGCTTAACCCGGAAAGCTCGCCGCCGGTGATCAATGAGAAAACTTCACATTGTAAAGGATTTCTCTACGGAGTCGTGATTGATTTAAAAAAAACAACAACAAAACGTGTTAACGTATTCATAAAACTAAAACCTGCAGTCTATTGCTTTTGTTTAGAGAGGAAAAAAGATGGATCAATTGAATTTGTGGAAGCTTGATAATTGTTATGATCACACTTAAAAGTTTCAACTAAAGTCTTCAAACCAATGGGTTTCACGTGTTGGCGTACTGCAAAGAAATTATATAGTTTCAATTCTTACCGTTGAAGAAGTTTAGAATAGTTGTATGTCAGAACTGTTAAAGAATATTTAAAAAAAGATAAATGATATCAAGATCAGGTGTCTTGGTGAAAAATCAAGTATGTCTGAGATTTGGGGAGAATTTATGGCTTTCTTTTTATTCAGAAAATGTGAAGAGTTAACAGTCCTGTTATTCAGGCCGAAGATTGCATTATCTTTCAACAGGTCATTCTAATTAAGTCCTACAATTAAAATACAAAACTAGGACTTAATTGTTATGGTCCATAATCTGATTTAAAAGGTTCTTAATTCTTTTAATTCAATTGATATCCGGAATACAGGTAGTTGAAACCATAACCAAGCAGACACTTGGGCTGTTTAGTTCAAACGTTTTCATAAATGAAACACCATTTTTCATATGGAAACATTAACAAAAATCTAAGGGCTACTTCTCTATAAGGAATGAAAAAACATGTCTATAAAATATACATCACAAATTCTTTTGAATATTTGTATTATTATTCTCCTTTTTTTTCCCTCATTGGATGCACGCTTTTTTTTCCTTTTAATTAAATCCTTACTTCAAAAGTGCTACTTTTTTTTCTCTCTTTTTTTTTTTTATTCTAGCACAGGGTTTACCAGAATCAGCTGGTCGGCTCGGTTCCTGACCTTCTGTGATGTCAGCAACCCAAATACAAACAAAGCAGAATTGAAAGGCTTTTGTCTACGACTGCAGGGTTTCACAAGATATACGCCAATAGTTAATTAACCAGCAATATGTACATTTCAGCCTATAAGTTTAATGCTAATGCCGTTAGAGATTACGGTCTACGCAGGCTTCTTTGTTATGTAAATCAGCACTGCCAGACGTTTTGTTGCATTATAGGAACTGTTCCCTGCAATACTGTGCATGTCTTTTTGTTCTGGTTTTGCTTCTGTAGTTTAGAACTCTGCTTCCTGGTTTGATTGTTTACTTCAGAACCATAACCACAGACAAGGCTGAGAACTGCTGATTTTTTTTTAGATTGCTTGCCTAATCAGTTTAGTCACAAATTAGTTGTTGACTTCTTGCAGGTTTTACTGTGTGAAATAGTTAAAAATGCTTGATGTAGAGTGTCACCTAATTAGTGTGAATGACCAGGAAGAATATTACAGGCAAAATAAAAAAAAAAGTGGATTATTTTCTTGACAGTTGACCCAAAGTTACTCTAATGTGACCTGAAGTAGTCCTCTTCATCATTTTGGACATTAATACATCAAGTTGCTTAATGCTTTCTATCATTCATTCAAAAACTGTTTCTGCTTTGAGTAAAGAATGCGACATTGCAATCAGGAGTAGATCAATATGAAATGTTCCCAGTATGAAATCATTTCATGTTATTTTGACAAATATGTAACACAAAAGCGGACATGATTTAATCGATGTAACTTGAGTCATAAGAGCCACAACTATTCCCACTGTCTCTAAAACAAAACGTTATTCTTTAAAGCTATTGTTCACATTTATTTATATTTTGATCTTGAAACAGACTTAAAGGTGTTCATCTTCCTATTTATTTTCTACAGATTTAGCAGAATCTGTCACATCTCCTTACGCCTATGCAGCACCCTCCTGAATTCAGTACCAGCTCCAGTTTTAGCTCAGTGATGTGCCACAAATCCATGTTCCAGATATACATGCTGTGAGCAGTCCTCCTTTTTTATTATTCAGAAAGAACATCAAGTAGAAAGGCTCTAAGGGTTGATCCGTATTAGCGGAGGAAAGCTAGTACGGCCGTTCTGTACCTGAATGTGTAAGTTACCAGCATGGCATATTGAACCAAAGCATGGACAATCAATCAATTAAGCAGAAACGACATGGTTCATTAGTCAGACTAGTTCCTCAATTAGGCAACCTGCATGTAGATTTCCAGCTGATTTTAAAGCAACATCCTCTTAAAGTGACACTAAATGCTGAGTGAAGGCATATACCAGACATGTTCAGATAAATCCCATCAAATTCCGTTGCCTTGATGGCAACGGTACAGCCGTCAAGCTGTGCCGTTGCCATCAATTTGAAATTTCAACTACAACAGCCATCCTTCAACGAAAGGTTTCGCGGAGACAGTTTCAGGCAGAATTAAACAAATTTATAAGAAAATGCCACAATTTGCACAAAGATTTAGACAACTTATCTGCAAAAAGATATTTTGGTGTTCAAAAATGAAACCTATGACTGTCTGAGCCAAAAACCTGCACAACTTAGAGCTGAAACGGAACTTATTTCAGCACCATATGTTATGAGTTTCTTTATATAAAATATTGCCATTTGTATAAATAATAGAAATGAAATAACTGCCCTTTACTCAGAACAATTTTGTTACATTAATACACTGTGAAGCTTTTAGTGTTTGGCTTTGATCTCACAAACTGGTTTCATTTATTTGCCTTGTACAGGATCTAGTGGGGGGGGGAAGAAAGCAAAACATACAGGTTTGATTACATCATTATGGTACACTTGTATTACCTGCTTTTGGAATCCAGTTTGTACTGTTTGCACTGATTCTATCTCTTTTTTTCCCTTTCTCTGTAGGTTGTGTGGAGAGAAGTGGAAAATGTTTAATCTATAAATGGAGGGAAACAAGCAGGCACTCAGGGTCAACGAAAGCAACACGCTCAATACCACACCTGCTTGAGAACCACCTTATCAATGACTGCAGCTGAAACGAAGTGACTACGCCCAACAACGCAAGCCTGACTGATCCATAGAAACGATTGGGCTGCCACCATGGACGGAGAGGAGCATATTCCTCGCCTGAGTGAGGATTTCTTCTGTGTCTCTGACAGTTCTGCAGAAAGTAAAAAAAGAGAGGCGAAAGGGACCTGCCTGAAAATTGAGGGACAGGAAGGTTATGTGTTAAAGTCCTACAGCTTTCATCCTCACGATCTCACGGATACAAAGTCACCAAGCTGCTCCTCAACACTGGATAAAGATTCCCTCCCTAGTTTCCATTTATCTTCTCAGGTAGAAAAACGGTTAGACTTGGAGAAAGTGTGTGACATTGCGCCATCGTCCCTCAATGACGGACATATAAACATTGAGAAGTATCCAAACGGTGGTGGACTGAGTGAAAGTGTCAGAGATCATATTGGGGATGCAAATGGGATGGAAGAGGAAATGCAAGAGGACGAAAGGCTAGCATTTGGTGGCGCCATTGGCCCTTTTCTAACCCGAGACTGTGATGACTATAGTAATTTATTAAGCGGATACACAAGCACCCTTTATGATGTTGCCATGGATGCCGTCACTCAAAGTCTTTTGTCGTCGATGAGGGGTCACGGCAACCCGAGGAAAAAATCTCAAGCGTGGAATCACTTCTTCATTTCGCCACGGGACAATACCAAAGCAATCTGTCTATACTGCATGAAAGAGTTCAGTCGGGGCAAGAACGAAAAAGACCTCAGCACGAGTTGTTTAATGAGGCACGTACGAAGGGCTCACCCGACTGTGCTTATACAGGACGGCACAGATGCATCCTTCTCCAGCCTGCCTCTTTTTCCCTCATCGTTGATACCTCCCTCCCCAGGCTCACCAAAAAACGGAGACTTTTTTACTTCTCCCTCAAAGAACACATCACCGTCCACATCCTCAGCTGAAAATTCAAGCCCGTCATCCAAAGAAGTGCTGCCCAAAGTCGAACAAAAAATAGATCAGTTTACAAATGTCGACCCTCTGAGTAGCATCCTTCCACCCTTTCCATCCTCACATTCCAGCGAAAACAACAACGACGACTTATTAGACGGAGGACCCGAGCGCCCTCCGGGAACCCCTAAAGGCGCCAGTTCCCGTCGCAGGTCGGCCGTGTGGAAGCATTTCTACTTGTCACCTGCAGACAATTCCAAAGCTGTGTGTATCCACTGCATGAATGAATTCAGTAGGGGTAAAAACGGAAAGGATCTCGGGACAAGCTGTCTCATTCGTCACATGTGGAGAGCCCACAAAGAGGTTGTGATCGAGGAAAACGGACATGGCAACCACATTCCGCCACCCTATACAAACCCACCCTCGCTGCTGTCCCGCTCACAACTACATGATGCACTGGAAATTAAAAAAGAGCCACCCTTTCTTATGTCCTCCCCAGAGACTATATCAGATGAACTACCCCAAAGCTTAGAGGAAAGCATGTTTATTAAGGAGGAGAGAGACCTTATGCATCTCTCAGGGCAGGATTCCTCTTTTAACTTCTTTAAAACTCAGGGGGCTGATACACCACTGACTTCCTCACCATACCTCTCTGAAGGCCCCAGCCTCAGTCAGAACCATTTAGTTTTCCAACAGAATAAAAAGCTTATGAAACGGGTGAAATCTGAAGTGTGGCAACATTTCATAGTGTCGCCAGTTGACCAGTTAAAAGCACTGTGCCGTTACTGTCCTTGTGTCATTAGTCGGGGCAAGCGGGGCGACTTTGGCACAAGTTGCCTGATGAGGCATCTGATGAGACGTCACCCAGACGTCATGAAAAACCAAAAAAGCACAGACGAGAAGGAATTGTTCCCTCACCCCTATGCCATGCTCACCTCAACAGATCCAGTCTCGGCCAAAGAAGCTGACGACTCTGGCATTGACAAAAAGCCCCCAAACCTGCCCGTTTTTAGCAAAAGGACGTCAAAACTGTGGAATCATTTCTCCATTTCCGACACCGATCCCACCAAGGTGAATTGTTTGCACTGTAGCCGCACAATTAGCAGAGGCAAAAAGACTACGAACCTCGGCACAAGCTGCCTCTTCAGGCACATGCAGAGGTTCCACGGACATTTTCTCGAAAGTAACAGTTCTATCTCAGGTGTTGTGCCGTCTGCTGAAGTTCGCATTAAACAAGAGCCGATGGAAGCCACCGTTTATCAGCCGGAGCAAAGCTGTGAGAGGTTTGATGAACACCACCCGGTTGCCAAAAAAACCACAAAGCTTATTGCTGAAATGCTCGCACTGGATCTTCAGCCATCAGCTATGGTAGAGAATTCTGGACTGACTAGACTGATAGAGTTCCTCCAGCCTCAGTATTCTCTTCCACCTTCTTCTTACTTTACCAGCACCGCCATACCAGAAATGTACAGTAAGGTGAAAGATGTTGTGCTGACCCACCTAAAAGAGGCCGAAGGCGGCGTTGTCCACTTCACAACAAGTATTTGGGTCAGCAGCCAGACAAGAGAATACTTGACCCTTACCGCTCACTGGGCAGCATATGAGTCAAATCTCCGACCTCAAGGTCAAGACTTCCACTGTTCAGCTCTCCTAAGTGTCTCGCAAATAGATTGTGACCAAGATATGCACGACATCCCAAAGCAGCTTGAGTACCTATGGGACAATTGGATCACCTCACCAGGGCTGAAGAAAGGGTTCACAGTAACAGATAACGACACCATCAAAAATACCTTGGAGGAGCATGGCCATGTCACCGTGCAGTGTTTTGGACACACCATAGACCTCATTGTAAGCGAAGCCATAAAAAGCCAGAGATTGGTTCAGAACCTTCTGAGCATAGCGCGAAAGATCTGTGAACGTGTGCACCGTTCGGCAAATGCAAAAGAAAGACTGGCCGAGCTCCAAAAGACTCACCAGCTGCCAGAAAACCAGCTGATACAGGACGTTCCATCTAAGTGGATGACGTCCTTCTTCATGTTGGAACGCCTGGTTGAGCAGAAGATAGCTATCGACGACTTGTCGATAGAGTGCAATTTCAGGGAAATAATCAGCTTTGACCAGTGGGAGGTGATGCTCTCAGTCTGCAATGCACTGAAACCCTTTGAAGTGGCCAGCAGAGAGCTGAGCAACCGCACTGCCACTCTGGGCCAAGTCATACCGCTCATTCACATTCTCACCAGGAAAATAGATCTCTTGTTTGATGAGACTGTTGGCATCGACAATATGCTGATGTCTCTAAAGGAAGCAATGATGAACAGGATGTCGGCTACTCTGCAAGACCCACGTTATACCTGGGCCACCATGTTGGACCCGAGATACAAAACATCACTGTTCACAGAGGAAGAAGCAGAGCGTTGCAAACAAGATCTGATCCAGGAGCTGGACTTGTCCTCTTCTACCTCAGTTCCAGTTGACTCTCTCCTCCCCAATGGCTGCGACGAGGACCCCGTTTCCTCCGACAATCCTCACTCAACCAGAGACAACCTCTGGCCCTTGATGCCTGAATTCAGGCAAAACATAAAAGAGGAGGAGGAGGAGGAGGAAAAGTCCGCAGAGATGGTAGTGCTGGAGTATTTGGAGGAAGACATCTTAGATCAAAGCTGTGACCCCCTCGACTATTGGAACCTGAAAAAGTTTCTGTGGCCCGATCTTGCCAAAGTAGCCGCCCGTTACGTGGGCTGCCCTCCCACCATCGTCCCAGTAGAGACGCTGTTTAGCACCGCCGGCGTCAACTGTGCTGTAAACCAGCCCAGGCCAATGCTGGACAACATAGAGGGACTGCTGTTCCTTAAGGTCAACCTCCCCTTGATCTATTTTCAGTACTGAACATTATTGAATATTAATTTGAAAACTGTTCCATCAAGGACCAAGTTGCATAGCTGTGAAATGGGTGGGCTTGTGTGGGGCTAATTGTAAGATAGGGATTTATACACTGATTCTTAATGCAAAGGCCAGATTGAGGGTTTCTTGTATTGTGTACTACTGTTAAACACTTGGAGCTGTTGTGATGAAACGTCTCAGTGAGAAGTGTATCAGGGAGGGATTTTTTTTTCTTTTTTTTTTAGCTGTAGGGGGATAGTGATGATGTGTTTGGTTGTAATCTTTTGTTATTGTTGTTTTTTCTGTTGTCTACTCTCTCCTTGTGCCTTAACCAAAACTACTTCAGGTCAAAATGCTGTAAATATTATAGAAATTGAGCTGATCGCATCAGGATCCGTTTTTTTTATTATTATTATTATTATTATTATTATTATTATTATTATTATTAATTAATTAAACATAGATGCAAGGAATTTTTTTCTCAGAATGACAACTTGGCCCAAAAACAAATGCTGTGACTGAAATATGTTTTAAGTTAATGCTATTTAATTTTTCTTTGTAAATTTGAGGCTTACGGTACGGTAGAAAGTCTTTTTTTTTTTTTTTTAACTCACTGAAATGCTTTTAATAAGATGATGTATAATGTGGCTGTATTTTCAAAATAAGGTGGATTTTTTTGGAATACACCAGTTGACTCTTAAGCACAATTTAAGTTTATGTCCAGGGGATTAAATTATGGGTTTATTATTGATGAACAGTGTACTGTACATTTTTATATTAAATGACTTCTGAACCTAATTTGATAAACGTTTAGCATTCAGACTGGAAACATGCAAATTTTGTGGTCATTTGTAAATAAAGGTTTTTCTTGAAGAGTATTCTCTGTTTTTATTCTAGCTTTTGTGTGAAGTTGTGAAGGATTTAAAGAGATAGTTCAGGATTTATGGAGGGAGTTTATATTGCTTATTTATTTTTACAAGTAGCTTTTTACCCGCAGTAGGTGATTCTTGTTTCTATTTAGCACAGGTCCAGTTTAGTTAATGTACTGGAACATTTAGTTCAAGAGGAGCTAAGCCCAAAGCTGATTTTTACCATCATAAACACCAGTCTCAAAACAGGAGATTATGCAAATGCTATCTTTTTAAAAATGTTTTATTTGCTTTAGACTTTGGAGTTGGCATGCTCACAATAACTGCTATAAAAGGGTGAAATGTGGAGTTTAAGCGAATGCTGCCTTGTGTTTCTGTCAGCTTTTTTCCAGAGCATTTTCAAGAATGTAACCATTTAAAAAAAAATACAAAAATCTCACTTTAAAGGCAGCATTTTTATTTTTTTTTACATTATTCCTGATTTCCGGCACTACATCAGCACCTTCAGAAGTATTTCCATTTAGAGATGTACCCTTAAAAAATGTCAGCTCATTCCACTTAAATTTCAAATAAGATTAAAAATTCACAAAAGTAGGATATTGCTCAATTGACATTTTTGTAGAAGGAAAATTTGTTAATCTTGATAAAGTTTAGTTCCTGTTCCGCTACTGACAAAGACCGTGCTGCGTTCGGTTCTCTGGTTCCTTATATGAGCCATTAAGAAACAAGGTCACCCACTACTTTATAATGCAGTTAATCTTAGATATTTTGGTCCCATTTAGTGTTTCAAACAGGAAGATTATTGCTGCTGCACCTGCAATTCCTGTGAAAATGATTATCCAATGCAAAGTTAGCAATTTTAGCTGTTACTCAAAGCAAATTACATTTTTAAGATGTTATTTAAGGCGACAAACGTTTTGGCTTGGCCCCAAACCAATTAAAGCCGTTAGCTTTAATCTCCAGCACCAACCACTCTGGATTTTTACTACCTCTCTCCAAAACCTCCTGAACTATCTCTGTAAGGATAACAACATGCTTTCATTTTCTCTGTTTGGCTTTTATTCATTTACAAATCAAAATATATATAAATGATTCTCTGGTGTAAACAATAACTGGATGCATTTGCTGGGGCAGAAGATCATAGGCGATCTGTGCTGGTATGCGACACCAAGATATTTTTTTTTCTATCAACCTAGCAGCATGATTTTTAATCGTCTTTGGTCACCTGATGGTTCTAAATTATATTTCAGCTCATGTTTCTCTCGATGTGCCCTCCCAAGTCTTGCTCTGCATCAGCACAGCTTTCCTCGCTAGGTGAACTCTGACAGGTGGGAAGTGAGCCTTGCTAAAGGCGATGTTGTTGAAACCTTTGATGTAGACCAGAGGCTCATGAGTGTTGTGCAGCTGCTGTATCTTGGTGTCGTTCGCCTCCATCAACAGGTGTGAGTACACCTGGAGCTCAGGGCTTCTGGTGCTTATGTCTTCTCTTTTGTCGTATCTGTAGAATTGAAGACTATTTATTAGAAAGATAACCAAAATGAGGAGCATTTTTATGTAGTGGCACAAAAGTAGCCATCCTCCCACTCGCAAGTCACTGGTCTCTGATAAAGATTTGTAAAAAGCATCAAAATGATTGACCTTGTAGCAAAATTTCACAGTGAGAAAAACAAACTGGAGAGAGGAGTGGTTGGAGATAATTGATTTTTTCCCTTTAAAATAAGTAAATATGAAACCTTTTAATGAGGAGTTTACCTTTTAAAGTACAGAGCCATAGAAGTTGTATTTAGTAGCAAAACTTCTCATTTCTTTAGGGTGTCATTATGTGACAGTCCTGATTCTAAACCCAATATTCAAAATGGAAAAGACAAGAAAACATGCCGTTCAAGCAGCTTGTGTGTTCATCATTTTGAGTCAGAAAATGGGAAGAAAATGAAAGCTACTTGCCTGTTTCCTTGGGACATAAATATAAAGCTTTATTAATTTATCTCGAACATGATAGAAGTATAAAATCACACACATGAACAAGGAATGCAAAAGACATGTTTTTGTACCGCATTAATCTTGACATTCTCAAAAAGGAGTAGGAAGAAGTAAGAAACGTATATAACAACATAAAGGCTTATTTCTATTAGCCCCTCTCCAAAACAGGAAGAATGGGGAAGCGTGCCATTTTTACAAAGAAGATGTGATTTTATAAGTGATGAAATAGTAGAAGAAAATAACTAAATAGCTTGTTTCCTTGGGGAAATGATGAGGTGACATGGACCTAATTCTTCTAGCTACAGTCTGAGAATGCTTAAAGCTTTATAAACAACTAGCACTGCAACAGGACCCGATTTTTTTCCTTATTTCAGCAGAGTGAATTTTTTCCTACTACAATGACAAATGGGTTTAATTGAATGCTTTTTACATTTCTTTAGCAGGGGTGTCAATAACTGTGAAGAGCAATATTTACACAACACTTACCTCCAGTTTTTGTTTTGCTCTAAGAAGCGTGACACTCCCGTTTCGGCAGCAAAGTTGTCAATGTGAACAAAGACATCTGAGGAAAAATGTGCGCACCGCGTTAAAAATCCAGACATGTGTGTTAATATTAGGAAATACATTTGCTTAATTGCAGTTGTGACCTGCTGTGGCCGGCAACAGCCTGTGTAGTTCCTGGATTCCCTTGCCGCCTGGGTAGTTGTGATGGGAAACATACAGGCAAAGACCAGTGTACGATGAGTTGATCAACAGCTGGCCAACCACAACTGCAGAGCCCAGTTTGTACATCCAGGATTTCTGATAGTTGCACAATCTGAAGCAAAATGAAGGGGGAAAAAATGACTGAAATAAGATAAATATATATATATATATATATATATACAACTTGATATAAGATTTTTTTTAAATCAACTTTAACTTGCATGAAGGAACAGCCGCGTGCAGCAGCCAAATTGAGCACAGGGAAAGTGTAAATGATGAAACGCAGCTCCTTGTGAGGCAGCAGCGAGTAGATGAGGATGAAGCCAACTGTGGGGAGCAGTAGCAGCCTAATCCGCCTGTCCAGGAGGCCGAGAGGCACGAAGAGCAGCGAGCAGCCCAGGGCTCGAGGCACGACGGAGTAAAAATACCACAGGAAGGGCGAGGTTTAATGGAGAGAGGAGTTAAGGCGAACTTGGGAGTAGACAGAAAAGAAATATTTGGGGAAATCATTAGGATTTCCATTTTAAAACAACAAAAAAAAACCTGAAGACAGTTGTACTTTTTTCCCTATACAAATGTTCATTGCAGTTGTTGCACAAAATCATTCTTCGATAATGAGCTGTTTTTTGAGGTCTCTGTCACTTTAAACCCATCCAAACTGCTGTTGGCCACGCCCCCTCAACTCAACGTTTGCACTTGCACATGAAAATGGCTACAAACAGACACTCAATTATACAATTGTACTTCTTTGAAAAGCAGAAGTGGAACTCCAGCACCACAAACAAAAATTCAGCAAGTGGTTTCTGGATGGTAACTCAACACACAAAACACTTGTCTTTTCCAGCTGCCATTGTACAGCGCATACAGAGGTAAAACCAGCTGACCAAACGTGCTGGAGATCAGCTTGCGCTGCTAGGTTCAAGCCGATCCGTTTGAACCTAGCCTTTTACCTATAGTTTTTAGGTATGAGGCTAGCAACTCTTACCTAGAGTTTCTAGGTAAGAGGCTAGACTTTGCCGGGGTTGCTAGGTGAAGCACTGCAAGATGCAGTGCCGGCTGGTTTGTGACATTATATTCCGTAAGTTTTTGAAACGGCTCATTTTCTAGAAAAACAAAAAAAGAACTTACTGCCAAAAAACGGCTACGTGGGTTTTTGTTAAGCACTTGGATTGTTTTTAGAAGCAGTAGAAACCCAAATGGAAGTACAAAAATGCCAAATATGACGTTTGCATTATAGGTTCCCTTTAAAAGGATATTCCCCAGTTGGAGCTTTTATTAAGAATGGCATTGTACCACAACACCTGCCCCTCAGGCCACAAAAGCTTCCTCCAAAAGAAGGTGTCGACAGCCACCGTCAGAGCTGCAGCAAAAAATAAAGCAAACATATTTCTGGTTTCATTTTATGCAATTATTAAGGCTAAAACAAAAAATAATAATTAGTTTTTTTCAGTCTATCTTAAGAGATGCCAAACATTCTGCCCACCTCATTAGATATTGTAAATTCTGCTCTCACCTAGGGACAAGAGTCCAGCAGGAGCAGCGTAGTAAATCAGCTGCAGCAGGCCCAGCCTCCTGCTCAGCAGCGCCATCAGCAGCATGAGGCCCAGCAAGATGCAGAGCTCGGACCGGATCACGATGATGACCAAAGCGGAGAGGCTGATGAACCAGCCGTGTTTCTGAGCCATCCAAGAGGTGAACGCTACAAGCACTTTGGGAGGAATTTTGCAACCATAAAGAAAGAAATGTATCAAGAGATTCCTTCGGTAAAGATGTGTCGTTAGTGTAGCGTACCTATTGGCAGCGCAAAGACATTGGGGAGCGTCCTGGTGCTGTAGAACATGAGGTGGAACTGGGAGGCACAGGTCAGACAGAAAAGACACGCAACTGTGGAGCCAAACTGCCTCCGCACTTCTCTCTGCATATGCCACAGAGCGCCGATCACGCAAAACCCCAGCGAAGCCCGGACTGAGTAGAACGTACGTTAGAAATCCTCACATTCAGGTTAAAGCAGTCATTGTCTGTTTGTTTACTTACCTATAAGCTGAGTGTAGAATTTCGGTGCCTCCAGCAGAGATGATAAAGAAACGAGCGGGGAGCAGAGCGTGGAGAGCAACAGGGGTCCGAGAAAAGTACGCGGCACAACTCCAGGGAATTCGTGATGGTCATACTGAGAGAGAAGCGATATTTTCTAGTTTCCAGCGCACTCAAAACATCGTGAAAACAATTAACTTTTTAAAAATATACATGCTAACGGACTAGAAAATGTGCATTTTCCAACTTCAAAACATCAAACCATGAAAACAGACATTTGTTACACCAATTTTAAACAAAAATCTTGTTTGAATATTTAAATTCCTTATAAAATCAGTACTGTCACATACATCAATATTGCCACGTGTAATTTACTAGATGCAAGTTTGCTATTTCTTGCTAAGGTTTTTCTTTTATTAACATTACTATTTAGAGATACACCAATCACAATTTTGTGGCCAATTTCTGAACTTCAGTTTTTTGTGAAGCTTTGACCTCACAATGCCGGTTTTAGCCAGCTCAAAACTACAGTATAAGAATATATTTTAAATACTTCTTTTCTAACCTTCCTGCTGAGTGGGAAGTAGTTATTTAGCTAAAGAGCAAAGAAGCTTATTAAGCAGGTTAGAAGCCAAATCGATTTATGTTGTAATAACTGTGTTGTTCGTCTTTAAGTTTTCACAGTTGAGTGTTCTTGTTTTTCATATCTGGATGCAATTCCAAATGAGTTTAAAGTTTCTGCTGTAATAGCGTGAAATGTGTAGACTTCTTTCAGCTACCTGGGTGCAGCAATAGGTGGAGGAGGGGGGCAAACTCAAATGATTCTATCTAGTTTTATTTTCGCTCTCAGTGAGAGAACTTCAGAAGCTGTATGAATATTTTACAGTTTTGAAATGATAACTTTTTAAAACCTTAATATACCAGAATACTGGATATAAGGCCACAGATATACTGTACCTTTGTACATATTTCATGAATATGATCCTTATCAATCAAAACCTTAATATCTCAAATATTGCTTACTGAACTATAATGAACAGATATTATAGTGGAAAATATTACTATAACAACATCATAACAAAATGTGTCAGAAAAATGTTATCCATCTTGCACAAGTTCTATTACACCTACAAATCAGGTAAACATAAATAAAATGTAAGTTTTAATCAATCAATCAAATTTTATTTGCATAGCACATTTCAGCAGCAAGGCATTTCAAAGTGACATCATAACAAGAAATGTACAGAAATTTCATTTTTAAAAAGTATTTATTTTAATATGAATATATATTTTATTTGTACTTTAATAACAGCCAAAATAGTGGCGTGAACTGTTGACATTTAAGCAACTAGGCGTTTTGGTTTGTCTCTTCTGTGCGCATGCGTGTGATTTACAGTCTACATCATTGAAAGTCTGCTTACCTTGTCAAAATCAAGTCTGTGGTACAGAATGTCGTGCGTCGCCTGTAAATTAAAGCTTTCTTCGACTTTCGTGAAAGGACAAATGAATAAATGCAGGAAACTCAGAAACATTAACAAAAGCAGCAACGGCTTCTCCAAAACATTCTTCTTTTCCGCCATGACAGCTGGAGAGCCGACGATTTTACTTCCGGTCAACACCGGAAGTGAACGCTCTCAAAACGCTTTGAAGTCGCATAATATTATTAGTTTCATCCAAAAACGTGTCGATGCCTGTTTGGTATTGCAATAAAGAGGTTTTCTCAAATTAAAAAATATGTTTTTGAATAAAACAAATCGGTTTCCTAAATTTTCCACGTGTGGCTAGGTTTTATGTCCCGCTCGTGGCGGCCTGTGATTGGTTGTTTTAATGATTGACAGGCCTTTCAACCAATTACTACAAGCCACAATCAGCCTTAGAGGCTGACGCGGAAAACTAGAAAAGCATCTCTTTTTTTCTACAACCGGCATGTAAATACTACTTAGCTGCGCTTTGCATAGATACAATTATCTTAGGTTTGATGTTAGGAATAGCTCATTTAAATATATCCGACCGTTACAGAACTTTATAGCTGGGTGTAAACCAGTTAGTGAAGAGTGCTACTGTCATGATAGCGTGATTGAGTCTGTTTGGGTGAGAGATGCTGTCCCCCTGCCTTCCACAGCTGCGACTCATCTCCTGCTCCATTATTCTTATTTTGCTTTTTCAAGCCGGCGACACCAAGAGAGATTTCAAAAGCGCCTGCAGCACCTGCCAGCAAATTACTGAGAACTTCAACAAGGTCAGAGATCTTTTCAAAACACCCGTCTTGCTTGCACTGCCTTGCTAAACTAATCAATCTCAAGGAACAAAATGCTATTTTAGGCATGACTGTCAGGTGAAAGGAAATGCATCCACGCTTTAATGCATTTAATTGCTGCTTTTTACTTGAAATATGTGGCGGGCATTTTGTGCTCACTCCTTTTAAATCTGGCATTCCTAAATAACCACCAGTCCTGCAAGGCACATCTGATAAGTCGACCTTATTGGTCAAGGTGCAAAACCTCTACTTCTTTCCACTTGGTATAAATAACTTGGGTTTGTGATTTTCTTCTTTTTTCAGGGCTATGATAGAACAGCAAAGCAGAACTTCGGAGGAGGCAACACAGCATGGGAGGAGAGAAAACTGTCCAAGTATGAGACAAGGTGAGACGAATCCAGATTGTCCTGTCCTCTGCTAACACCAGGTCAACCTGATACAGAGCAGTTTGACCTCGGCAGTGGAAGCATATCTACGTTTTTAGATAGCAGATCATTAAACAACAAGGTTGCACCAAAAAGAGAACCTTTACTTTTACTTGTCGCCTCCTGTGTCGTACCTCCCAGCTTCCTTTTCCTCTATGCTCCTGTGTGGATATAACTATGTCTGTCTTCCTGCAGTGAGATTCGCCTGATGGAGATCTTGGAGGATCTGTGCGATAGCAGCAGCTTTGAGTGCAACCGTATGGTGGAGGAACACGAGGAGCAGTTTGAGACCTGGTGGTTTAAAAAGTGGGTGTCCAGTGAGATTGACAGAGGAACTGTAAATGAGCATGAGCTGATGTTCAGAAAAGTGTTTAAACATAAGCAGTTATCTAATCTGGGACCTTTTTGGACCTGAATTATTTCACGATCAGGTTTAACAAACTAGCTATTCCCCAAAATATTGAAAAACCAGTTGAACTTAGCAAGTTTTTGCAGTAAGTTTCTACATTCATTGAAGTCCACCTCTTCCCATTTCACCCCTTCTGCAATGCAGGAAAACCAAACATCCAGATCTGCATAAATGGTTTTGCATAGACACCATCAAGGTCTGTTGTCCAAAGGGAACATTTGGACCTGATTGCAATGGTAAGGAACTATTCTAATGAAACCAGAGGGAAAACAGATCTGGCTGTAATATTTGACGTACCAATGATAATAATAATTTTGCTTCTGAAGCTTGTCTAGGGGGCTCGGAGAGGCCGTGTCATGGAAACGGGGTGTGTGACGGCGACGGGACCCGCGGAGGCAACGGGAAGTGCAGCTGCGACCACGCCTATAAGGGGGAGTTCTGCTTAGACTGCGTCGACGGGTATTTCAACCAAGTCAGAAACTACACCTTCTCTTTGTGTACAGGTAAACTTTAGGCAAACTTGTATAGGAAGCGACACGGTTCAGTGAATTGGTCAATGATTCAGGGTTTACATCCTGCCACAGAGTGCGACACGTCGTGCAAGACCTGCACCGGCGCAACCAATCAGGACTGTGACGAGTGCAAGGAGGGCTGGGAGAAGGATGACCAAGAAGCTTGTGTCGGTAGGAGGAATACCATCCTGTTCTGCAGACCCTGTGTGGGATTTAATTATAAAGAAAGACTTGGTGTAGGGTTGCACATTTTGAAACTGATACATTTGTGTTGTCGGCCAAATGATTTGCAGATGTGAACGAGTGTGCCAAAGAGCCCTCACCGTGCAAAGAGGATCAATACTGCCTTAATGCTGAAGGTTCCTACTCCTGCAATGGTAAGGTTGCGATTAGTTTCCTTGGATTAAAGGGGGAAAAAAATTCAGAAATAATGAAATAGTCACAATATTTTCAACCTTTTTGCAGCAGCTGAACATTGAATTAATTAGTTTTGATCGTCTTGCACTCACACAGGTTGTGACGAGGCGTGCACCGGCTGCACTGGAGGTGGTCCTGATGAGTGCCAGGCTTGTGCTGAAGGATACAAGGATGTAGAAGGAACCTGCACTGGTAGGATGGAAATATTTCAGTAGATTGTAAATTATCAAGGAAAACGACTATTGCCATGTGTACAGAGTCATTTTTGCAGATATCTTTTGCTTATTGCTATCCTTGCTTTCTAGATATTGATGAATGTTCACAGTCGGAGCCTGCGTGTGTGAAGGAGAACCAGGAGTGTGTCAACAATAAAGGCAGCTTCATCTGCATCTGCTCCAGTGGCTATGAGGAGGAAGATGGCGAGTGTGTCCAACAGAGCGGTGAGGGTCACTACGTTAAATACTCAAACATTTCACCATTGGTAGCATTACTCTCACCTTTTTCCTTTTTCCTTCCTTTGTCTGTAGATGAAAAGGAGGAGTCTGAAGCATCGGAGACGACTCCAGGGCCACATGGGGAGCTCTGATGTTGAAACTTGGACCCGTATATGAACGAACTGAACCTCATGACTTTTTTTTTTGTTTTTTTTTTAAACTTGACCGCAATCAATATACCACATGTTTTCAAAACCCACCAGTGTTTTCCAGCAGTGGAATTGGACAGAAACAGGACATTTTATGCCACTGTTCATTTGTTTTAATAAAGTTGTTTCAATAAACGTGAATAATGTTGAATTCAATGTGATTCTATGTTAACTAATCAAATACTTTCTGTTTTATTTTATAACTTTTAGAATGGAGCAAGTTTAACTGAAGCAGTAAATTATTGGAAAATCAAAGAAGGAAAATGGTAACTTTGTTGCAGTAATTTGAAATCACCACATGATGGCAGTGTTAAGTTCCCTTTCAGAGGCTCATAGTAAAGGAGCCAATTGGTAACTAGTTGCATAAATGTATGCATAGAAAGCAATTACACAAGTGAAAGGTTGGACACAATACAATGGGTAGCCTCATATTCATTAATTTAAATGATTAAGTAAAACGTTAGTTTTACAACGCAAACGCTGGGTAGTCAAAACGGCAAGTCAGCTGCTGTAAAACAAAGATCTCAGGAATTTAAATGTGTTTCGGAATGCTATGAAACTGAAATACAAGGTCTGAGTTTTGTTAAAGTTGGGTAGCTTTGTAATGTAAAAAATACGTTTCGTATTTTGAACACAAATTGATTTATAGACATTTTATTCGGACTTATTTGAATTAACCATTTGATTTGACAGTTTTCAAAAATTTTATTATTTTTTTAGCAACCCAAAAGAAACATGTCACGCCTACATTTGTAAAGCTTTGAGGAAAAACTGCCCGACAACGTAGGAGACATTTTTAAATGCAATCGTGTTGCAGTGACTCGGGATTGCCACACGATGGCAGTGTTGGCCGTTGAAATTTCGATCTTCATCGCTCACATGTCTGGAATGGATCCAGAAAGCGAGGGATGCTGTGTTGGTGTTTTAAATCATCTTTACTGTGCACTCAGTATCCTCAATAATACAGTATTTCCTCCTAGATTGATCCGGAGTTTCCTTTACAACCTGCGGTAATAAAAGTACATTTCCCTACTCTTAAAGCTGAATTATTTAAGAGATTAGTCTTAATCTAAATTACTTTCCTTGAGGTGGGCACAAGTGGAGGTAGTCGTGTTTCTTACCAACAACTGCCCACCCTTCAGTCTCTCCTCCTGATCAACCCTCTCCGCTATCTTTGGGATGATGTAAGTTGTTTTGATTTGCCGGATCTTGCCGAAGGTGGAAGGAGCAGCCAGTTGAGACCTGTCTGAGCCGGCAGCAGAGATGCAGAGTTGCCCTACTCTGACCCTCGCACTCAGCATGCTGGGCTCATCACTGCGGAGGCATGGATTACACTGTTAGAACTATCTCGTGTTATTAAATATTTTATCCATAACTCAAAGGAGAAAGTGTTTGCTTTAGGAGATGGATGATATGAGGTACTTGGCAAGAAGAGAGCATCAGCGTGAGTCAGCATCCTGACTAATACATGAGTCAGTGTACCTAATACTGATGCCACCCTTTTAGGTGAATTTAGCCTTCATCAGATGCATGTTTGATATAATGTTTTATGTTCTGGAGATGAGATGTACTCCACTGAGCCTACCGCAGTAACAGCTTTAGTGGGAAAGTCTGTTGCAGGAACCTGATGCTTAATGACAGTCAAAGCAGATTTGCTTTTTCCTCACTTATGCCTTCTCCCAGTGCTAACTAGAAACAACCAATAAGAGCCAGGAGGCAAATGAACCAGTCTTGTAGAGGTACAGCATTGTCTTTTTAATATCTTGACTGATCTATTTAGATTTTATTTTTCCATCATGTCACACAAGGTGGCATTGTATTTAAGTAGTTCCTTAAGCTATGTCCACGGGGGCCATGTTTACCAACCTCAGATGTTGTGAATTAACCTATCAGAATCTTCTAAAGCTTTGACATCACCTTGTGGACTTCCCCAAATTGCCTAAAATTGCTTTTTGTGTATGTACACTTCTGACTTGGCAAATTACTCTTGGCCCACATCTTAAATTCATTTACCTTATGAATAACTTGAAAATGATGCAACGAATGTTTCACTCTCTGGGAAAAGAAAACGATGCTCCTTCATGACTTTCTGATTTTCAGTGCTTTGAACTTGTGACCCGTTTGAAGACCGCTCCTTTAACCACCAGGCTTTCCTTTTGTTGGGGATTGTTTATTCTGAATGCTGGCCTCCCCTTCCGTGCGGTAAAGCGACCTAGATTCAGTTTTGCACATGCATGCATGCTCGCTCGCTCTGTGGTTGGAGGGGCACCCCGATACTTTCTTTTAACCTTGGTGGTTTTCCGCTGTAAGTAAACCTCAGCTGTGAAGCACATGGTCCAGCTGTAGCAGGACGACTACTAGGACGCTTCCAGAGATGGAAAACACAGGGACGCAAGGGTGATGGCACCAAATTCTGTATAAAGTGTTTTTCACCACTTCCTGTTCAGTGGCATTTTTTGGGCATCTAAATCTACTGCTCTTCTTCCTCAGTCATCAAGGGTTTCATCTCAAACCAGCTTTTTTCCCAGAGCTATCCTTAGCCGAAAGTCTTCATTGTTCCATTATAGGCCGGTGGGATGGGGATAATCACAGTGCCGAGATGCTCTAAGGGAAACTGCATGTTAAACTAGAAGCCAGATGTGGCACCATGTGCTTTTGTTGTCTGTCAGCGGTCTGCACAGCCTCTGATGTCAGGCACTCCTTAAACTTGCTGCCCTCTCTGATGCGGTCGGCTTCGCCTTGTTTTCGGCCAGCTGGACTCCCAGCCGCCAACGATTAGGCCGGACAAACTAGACGCCGTGGGCTGGAGCTCAAGACCCATGGCTTCTTGTGGAATCTTTAGTTCAAGGTGCAAAAAAGTGACACCAACCCTCCTGATTCTGGCCTCTTTTCTTATAAGATGTAGACATTGACAGGAAGTGAAAGCATTAGAAGAGGGTGGAACAGCTGGAGCCATTTGCCTTGGGGTGAGGAGGGGGAAATTGAAAATCTGCTTTGTTTGTGAAAGACATCTAACTCACTGACTCGCAACTTGTGTGACCCCTGGAGCTCAAATGACCCCCATATCACCCTCAGTTGAACAGATTCCTAAATTTTCATAAGGAGAAGAAAAAGTACAAAAGTAATAATAGCGAAGTGCAATAACCTGGTTGCATAAATGTGCATCCTTAAACTAACAACTTGTTGAAATATGTTTAGGATTTATTTATTATGCATCCTATTGATGCCCAAACTGCCTAAATTTAACAAAAATATAAACCCTCATCACAGCAGATCTTGAGTAATGCAATGAAGTTTGCAGTTCCATCTGTGCTGCATCTTAGCAGAAAACAGCAGAATCAAAAGCACTTGATCTAGATTTCTTTTCTCCTTAAAGAGACTGCCACGGTTGGATTGTATATTTGGTATTTCCCAGAGTAAATTCAGTTGACCTTTAGTGAAAAAAAACAGGGAAACATAATCTACATCTGAATTATTTAGGTCACAAGATTTTTTTTTTCCCCACCAAAAGAAAACACAGTAGGGCCCTTAAGCAGCAGAGAATTCAATAACTGCTGTTTTGATTGCATGTACAGAAATTAGATTCTACCTGAGACCATTTCAACTCAATAACAACACAGAGCCAATCCCAGCTTTTTTAATTATTCAGTGTGTTTTGTTGCCTTGTTTCATTGCGCTGAGAATGAAAACAATCTTTCTGTTTGTAATGTTCTTATATGCTTCAATAGAGTGAAAATTGTATTGTTTTACTTTCTTTTGTACAATCCACTGTGGCTGGACCGTTTTCAGAGGGGTATTCCTTCCTATTCTCAGTGTTGAACAGAGACTGCCCTTACAACGATCTGTTTGATCCTGAAGCCAGGGTCCAGGTCTAGAATTGTCTCTGCATGTGCAGGTGGGCACATGTGCTGAGCATAACAGGGCGATGAGATTAGGCCCAGTGTGCTTTCCGTGTACAGCAATACGTCACGACTGAATCATTGGCCTCTGATCTTTTGCAGCCATCAGGAATGAGAGGAGACGGATAGGAGACTTTGATCTCAGTGCTGTAGGTTTAAGTCCTTTGTCTGTTGAGATGCAAATAAAAATGAAAACATTGAGACATTTTATCTGCTTTTGCTCTAGCTATTACTGCATTAATGAAATAACTATCTAAACTGGCGCTGGAACAGTGAACCAGATCTTTACACTTATGGAATTGCTGAGTTGTTCATGGTACTTTTGGTTGCATTGTCCACATCTGCAGAAAGATTACAACAGTCCAGTCAAGGTGGTTTGTGGGGGACTCTGCATCTTTCCTGGGTTGTTTTTAAGGGATAATTGGTACTTGTCAAAGGAAGTGCTGTGTCTGCTTTCCTGGCGTAAAGTGGAACTTGTTCCCAGTACAAGGTGGACTATATCTGATTGTGGTGTTTATGGACCGCATCTCAAGGTGCATTTGTGACGAGGGTTTGGGAACCTCAGGGTCTCACCTTAGCTTGTTGCAGATGCTCTAACAGCATGTGGCAATGGACCACCAGGAAAGAGGCTGATTGCTTTCCTAAGGGTAGGGGTCAGTCTGTGAAGCAAGAGGAAATGTTCAAATAACTTGTCTTGTTTACCAGAGAGAATGGTGGGTAGATGGGTTGAGACCTTGCCTGGAGTAACGTGGTCACTGCTCTGGTCTGTCACGGTGAAGAAAGAGGAGAATCAAAATGAAACTCCAGTGGTCATCAGATATAGCTCATGGCCAAAAGGAGAAATGCCGGAGACAACAAGCTGAAATAAGCGAGGCAGAGTTACATTACTCTACTTTCTCTGAAAAGAACCCTTTCAAAAGGAATTTTAACTGTTTTTTTTTTAAATTTAAAAAATTTGACAGGAAATATTTGTGGTTTAAAAACCGTGACTATCTACACCCAAGATACACCTTTTTACCATTAGTCAGCTCAGGCTCCCTTTGGCAATCCTTCAAACACACCTTTTAACACTAGATTTATAAACAAATGCTTAAAACTGAGCAGGTACCTCTTTTACTTCCAGACAGCTCTGTCCTTTTGGTATGTGGGGGGAAAAACATCTGGGGTTCTCCTGGAGTGCCTCAGACCAAGATGCTTAGCAGTAAATCCTTTGAGCCATGTTGATTGGGCTTCTTTCCTAAAACCACTATGAGATCCCCTTTTTTTTTATTTATCAGGGAGCTTTAGAGTCCAGATGCATGCCTCAGTCCCTGTGTTATGTCCAAACAGTTCATCTTTGGTAGAAAGCTGTTTTGCAAATGGCTGGAGAACATCAAATGCCTAGCCAATTGATGTTTTACCTCAACATATTCTTGTATTGTACTAAGATGGTTTTAATGCTTTAAAGTCCCCTTGCTGCTCAAACTGCAAAAGTAGGAATGGTGCCTCACCAATTCCTTGTTTGAATCTGCAGGAAGATCCATTGAGTTTTTTTGTTATTCCTTCATCCTTGCAGGGTCAATGGATAAGAGCTGGGATTCACCCTGGACAGGTAAGGAAAATTCTGCTTCATCAATTTGGAATTCTTTAATGAGTAATAGTTTTCATAAATATTCTTTATAGAGTACCTTTTGTCATGGTGGAATTCCTTAATAACCTGCATTATACTTCCATTATAAAGTACAGGGAGTCCTGTACAACCGTTTTTGGGCCCAGGCACGTGGTTTCTCTGTTGCGGCACCGTGTAACTAACGCTCAAATGTTGCATGTGTGCAGGTAGTAAAATGTTAGACATTCCCCCTTCAGATAAGTCATCCTTGGATGGCTAGAGAACCTAACACGGAGATCCCATAAGCACACCAATAAAGTCACAGACAGTCGGAGCCAGATGTTCAGCAGTTGGTTGAAATAGCAACGTCGGGTATGTTCTTATCCTTGTCAAAAACGCTTTGAGCAATATTTCTACTGGAAATAAATGTAAAGAAAAAAAATATATATATATATGAAAAAAGCTGCATCAGGGGTTGTGCGTCTGGAAGCATGATCTATGCAGTATTGGGTTTGCGATGAATTAGCAGGATTTTGCATTGTTCACCTATTGTAACACCTGCAGCATTTATAAGACACTTTCTGGTTACCCACATCAAAGGCATTTTTCTCCTGCACTGCTGGACCCAACTTCAAAGTGATTTCCAGACCTTTTTTTTTGTCCAAAACCAGCTGTAAAACCCCGGTGGAGGCGGAGAGCTCTGTTCCTTTCTCCATATAGCAGTGTGTTGTTGCCATGGCGCTCAGGTGGTGTTGACACTGGAGGGTGTAAACAGGACGGAAGGGAACAAGGAGTTGATGAGTAGGGGAGAGAAGGAGTCACAGATGACACAAGTCTTGGCGATAAACTGCATTGCTGAGGGTGGAAGAGCAAGAGTTTATGCTTACTGTTACAAAAACATGTTTTTCTCATGAATTTGTTCTTTATTTTATTTGTTTTGATTTTATTTTTTTTCCTTTCATAAACCGCAACTTTTTCTGTAATAACTTGGAATAACTTCTATGGCTTTTTAACAGTTATGCATTTGTCCCTTACAGATTTCTTTTGTTTTTTCTTTTTGGCACAATTTAATGTTTTAGATTACTAAACATCCTTTACACATCAGACAAAAATTACCGGAATAAATACAAAAGATGACGATTTCTCTTATTAAAGGAAAAAAAGCTCTCAAACTAAATTGTGTCATGCGAGTACATAACTGGTGCCTTGTTAACTAACCCAGGTTTGATTACTGTTTGAGTAATTATGAAATCACTGAAACAGAACTTGTCTTACAGTACAAAGTAGGCCTCACAAAGATACGCATCCTGCCTCTATCTTAAAAAATAAATAAATTCAAAAGCAGATGCAAAACAAAATCAGGAATATCTAAAAGTCAACAAAATAGTTAAAAACTGACTTGAGAGCTACTATCAACAAATGGAGAAAACATTGAGCGGTGGTGGACCTTCCAAGAGAAGGCTAGCCTACCAAAATTACTTCAAAAGTGCATTCACATTACATACATGAGGTTGAAAAACAATCCAGAGTATCTCCAGCACTGCAGGCCTACTTCCTTCAACTTAGGTCAGCATTAATGATTCAACAATGAGAAAGAAACTGGGCACAAATAACCTCGTTGGTGGAGAAGACCAGAACCCCTGCTGACTAAAGAACACAGAAAGGACGGTTTAAAAATCATCTTGATGATCTCCACAACTTTGAAGAAATATTCTACTGACTGACAAGAAAAACGAATCATTTTTGGAAGGTTTATGTCCTGTTAAATCTGACATAAAACTAACAGCGTTTCAGTAGAAAACGTCATGCCTACTGTCAAACATTACGGTGGCGGTGTCTAGATCTTGACGGTTTGTTTCTTCAGTTTGTGGCCTTAAGCTCAAACGTATATAGCAGAACAAAGGTGAAAAACAATTGCTCCTCTAAACAACCCAATAACAGGTTTTAGTATGGTTTTAAATCCAAATGTGGCTAAAAGAAGCAAAGAAGCATGAGTCAAAATTCCAACACAGCTATGTAAAAATATAATTTCCAGCTACTTTAAAAGTCTTGATGGCAAACCTTTTTTTTAAAGCAAAAAGACACAATTGTTTCCACTGTCATTACAATTATATAAATTTAGTCTTACTATATTCTCTAACGCATCAATTTATTGTTATTTTTATTCTGATAAATACAAAAATGCTCAAAGCAAGAGAAAATGCTAACTTTTTTCACAATTTCTTTGACATTTTTCAATGTTCTAATCACAATGTTCTTTATTATGGATTTAATGTGATAGGCCAACACAAAGTACAGCAAAACTGCTGGAAGGTGAATGTTTGTGTCTTTTGCAGCCTCTAACAGGTTTTCTTTTGCTATCGTCTCCCATTTGGCTCCATCCACGAAAGGTATCCCCACGGTCTGCTGCTTCCACCTCTGTGTTTCACTGACTTATTGAAGCTGACAAGTAGTGCTGCTTTTCCTCCTCACATTGTGTTTTACACGTAGGCCAAAAGGTCAAGCTGTTGACTAACTCTGGAGATAATTCACGTGTATTTAAAGTTACTCTCTTCCAATCCAATTTGTAATAACTGTTTTGTTGTGTTAAGCAGCATGTGCTCAAACGCCAACTTCATGACCCAGTCAGCTGTACTCTCAGAATACAACAGACTACAGCTGGAGCTCCAAAACATTCTCTCATCTTCCTCCAGCTTCCTAAACGTGGCTCACTCTGATCCTCGTTTTATTGAATTGTTTAGTGGACGTGTTCCATCGCAACATAATAAGAGGGGACGCAGTTCTCTTATGAACCTTCAAAAGCCACATGAAAGCGAAGCGCAGTCTATTGCGAGCAGCAAACAACGTGCCCTTCGCGGGCTTCTGTGTCGCTCGGCGTGGAACTCATTTCCTGGCCGCTATCGCTGCATATGGCTTTGTTTTTTCTGGACGGGGACCCCAGAGAAGAGAGAGCAGCGATCACAGGAGGGCTCAGCAGCTTATCCTCGCTGACCACCACACTGATGGCGGTTATGCAACGGAAAGGGCTACTCTCGGTCAGCACAAAGGGTGATTCGCGTTCAGTTCAACAGTCTTCGGGGAAAAACAAAATCTGCTGTTTTTCTTATGAAGCCTCGTTTCGAAGTGCAGCCTTCTTCCTGAGCACCAGTTAGGCATTTTCTGTCTCTTCCGAGCGTCTCAGCGGGTCGGCTTTGAAGGAAAAAAAAAAAGAGTGTGGTCCGTATTGAAGTCTGTGCTGATGATTCTGCAGTCAGAGTGAGCACTGCTGGGTCAGCTAAGCCTTGCCTGTCACCTCTCTGACAGCTCAGCACTTCTGGGCATATATCTGCCATGTAGAGCTGCAGGTCCGCTGGCATTCCCCACAGCACCTCCCCGCACTGAAGCGTACCCGACGCATCCTGTTATTCACATTCACGGTTTTCAAGTTAAGTGCTAAAGTGCTTCTGAAATGCCTTTTCAGATTTGCAGGTTTACATAAAAGAATCAAAAACAGATTAAAGACTGAATCCAACATATCTTAAATACGTAACTTTAAAGATTCTAATGGAATCTAGTGATGCACTGAAAAGCTGACTATAGGACAGAATGTTTTTTGTTTTAGCTAAAATAAACATGGTTGGTTAGCCATCATATGGTGCCTGATTATTTAGGCTAATAATTATCTGAGAGCAATGATAATGATCACTGAAAATTTATTTCCAAATAGATAAATGATCCTTTAATGTGGGAAAAAAAATCATAGATACAAAAGAAAAGTAATTTACTTGGTCATTATACAGCAGAACTCTGTGAGTTCCACACCACTGATCCCAATATACACAAACCTTTCACAGCGGGAGCACATCAAAGCCAACACACATACTACAAAGATATGAAAGAATCTTTGTAGTATCACCAGCAGAGGTGTGACCAAGTCACTGTGTTGCAAGTCTCAAGTAAGTCTCAAGTCTCTGTCCTCAAGTCTGAGTCAAGTCTCAAGTAAAGACACGCAAAAGTCGAGTCAAGTCTCAAGTCAGGAACCTTTAATTTCAAGTCATTTCGAGTCGTTTTTATTTTTATTTTTTTAATAATTTGCAATTATACATAAAATTCAAATATTAGACCATTTGTTCTTTTTAAAATATGTATTTGAGGTTCATTTGTGATCCTCTTATTCATCTGGTATTCTTCAAATCTGTCAGAAGTAAACAGATGTCAGAAAATAAATTACAGCCTTTCATGAATTACATTTGACTTCAGTTTACTCCTTCTATTCATAAATAAACATCAACACTACAACAATCATAGTTTTCAAAAAATGAAATAAGTATAAATGAAGTTATCACAAGTAAACTCAGGAAGGTCTGGTGCATTCATTTTTCTGCTTTTATTTCTAAGTATGTTAGTTTCAGTCCTCCGTAAATATGGGACAGATATTCTAAACACAAAATTTATTTGGGACAGTCACTGTATTTGGTCTTTTTTTTTTTTTTCCCAGCAAAGCTATACTACTTGGAAATGGGTTCTGTGCGACATGTGACAGTCACGCCGGTCAGTGCATTAAGTCAAAAACAGTTGACTTAATGCACTGACTGCAGTAAACAATATATTGTCAATATAATTTCCCAACGTAGATGTCTTCAAATACACCAACCATCCTTAGATGATACTAGACCCGGCTCATCATCATGATGGGACAGAGAGACTCTGTTCCCTGTGTTCAGGTCCAGAATCTGCTTTCTGTTCCGGAGCCCCGCTCACTATCCACCGGCTTCCTGAGCTAACACGGTGCACATTATTTGTGGAGGCATTTGAAGGACCGGATTTATGGTAAATCATCACCAATTTAACCCGGAGTACACATGCTAACACGAAGTTAGCTAAAGTCAACTATCTAACAGCAAAAGAAAAGTGCCACCTACCGATCTCTGTGAAGCTTCAAATGCCGGACAAAGTTGGACGTCGTGGCATCTCCATCCGATATTCTCTTCTTGCATGTTTTACAAGTTGCAGTTCGTTTTTTAGTCGAAAGTTCATAACCTACGTAGCCAAAAGAAATTACTCGCGGAAGCATATTCGAGCGGTTATTTCGTATTTCGTTCCCTGAGCTCTGTAGCTTTGCCGCGTTTTTTTTAAACGTCCGAATCCTGTTAATTTGATTGGTTGTGCTGCAGCTACGTACACATACATACATAAGGAGAGAGGAAAAACATAGTGACGGTCTGCGCATATTGATACGGAATGAGTGAAATTAATTAATGACGCCACTTTATAAATAATGTGTTTTAAATTTTAAGACTTTGAGTAAAAAATATCAAGTCTTTTCAAGTAAACAGCTTCAAGTCGAGTCAAGTCCCAAGTCAATGGCATGAAAGTCAAAGTCAAGTCCGAGTCTTTGAGCATTTTTTCAAGTCAAGTCTCAAGTCGTGATTTTAACGACTCGAGTCTGACTCGAGTCCAAGTCATGTGACTCGAGTCCCCACCTCTGATCACCAGTAGTGACAGCAAACATTGGTCTGAATCCGAGTTTACCCTATAAAGCCTATTTTAAAGCATGTGATGTCGCCACTGCTCCTAATGCAAAGACGTAGTGACCACTGTTCTTCTACCCTCTTCTGTCACTGAAATGAAATCAAAATCAACTAGAGCTGGAATCAGCAGGTCAAATCTTTAAAAAAATCAGGAAATCATAAATTAGCCAAAAGACTTTGATTCAACATGGTATTTTTTTGTCTTTGTTAATCAAGTTAAGTATACCACCCTTCAATATCTCACACATCTCCATATGAAGCCATATAAATAAATTGTTATAAAGGAGACTTTGTGTTCCTTTGGCTTAACTCCAGTTCTCCACTAGGGAACTTTGCTGTTTTTCTGTTACCATCCTCCCAGAGATCCACTTGTCTCCTCATCATCCAGCTTTGTTTGACACTGCCTCAGTGGTTTTTAAGTTTTTAGCTAGTGCTCACATAGTTTCACACAGGCAAGTTAAGCAATTGTCTTATAACAATTTACTTTCTTACTTAAACTTAATGTTCTCACTAATTAAATTAACTCAAATTTAAGGCTGTTTTTTGAGTGAGATTATGCTATTGCACCAAATGCAATTTAATGTAAAAAAAAAAAAGTGAGGACTGTTCCTTCAATCATATAAAACCACCAGTAAGTGGCTTTTCTCTGACTTCGATGATCTACTGTATGTCTTTTAATCTTTGAACACTAGGTGTCACCCTCCATGCAAGAGGTGATCCGTCAGGTTTCAGACGGCTGCCCACACATGGCGAGCTGCTGGCCAGAAAACATGTGGACCCACGAGAAGTCAAGAGGCCAGAGACAGCTGTGGACGGGAATCAGCCAGCAGGGGTGGTCTGTCTTGTTTTACAGTCCTCAGCTGCATGGGCCTCTTCTCCTGAGGACTTGAATCTTTTATTATGGTGTTAAAGAGGCTGATCCTCGGTGTAGCATTGCAAACAACTTCACTGTAGTTCTTATATGGCCTTTGGGTAATGATCATTAGTCACATAGGCCTTGTTTCTGGGTAAAGTAGAAGTGTATGTGTAATTTTAGATATGTTTAGTTACTAAAAATACCCTTTTCATTTATTGTGACATTATAGACAGAAATCTTATGTATCTTTTGGAATTTTATGTGATAAACCAACACCGGACAGTGCCAACTAAAAAGGAAAATGACGCAAATCAATCAAGTTCAAAAGAATGCCTTCAGAAGTCCCCTTGTTTGTATGAAATCCACCTGTTTGCAGTGTAATCTGTGTATAAATACAGCTGTTCTGTGAGGACCTCAGAAAATTGTTTGAGGACATCACAGAACAAACGGCATCAGCGAGTGGCTTAAAGCAGGATTAGAGTATAAAACAATATCTTAGCGTATACAATATCTTTTAACTTTTACATCTCACAGAGTACTGTTCAGTCCATCACCTATCTGAGAAGCAACTAAGATCACCACGGTAACTCTGGAGGAGGAGCAGAGAACGTTGGCTCAGGTGGGAACATCATCGCACAAACGTCACAAACTTTATGGTAGACTTATTAGTCAGTAATCAGTAATTTACAGACTAATAATTCACAAATAAACGCATTTTTGGAAAGACTGATGCATAACAAAGTCCTCTGGCCAGATGGGACCTCAGCTGGACTTTTTGGCTTAACGATTTTGAGGTGGAAAAATAACCACTTCATATCCACTTGACTGTCGGCATGGCGAAACATGGCAGTGGCATTATCAGACTCTGATGCCTTTCTTCAGTAAGGAGAGGTAAGCTGGACAGAGTTGAAAGTAAACCTGCTAGAAGCTACAAAAACATGGCACTGAGGTTCAGCTTCCAGCAGGACAGTGATCCTGTAATCTGGGGTATGAACACAGCAAGGTGGATTCTTTTAACACTTATTGTCCAATAAAAACCTTCTTTCCTTGTTGCAGATTCTTTCTGGTCTAAAATCTAACCAAGAATCGGTTAAGTGATGGTGACATAACATTCAGTCAGTCTTTGATGTGCAGATTTGATCAGGAAATTAGCCTCCTTCCAAACTTTTGTCCCTACACAAGCAAGGAGGAAGAAGAAGAAAAAAAAAGCAGAGAGAAAGAGAAAAAGAGCTTCCGGTGCTTTTCATTCTGTTGCAGAAAATGTAAATTAAGCGTGTGACCAAATGACTACACAGCTTGATCTGGCAGGTTTTACATAATGCTGGAAGCTGGTCAGGTTTCCCGTAGCCAAGCACTAGCAGCTACAACTTGGCGCACATCCTGTTTCTGGGGCTATTTAGCCACGGCTGTGAATGGCTCCGGTTGAGAAACGCGGTGGAAGCGTCTCCGATTGCGGAGAGGAGGAAAAGGCGGCGAAGCGGCCCACTCACCAGCTTGCTGCGGCCCCCACGCGCAGACATACACAAACCCCCGCACGTAGTGAGGAATATGAACATATTGGCAGCCATGACGGCTGATGCACAACCTCCGAAGCCATCAGGTGGAGAACCGTAAACGGCAAACCTTAAATCGCACGTGAATTTAACTGACGCCGAATACAAAGGGCTACACACAATCTTTTGACTCTTTCCATCTTGTTCTCCCGCCTACACACCGACACGCTATCACACATGTTTGTACGTGCCAGGACAGAACTCCCAGATGGACTACTACCAGAGCAGCAGTTGCATAACAAAGGCCTGTTTTCAAGCCGCAAACTTTAAAGCGAGAACCAAGACGATTTTTGACGATGTTAAGACACCGATGCTTTGCGTGGCTGATAGAGCATCAGTCTATTGGCTGGTTTTTCTTATGTGTGACATAAACTTCTATTTTTCACACCTTCAGTTTTCATTTATGTCAGTTGTGGTAACACATTTGGGATGTATGGCTTTAATTTTGTCAGTGTGTTTTGCAAAACTATTAATATCCCCTGATATTTTTCACATTTTATCACACTACAATCACAAACTTCAATGGATTTTGTTGGTGTTTCTTTGGATTAAAATCAATTTTAATTTGAAAGCATCAAACATAGTTTCTTCCAGGATTTAGCTCCCCGCTGAAGAAAGGCACGATTCCACCACAATTAATGCAGCTCCATTGTGTTGGTTTGCAGTTGTGCCACTGTCCTTTTCTTATTTTGAAGAATGGATTGAACAACCTCACTTAAACTTCTCCAAAACTCTATACTTGATCTCTCATTTTTTTCTTCCATTAATAGTCTCAAACCATCCTACAAAGCCTTCCAAGAACAACTGGATTTAAACTGAGTCGACTATTTGTTACAATCACATGAAAGGTTTGGATACCTCATTAAATATTCAGACATCATTGACAAATACATATTAATTTACTTGCAAGTAGGCAACCTAAACTAATTTTGTTTTACTGATTAAACTGCAGATATAAAATAAGTTCTTAGCTGAAGAAAAGGTTAGAACACACTCCTTACATTCAGCTCAGAGATGTTTGATTGGTTTCCCGTTTCAGGTCAACCCATGTCCTCTCAGTTACATCAAGATCTGGGCTTTGACTCGGTCCAGGACTTTCCATTTCATCCTTCTGAGTCAGTTGTTGGTGGATTTACTGGCATGTTTTGATTCACTCTCAGGTTGCAGGGTCCAGTTCTGCTTAAGTTTGAGTTTTTCTTCCAGATGGTTTCACATTTTAAACACCTTGTGAGACACAGTACAACTCATGGTGGGTCCTCTGATTGTGAGCTAGTCAGGTCTTCCAACTCTATGCCTCAAAGTCCTATAATTGCATTTTAGGGTGTTGTAAAACTTCTTAGCATCCTGGTGTCTGCTTCCATGGTCGGCCAGACATGGGGATGTAGGCAGTCAGTAATCTTGTAGAAGAAGTTTTTCAAATAAGACCTAAATTGAACATGTACATCATTCTCCAACCACCATTTTACTATTTACTGCTAAACATCAGGTGTCCTTATCTGGCAGCAAAGCTGCTACAGACATACCCTAAAATCAAACATTGAACGCCACCTATCATTTTCCTTCATCCATTTCTTAGTTTTACTTGTCTAGTATATAAAATCTGAACAAGTTTATTGTTGTAACTTAGTAAGCGTGAATCTTTTTTTCAAGAATATGTGTTAAATACAGCAGTCGTTTTATATTTACTTTTGTACAGAACATGTCTATTACCAGTACATTAGAGTATTTCATAAAAGGAAATGTATATCTAATCTGATTAATACATGGCTAACACTGAAACAAATCAATAAACATGACTTGTGGCTAATGGTTGCGAATTGTCATTTTGCTAAGATGAGGCTTACGCAACTAGAGATCACAAGAGAACAAGATGTGACTGTTAATCGGGTTCATCTCGCCTCTTTCCCCTGCCAGGCAGTCAAGCCCACTGTCCCTCACAACCCCACATTGTTGGCAGAATGCTACCATTTACAAGCTGCGGAGGAAAGGGCTTGGAGGTTGGGGTAACTGAGAACAGACGAGACCTCTGCCACGTACACATCTCTTAATCTTCGGTGACTCATGTTCTTCCCTTACGCCATGGTTTCTGTCAATTTTTTCCCCATTTCTCCTCGTAGTTTTGCTAAGTTAAACAACAGGTTTAGTGAGGGAGGTTATCAGCCCTCTGGATTTGGATCTAAACTGCGTGTTCGGCGTTACTTTCTGCCACCCCACCAGTAGCTATGGCCACCTTTGAGACCCATTAGAACATCAAACTCAATTCCTTGTCAATCTACTCTCTCTCTTTTTCTCTGTAGTTCATCTCTAAGAGCTGTCTAAATGTTGAACAATGTGGATTTTGTCAAGCGCATGACATGGTAAATTGCTGTTAGAAGTGGATTTTCCCTCTTTGTCCGTCTACCTCCCCCTACCTGGACCCATCAAACGAAAGCCAATACAATGGTGTTGTTGAGCAGGCACTAACGCTCAGACAATGTTTTCTTGTCGTCCCTCTCTCTCACCTTGTTTGTGGCTGCTTGTGAGTTTTACAATCATCTCGGATGGTAATTGCACTCTAAACAATGGCTCCTTTATGTTGTTCACGGTTAGATGTAAGAGTCAGACCTCTGACTGCTGGTCATGGGGGGTCTAGTTGCTGCATCTCTCTTGAATGAAATTTATCTTATTTGTTCCTGGCTTAGTGAAGAAATTTTGTCCTCATCTCACTTAAGAATCATCTGACCTTACCCACTCTCGTGTAACTTCAAAGTGTTGGTGACGCAGATTGTTTAAAATCTCCAACCGTTGGTTCCATCTGGCTCAGGCAATAGGAATTACGTATAGCTGTGTTTGGTCTGTTTGCCTTGTAAGTGTCTCTACAACTTGCATTCTTTGACATTTTCATGTGATGGGCCAAAACAAAATGATTTTCACAATTTAGATCAAAATGTATTTGCGTCGTTGAAATATAACACCGAAAGCATTGAACTCATTCTGGAAGCTTTTGCCAATTAAGTCAACCTTTTTTCCTTAGAAATGTGTGAGATATCTAAGTGGAGGCTCATTGTGGAACAAAAATAATTCTAAACTGGACTTGTACTCAGACATTGCAGCAAGAAATTGTTAAAGTAAGGACGGTACCCAATTAGCATGTCCATGTGGACGGCGTAGGGATTTTGCCCGTGTTACACTTGCTCAGGAAATGCTGGAAAGGTCTTGGAATTTGAACCCAGAACCTTCTTGCTGCTTTCCAACACCACTACAAACTGCGGCGCCGAGCGGCACGTGTTACAAATACACACTCTTTATTCCCCTGAAGCCATTCATTTTACTTTTAAGCTGAAGTGTTAAGCTTAGATCTTGAAAAATGAGGCTTCTCTCTGCTTTCTCAATCTTTACCTCACAGGTGACGTTTTCCACATCGCTAATCTTCCATGTTGCATGAATGCATCCTGTGTTCCCTGATGAAAGCGGCTGAATGTTGCTGATGCCCATAGGTTCTTTCAGCCAACAGGCTCCACCCTGTGCTCCAGATGATAACAAAAGGTCCTGCTGCCTTCTCCAACCGATTAACCAAACAAATGCCACCATTGGCACAAAACTTGTCTGTAAATGCACGTGGGCATTCCTGACATGCTCGCCTGTTTATGTGGCAGAGGGGGTCAGAGGAGTTCATCCATTCATGAGTGTGTGTGTGTCATTGAGGCCATGTGTCCTGTATGGACTTAGTGAACTCTAGGACTGAAATGTACAGTGTGTTATTTGCTCATCATGGTACTGTACATGGTACTGTACATGTGGTATCAATGAAGTTGGGTAAACTCGTACTGACTTACAGTGCTGTGCAAACGTTTTCACACCTTTTGAACCATTTCAAATTGAAATCCATTGTGTATTCCATGTATAACTAAAACGTTGATTGACAGACCACAACAGAGACTTGTTTTGAATGCGTTAACACTGGCAGACCACATTTTGTTGAGTGCACAATTACTCCCAAAATGTACATACTGAGAAACAAATCCACATGCAGTTGAGCTCAAAATTGCTCACGCAGCTGGCAGATTTTAGTTGAAGGTCCAGACAAAGTCCAGATCTGAATATGATAGGGAGATGACAAGGATACCTTCCATACACAAAGACTTTAAAGTCATTTCCATATATTGTCCAAATATGAGTGGAAAAATGCAAAAAGCAAGATAGCAACTATAAGAATGCCAATGAAGATCCATTATTTATTGAGTTTTTAAATATTTTTGATGTGTAATTTGTAATAAAATATCGTTTTTGTTTTTTTTTTCAAAACTACTATTTATAATTTGTCTTATTATCTTTCTGAAAGAAAATCATTTTACACCTAAATCCGGAAGGGGGATAACTTCAGTTTTTACCGTAGCCTCTCCTAACACCAAAGCATCAGTCAGATCTACATGGATCCACTGCTTCTTCAAAAAAAGGTTTAAATCTTTGGGAACAAAGAGTCTGCCAGGATGCCACACAGGTTTGTAGACATTCACCAACACAAACAAAGACCTCTCACACAGCTGACTGACACTAAAGATGAAACATGTAAGCTACAAAGGATCCTCTGACATCAATAAGCGTCACTAAAGCATCCTTCGGTATTCCTCTTTTCTTCCTATGTGCAGTAAAGGAAGCTGTTTTTTCTCATACCTTTGACACATTCATGCAATATTTGGTGGGGTTTAATGGTTGTATAAAAAGCATTGCGTGGCATTCTTGAAAACACCCAGCTATGTTGCAGTGGATAGAAATATTCTGCCTTGTGCATCTTCAGACATACTCTGAAATTACAAAGTTATTTAGCTGAAGGTCCGGAGATGGTTCCCTAGAATAATTTTGAATACTTTACTGTTATTTTACTTGAAAGAAACGACAAAGAATATACATGAGTGAGCCCACATACAGCAACAGTTACTGTGTTTTTGGTAAAAATATATTCATAAAAGAATCATGAAGCCTAAATTCTTTAAACATTTCAGGCTTCTAAGCAATGTGATACAGTTTGCAACAACAACAAAAATCAAGCAAAATTGCTATCCTTTAATTTTCTTTTTAAATACAATATTTTGTAAATCACCCTGATTGTACCATGCTCACTGTGAAACATGGTAGTGCTTATTAAATGCAGAAACAGCTATTTATTAATATCTTAATAATTTGCTAATGGGTTTTATCTATAAATTCTGGCACCACTGGATATTTGAGAACATTCAGGATTTTAATATGGCTCAAAACGAAAATGAGTTTGACAATCCTACTCTATACCAAGGTGGTGGTTGAATCATGCTGAGGGGAGGTTTGTCTTCAGATTGGCCAACGTTGATGTGAAGATTGATCAACACGTCAACTATGACCAAAACCAGGAAAAGAGAGCACATCACAACAGCTGTAAGATCCTTGTACTGGCTCACTGTAGCTCAGAGAATAGACTTGAAATTACTTTTTTTTCTAGCATTAACATACGTTAAAGATCTGTTGTTATTAGATAAACATTCCAGATCACTCAGGTCTTCTGGTTCTAGTCCATTATGCATTCCCAGAACCAAAACCAGAGAAGCAGCATTCAGCTTCTAGGCACCACAAATCTGGTGCACAGAAGGTGTTTTGCTGTTTTCCAGAAAACTGCAAAACAGCTGAAACACAGAGTTTCATTAAATCAAGGCTAAAACCTGTTTAAAATTCCCTTTGATTAACAATATCTGAACAACTGCTTAATATATTAGATGTATATTTGCTGGATGATTTTGATGATGGCATTTGACAAGATGTAAACTGTCTTGTTGCTGAAATGTGCTATACACATCAAATAAACTTGACTTTTATGTGGTCATTGCAAAGGACTGAGTGCAAAATGTGAAATTTTGTTTCACCGGCGAAACTTGTTTACGTCTTAAGAACAGCAAAGAATTGCTCTTAGCCTGCCCAGAAAGGCAATCCAATTACCAAATGCTGACTAAATAAATATTTCCCAAAGAGCAGTAATAATTGTGTGTTTGAAGGCGACTGCTTATAGCTGTAAACCGTAAGAGAGGGGGGGGGAGTTTGGCTAATGACTGTGCCTTCCCCTCTCCGGTGTTCTTCATAAACAGTAGGAATGCGGATGCTCACACACGCAGCGTGATTAGGGGGAGAAGCCAGGAATATTATTCTCCTCCAGCAGTGAGGGAATGACACAGTGACACGCAGTCAGCTGTGACGCAGGCTCTTACATCACGCCAGCACTCCGTGTACTGGAAACAAAGCACGGCGAGCGGCAGGGAGGGATGGGGAAGAGATGAAAAATGGCAGTCCTCAGCCTTTTCCAGATCTTCAATAATTAAGCAGCGCTGAGCTGTTCACCGAGCCGATAAATAATAGACTATTTTTAGTTGGCATGCTCAACACGGGCCCGGTCGTGACTCCGTGCGACGTAAGAGGCAGCGCTCACGCAAGCCGGCAGACAAACGCGCCAACATATGGATGCTCACATTCAAGCATATGCATTCACACGGAAACCTAATCCTCTGTTTTTTAATTTCTGGGACACTTGGCCGTTCCCTCCTTCTTCCTCCGCCCCCTTGCAGTATATGTCCGTGCAGAGATGCACGCACAGAGGATGCGCTCGCCGTGATGACGGCCACGTGCAGCTCGCTCAAAGTTTCAGAGCCAGAAGTGAAAAAGCACAAAGTCATAATTGTTTCAGGAGAAGACATGTGGTGCTTTTTAAAAGGAATGGAGCTTATTATGTTATCGCAAAGTTAATTATACACAGGCAGCAAATTACATGACGTCTTTCAAAACTCTTATGTATAAAAACTTGATGGCTACTGAAGGTTTTTCCACACTATAATGCCTTGGAAAGGGATTCAAATTGCTTAAAGTTGTTCCCAATTTTTCCTGTTATGACATTTTACGGTAAAATGGGTTTTTTTCTTCTGCAAATTCAAATGTGAGAAGTGCAACATACAATTGTTTTCAGCCGCTACTACTTAGATACCACAAAGCATGATGTGGTGTAACAGTTGAAGCTAGAGAACATCAGTGGAACCCCGCCTCTTCACGGCTCAATTTTCGTGGAATTTTCCTGTGGAACCTAATTCACAATTATTCACATAAAATCAACCTTGTCGCGAATCTTTTTGTAGAGAACATATATGAAAGAAAATGCAGCCTGTGAAGCTGAAATCACTGGGTGCAATGCTACTTAACATGTCGTAGCAAGGAAGCTTGTCAGAGTTGACCAATAGAGCTAAATACAGGACAGTCATGGAAAAGAACTTGCTACAGACCGCAAAATGCGTCTGATGCAGAACAAGAACCAGCCCAGGCCTCCATCGGTCCCATTTGTGAGCAACATCGTCTGAACTAGGAAGTGACTTAGGGATTTGTGGAGGAACCAGTGGGAAATTTAGGTAAGACTCAGGTAGATATTCTAGAGCAAAAAAAAAAAAAAAAACAATGTAAAGGAAAGACATCAGCAGCTGTGTCTCCATAGGTTCATGAAAACGGCAAAATTTGGTATAACTTAATTTAGCAAAAGATTGAAGTGGCTTAATGCACTAAAGAGGAGATGGAAACACAATTACAAATTTATTGATGGAACTTGACTTAATGTCGTGTTTTGATTGTTGATTCTATGTTGCATTGTGTTTCTGTGTTTGGTATGATGTAAAGCACTTTGAAATGCCTTGCTGCTGAAATGTGCTATACAAATAAAATCTGATTTGATTTAGGTTCTGACGTAGCAAACTTTCTCATCCTCCAGTGGGTCTGTGCCTTAGCAGAGGCACAAAATTCGAAACAATTTCAAAGCCTGGGCTGGCTGACGAGAAGCAGTGTAGGCTGGGATGGGAGTGGTGTCACAAGTCTGTGACTTACCAGAAGCATGAAATATAGAAAAATGTATAAGTCTAAACCAACAGCTTGGTGGTAAAGGCTTACAATATTTCTGAGATGTTTAGTCCATGCTAGTTTGCAACCTCTATATCTTGTTTGTTACAGCCATATATAGCATCAGACATAGACATAAATTACACTTTGCATAGCCTGGATGATTCGCTCCAAACCAGTAAACACAACTAATTCACTTTTTCTTTTTTTGCTAAAATTTGACATGACAATGGGATGGAAGCACATCTATTGGGACAGCATAATGTTAAGTTGTTAAGTTTCAGTGAAATGAATTCTTCTTAGGACTTGCATTATTCAATCCGAAGAGGATCCAAATTACCATGCTATAAATATAGCATGCATAAGTGAGAGAGATTTTGATTTTGCTAAAGTAGATAGGCTTTTCCCTCAAGCCTGTACTGACCTTCATTTGGTACTCTGTCCTTGCAGTGAACCCCTCCACCAAAGCCTCCTGGGTAAGAATCCTCTCCATTAATGGATTGGTTTCATGAAGGCATCTTATACAGTATATATATATATATATATATGTACAATGGGTCAGTGGATTCTTCTGTGCCTTTCTTTGTCTGTTTCAATTACATGTGTCCCCTTGCACTTCAGTAGCCTTGACCAGTACCGCTGCCACACTATGTCCAAACATCCTGAATGCTTTTTTTCCCAAGAGTTCACGCAGGATGTCATTTGGGGAAAAGCCTGTGTACTCACATGCAAGAGGGCGTATGTGCTTCATGCATGTTAAATGCGTCATGAAAAGTGAATGCGAGTGCAGCGTGTGCTCAAAAGTGCAACACACGGAACGTGGAGTCGCTCTTAAAAGTGCACGCACACGAGATTTGCCTTTGAGTGATGTCATCGGTACGCTCCACGGCACCTGGGGCACTCGGACTGACGCGCAGAGCTTTGCAAACCAAACATTCACCAACGGGTGACTGGGAGTGACGTCACTCGGTAAGGACTGAATAACGAAGCAGCAAAAAGTGGTTGAAATCAGCAAACTTGACAGATACAACACAATAAGTGTTTTTGGTACAATTCCAAAGGAGTGTGATGTGTATAGCGTCGTGAGAGTCAATCTTGCCCATCAATATTATTTTGCAGGGTTTAGTTGCACCGAGATGGACTGTACTTTCTCATTAGCTGCCTTCTAAAAGCAATTGTGCCAACTGAAATTTTTGGAGGGGTATCTGACAAAAGCAGGCTTTTCACTTTTTTTTTAATTTATAGACCATTTTGAAAACCATGCATCTGTTTTCTTCCACGTCATGGCTGCGCACAACTTTTTATCTGCCACAATAAACTGTAACTCATGTTTTGTAAGAAGTAGCTTGTCTGTTTTCGTACATTGTCTGCCTCAAATTTTTACTATAAAATTACAATGACAGTCTTTTGACAATACTTTTGATTATCTAAAGTCCAAAATGCAGAAACCATGGAAATCTGCAAGGGGGTAAATACTTTTTCACATCACCGTACACTGAAGTTTGTGGTTGTAGAAGTGATAAAATAAGGAAAAGTTCAAGAGACATGAGTCTTTTTGCAAGGCATTGTACGTGTAGCGAAGGCTTATGAATGAACTCCTAGTTATCTGTGTTTTCACTGACATCATGCTGCGATGTTTATATCTTGTGGTTTAAGGCTAAATGTCACAGAGCTAGAAAGTTAATTTAATTTCATGTTAATTTGGCCCCGTAAGCAACATCCCCGACATCACAGATTTACGCAATACCAGTTTAACTTTATTGTTTCTGCTCAATACAAAAGCTGCAACAGATGCAGCAGCTGATACTCATAAGCTCTGATATTGCCTTCTGGTTTAAATCACACAGATAACCAAAAGGCAATGCAAGCCCTTTGTCATCTGGTAAACATAATAGAAATTTAGTTTATTGTAGGGTTTGTTGACACACTTAGAAGCTCTGCAAGATTCCCACTACTTAGCTAAAGTTATTCATAGATGGAGCTAAATACTGTGCTGTCATTAAAGAAAAAACTGCAGAAGCTTAAACAGTGGATGACAAGTTGACAAGTGTTAAATTGGCCCAGAAATAAATAAAAAATCTGTGGCAAAACTTGAAGAATTGCTGTTCAATTGCTGTCCTTCTCAATATAAACTTGAGTTTAAGACTTTTGTTTTTAAAAGAATGAAAAATGTTCCGTTTTTCAGGCTTTCGCCTCCCAATAACGCAGCGTCGCATTGGTCTATTGCAGAAGATGGCAATAAGACATACACTGACGTTCCTAGTTGTAATATGAATACTGAAAAGTTCAAGGCACTGTACTGGATTTCTTTTTTTCTCATCCTAAAAATAATCAATTTGGGCTTGGAAGGTCCACAGCCCTGGCAGCATTACAACTAGTTGGGTAACAAAATCTCCTGATATTTTTGACTTCCACCTAAAACACCTACATCTGCATCTTTTTTTGGGTAACTTCCAGTGCTTTTTCTTGTTACTTCAACTCGTTCTGGTCTTCTGTATTTTTTTCTTTTTTCTTGGCAGAGATCACCAAAAAACATTATTTTCAGCTTACATGCTCGCTGTGTCTCTCATCCTGTTCAGCCGAGGTGCTTCGACACCTTCAGACCTTAGGTTTTTTTCCTCAGGACAAAGCGGAAGAGTTATTTTTGAACAAACCAACGTTTTGTGAATGCTAGTGTCGAGGTTTAAATCTAAAGCTCCGGTCCCTCACAATGAGAGCCTCTGGGAATCAGCTGTAATGTTGTATAACACTATTATTCCATTAAATAAAGAGATGCATGCATAAAATCAGGGCATCGTTTTCCGTGTCAAACCACTTTTATGATTGTTATAACTTTTGAAATGAGCATGTTTGCAAAAAGAGACGAAAAGTAGGGCACAACTAGTCGCGTGGCTGTTGTGACGCTGGATCTGACCTACTTCTTTTTGGCCAGTGACTCAGTTGCCTGCAGGTTGTACTGCATTGCACTGATTTGCTTTTCCTTAAAACCAAAGCACCCAGCTCAGCGTCCTGCAGTGCAGGCTGTTTGGTAGAAACGAGGCTGCGGGAATACGTGCACAGCTGCAGATGAGAGTGCATCTCCACCACTCAACACTGGTCCCAGAACAATACTCCCTGCTTCATAATAATACACTTTGAGTATAATTCCTGTTTGTTTCCCCCCCGTTTCCCTTAAATGTGGGTCTCGCGGCGCTTCCTAACTCTGCAACCTCTGTTTTAGAAATTGGGAAGAGGATGACTTGAACAAAACAGTGATCATTGCTGGGGTTTTTAAAACCTTTTTGGAAAAAAAAAACAAAAAAATACGATTCTAAATTTGTTGAAATGTAGTCACAGTCCTTGTCGGCAATCCGCAAATACTTTATACCCCCTCCAAAAATCAATATAAATTCCTATTTTAATAGCTGAAACACTAAATATACCTTACTATGCACTAATGTGCCCAGTGGGAACCATCTGATCCCTGTTTCAGTAGCAAGTATTTAGTCTTTCTTATCTTCACTCCTGAGGGTACAGCCAATCCACACCAAGAAAAAGAAATGGTGCTCCTGTATTGGCTGCTTTGCAAAGCACCAATCAATGCTATATAGCATTGCATAGATATTTCAGATTCCAAAGTTGCATTTTCCTTCAAACATTTCAAATATGCTGAAAAAAAGAAAATCCATGAATACTGAACAGCTAGCAAAGATGTTGTTTTCCCTGTCTGTATGTCCTGTTTTATCTAATGTCAGCAGAGATTAGATGTATTTGTATTTTCTTTCTTTCTTTTTTAGCTAAGATTGTGTTTCTTGTTTTTATTTTATTGTTTTGTTAAAATTGGCTAAGCTTATCTTTTCCTCATTTGCATTTACTGTTTTTAGCCAAAATCAACAAAATACATGTTTTCCTTTTTTGTATTTTCATTTTGATAGCTAACATTGTTTAAGCTAACTTGTATTTTTGTAAAACTAAGCTAACATTCTTTTGTACGTTGCTGCTTCAACTAAGATTAGCGATGGTGTCTGTTTTTTAGTTTGTATTTGTTTCAGCTAGTTAGGTAGTGAACTGGTAAAGAACCTGGTTCCAGACGTTTCGTGAATCTCTTTCTTCTATCAGTCCCTCCAAACAACCCACAATTGTTTTAGTTTTTTCTAAATTGATTCTCCAAGGTCAATGCTGATGGTTTTCCATCCTGGCATTGTGCGACCGCGCGCCATCATGCTTCTGACCAGAAAAGTCCCAAAACTCCTGCAGGTGGTCTTGCTTGCTGGTAATTATTTAATCAAAGCCCTAGAGTTAAAAGTGGGAGTACTTTCTTTTTACTCTGACCTTGGATATCTTGCAGAAACTTGCCTGGGCATGTAAGCCATGTTTACATCTATTATTTAAACAATAAATTGCTCAGTAGGTAGTAAGTACCTCTAAAAGCACAGAGCACAGAATACTGCTTTAGACTTTGCTAAGTAGGTCTTTTCATCCCAGTAGATTTCATTTGATTACATGTAGATTGCATTCATATAATTTCCAAAAGCACTGATGTGTTTTTGAATACAGGATTTTCTGCTACAGTTAAATGTATTGCTTGCCGTTTATGCTCCCAGTGCATCATTTCAGAGAACGTTCTGCTCCGCATGCAAAGCTGTACTGTACGTGTGCTATACATGCTATGTAGGTAACACCATGTCCCAGTTTGTTTGTGTATAGCTTGAGTGTGTACATGTGTGTAACTTCTTGCAGAGTGTTTATCTGATGTCCTTTTCTGAAAGTATCTGTGTGTGTGCGTTTGTGCGTGCGGGTGCGAGTGGGTGTGTGTGTTATGGGAGAAGAGTGGCAGTGAAAGAGCCTTTTGGGAACAATAGTGGCTCATTATTGGGAATCCCTTGTTTCCCCTTTCTCGGAACTAGCTGTCCTAGTTGTAACCTGATCACTGTGACAACCGCAGCCATCACCGTGGCTACAGGGTTACAGGTAAACAAGGAGGAGGAGGGGTATCGGTGGTGAGGAGTCGAGGAAAACAGGTAATGAGTGGAAAATTAGGAATATAATAGAGAGAAAGGAGGACTTTGCCGAGTATAAACACTGACCAAAAGAAGGATGTTGAATGAGGACAGAGGTTTGCAAAAGTATTCATACCCCTTAAAGTTTTCCACTCTATTTTACTAGGACCTCATAGACCAACGTTCAGTAGAGTAAGATATAATTTAGGGAAGCACAGATGTGAAAATCCGGGCCGATATTTACCCAATATTAAAACTGCCATCATGGCCGATAACCGATAAATTTCACTGCCCTTTCTACATCTTGACAAAAAAAACAACTAAACTACTGTCTTCACGACTGCTTCAGGAAACTTCCCCACAATCCTGCGTTGCATTATTATAACTATGTCACATGTCACATGACTAGACAAGTACCACATAACCAACCTCCTCCATACTCCCTTCAGAAACAAACAGTAACAAGATGGAAATAAATACCACGTTAACAATACTAGTTGTTATCGTTGGCCCAGCTTTTCTTTTTTATCAGGCCGATACTGATGATAGTGGCGATATATTGTGCATCCCAATTGTAATTTATACATTTCTATTTAGCTCATATGGTCTCCCACAGCATGATGCTACCACCACTGTGTCTCGTTATGGGGATTTTGTGTTCATGTGGTTTTCATGTAGGCTGTTTTGGTGTCAAATGATGAACGCACCTAGTACTAGTTTCATTGAATTGATTATTTCATTAATAATAAGCTATTTTTCCTATGTTGCAAGTGAAATAATCTGCCTACAGAACAAGTTCTTTTTCATCAATATCAAGGAATTATTGACATAAAACACGCTCCTATTTCTTGTTGAAAAGTTAATTCTAAGTTAATTTTGACTTATTGTGTACTAATTGATTTGAACTAGAAACTAGACCAAAAATATAAGATAAATTTTGTTGTATCTGCAGTAAAAGTTGGATCTATAGACCATTGACTGAGAGGGCTGAATACAAGTTCCTGCCACATTTTCCAATAACAAAATACGAAAACCAACAAATCAACATTCCTTTTCAATTTAAGTTGCTACACTTGTTGGCTTGTCACATAAAATCTCAATTCAACTTTGCGATTGTAATGTGAAATTTGAGGTATCGTTATCTTTCCAAGTGACTCAAGCAGAAATCCAGTAACACAGTAGAGAAGAATTTTACACTCTTCATAAAACCGAAGAAAAGCATATTTCTCCCTTTCATCCTCCTCTCATGCTCGTGCGAAACTCTTATGTAAACCATCTCGGGCGTGAGCGAGAGTCTGAGGAAACAATTGATCTCATTGATAAAATAACCAGAGGGCGAGAGCCTGCTCATGTTTCTGTCGAGATTTTTCGAAAAGCGCTCCAAGACGTTTCAGTGGCCTCGCTTCTGATGTCGATGTGGAGCAGGTTGGGAAGGAATGAGGGAGGGTAAGCAATAATAAAATCAGATAAATGAACGGGGCTCCGGTGAAGACAAGAGGCCAGAGGAAGCGGCGGCGTTTGTCACAGAGCCAGCTCCTTGGGGGGATTTAGCTGTGACACGCTGGCACTGCATCGGGGTCACTCTGTTCCAGAGCTGTTCCATGACGGACCTTTTGTTTTTTTAAAGGAAGTGGTGCTGACATGCGACAGTGCTGAGTCACACCGCTCCGATGTGCAGGTGAACGGTCACCTTGACGGCTCCGACAGAGGGAGAGGGCAGAAAGCTGTGACAGTGTGTTGAGAGCAGAAGTAAGATTAGCAGTTCTGTTTGTAATCACGACAAACAAATGATTTTTTAAAATCTTTTATAACTGAAGCCCCTTTTATACTGATAGACTAAAATAAAACTTTAAAATGCCACTCATAGAAAGAGTTTCCTGTCAAGAATATTTTAGAATTGCTGATATTAAAAAAAGATACATTATTGTCTTGTTTCCTCAAGGGGTTTTTTTATGGAAAGCTTCTCTTTTTCTGGTTGGTGAACTTTGTGAAAGCTAAGCTGTTTGCAAAATGTAAAATAAAATGTGTTTATATGTTAATGTGATCATTTTTTAAGTGAGTTTCTGTCATGTTATCATATTCTCATTGCCTTTAACACAGAACTCATATTGTAGTGAGTTTGTAGAAAAGTAAAGGCCAACAGCAACCAGGCTTCAAATTTAGCTAATTTTAGCAATTTTCCATGATTCAAACCAAAAATATTTATATCTATGGCTAAAAGTATATAATAATCATTTACAAATTCGCAAGACACCATCGTTATGTTTTGCTTTCTTTGTTTTTTAGCTGAAAGTCATCCGTGTTACTGGGCTAAAATTGCACCTGCTGTTGCTGCTAGCTACAATCAATCACTGTTATCGTTTCAGTAAGGAAAGTAGCTATTAGCTGTCCAAAAAAGTCACCAGAAGCTGCTAAAGGACAGGTTCAACATAGCATGGACTATTGTTCATTTGGATTTTAAGTGGATAACTTTCATCTGCTAGTTTTTATGTTTTTTTTTGTTTTTATATTTTTTATTTTAGTATTCCAACTTATCGTCATCAAAATGTGCAAAAACAAACCAAAAGTAACACTGTCTTTTTTTTTTCTTTTGCTGTCATTAACCTCACCACTTAGGACCCTATAACATGTCAAGTTAAGATGTCCACAAGTACAATACGTGCTCTCAAATCAGAGTAAAACGCCAGAAAGGTCACAAAATTCTTTCACTAGTCTATATATATATATATATTTTTTTTTTTTTCAAAATTTATTTATGCTTTAACATGAGGTACAAGGTAAAGGCAGTATAATAGTTATATAGTTAACAGTGTACCATTAACATACTAACATAATTGGCCTAGAACACACCCAATTATACACACATATATGAAATACATGAAATGGATCAAGTCAAAATGACCATACTGCGTTAGCGGACAGAAACAAATGCATCAGAAAATTAGCACAGTACCTAAATACTAAATATATATAACTCTTTCACTCAATCCACACACACTCAAAAAAAAGAAGATAAAAGAAAAATAAATATTGACTCAGTGACTCTAAGACATCTAATTAATTCCATTTTTAATTGCAAGAAAGGTATAGTGGAAAACGAAGTGGTTTTAACCAGAACTTTGTAAAACTTTTAGATGCTTTATACGTGCAGAGTAATTGTGCAAAACAACCACCTGACCTGACGCAAAGCACAATGGCACTCAAATCTAACGCCTACAACTCCCACTAATCCAACCGAACCCATCTTTTTTGTGTCCGGTGATCTTCACTGACTGCTTTGATCGTCGTGTGCTTTGGCAACTGCCAGTAGCAACATTACTCCACCTCTGAAGCAACGTGAGCCCTCTGATGCCAATTCTAGACATACCAGCTTCTTCACAATCACGTCATTCTCATATCTTCATAACCAACCAAACTTCAGTACCTTTTTATACATTTCCCTCTATTCTCTTCCCAAATGTTCCCATGGCGCTCTCATATATTTGCAGGCTGAGCGAAGTGGTGAAAGTACAGCCCGATGGTCTGCTGTGTGCGGTTGGGTGAGGAGCTCAGAGGTGGGGCACAAATGAATGGGTAGTTTCCCCACACAGTGGTAGTTTTCTCCCCTCTCGGAGCAGCTCCCATACATTCCTGTTGGAACGAGGGGAGCTAACCTCGACTTGAAGTGGTTGTCACATACCTGTGGCCAGCACGTGCCCTTTAATCATAGTCATCGTGGAGCCGTGCCGGAGACTTGTGACAGTGCTGGGTGGGAGGATAGATGCACTGCCATTCTCACAGTTTATTATTGAAGCTTTGCCTGTATAAACTGTCCAAATCTACCATATAGTCGTGTTTACTCAGCTGAAAGAATTGTGAAGTAGAACTGTTATTATGCTCCTACTTCCTCGTGTCAAGCACTTGGCTTTCTGGATTTCTTCTTTGTGTTTTTACGCATTCTTTGACATGTATAATACTCAGGAATTGTCTTTGAGGGTGCGTTCACACCGGCCCTGTTTAGTCCGGTTTAATCGAACTGTAGTTTGTTTGCCTAAAACGTCTGATTCGTTTGGGGAGGTGTGAATGCACAATCGAACTCTGATGCAGACCGAAAAGAATGAACTCCTGTCCGCCTAAAAACTGAGGTCTCAGCTCGACTGAAGTGAACTCTGGTGTAGTTCAAACGCATCTGTGAACGCTAAGTGGACCGGAGACAGCTCAGAAAGCTGGAAGTGGACTACAAAGCACAGTATTCCGAGTAAATATACCCAAAGCAAATGCGAGAGTCTAATGCTAGGTGGAAAAATGGCACAAGGTCTTTTATCAAAGACAAAAGCAATAAATTTTACAACCGCTAAAATCTGATGCTGCTCCATTTTTGCTCAGAAGGAAGTTGCACTAATGTATTCTTCGTAGGTTTTCCTGTTGTTCAGCGATTCTTGGTGCAGTGCCACCACAGGCGAAGGGGGGAAGAGGTTTTTCAAAGACTTTGTTTTGCGTCATATAAAATCGAATTGAACCGGCTAAAAATTTAACATGTCCCCAACCGAACCGGGTCTGCCGGTCTATCAAGAGTGAAAAGACCTTGGATAACAATTATCTGAAGCTCCAAGTAAGCATTCACTTCAAATATGAGGACAATGCAAATGAACGCTTACATAGGATTTGTACCTAATGGACACAAAAGTATTGAGTGAAAATAAAATAAGGACTTTATATTTTTCTTTTTACAAATAAAAATCTGAGAAGTAAAGGATGCATTTGTATTCGACACCGGTCATTTTGATACCTTTGAATAAAATAAATTGAAATCCTTCTTTTAAAACATGCCATTGTACAAGAAAAAAGTATAAAAGTGATGTCTTACTCTACAGATAAATCAAGCATTAAATAATCAAAGTTAACCTGACTGGCATCCTTGCAAACTAACAGTCAGTGCTAATATATGCAACTTGGTATGTCAGCTACACTGTGTTGGATGCGTGGCAAAGAAAGTTTTTTGTTGCCATCTCTTTAGCTGAAACAGCTTGAAGCAGCACAAGAGAGTTAAAATATTAAATAGCAAAGAGAGCAGCTTGCCCAGTTGTTATATATTTTAATGTTTTATGGACCTATGTGGCCATTTAATGGACATGTGTGAGAGCTAGGGCAATTTGGCATGGGTTGTAGAAATAAAGCTACACAGCTTTTTTGAAGTCTCAGTAGGGTGGATTTAAATGCACGACTCACGAAAATACAACTGGTTTGTTTATGGCGCAGACATTCAAACCAGGAAGCAAAAGAGAAAACAGGAGGGAATAAAATGGGGAACAGGCCTGCCAGGGCTAGCCGTAAACCAAAAGCAAACAAATATAAATGAGAAAAAAGTGCTATGCTCCCTGTCACACTATATACCTTGTTTTTCACTAGAAATCAATAATACATAACCTTAAGCAAACAACGTTCAAGCATAGCCTTTCTATGTATCTGATGATGCCACAAATGTAATTTGATATTTTTGGACAGGTTCAAAGATTTCACAATATTAATATCACAACTTAGAGACGCCAAATATGGGCCACCGTCACATAATTTGCATAGATGTCACAGAAATGACCAATGTAGTGACCACGATCTTATGTTATACTGTGCAGACATTCTGTCTGCACTGAAAAAAGTTCAAACACATTAGCATGCCATATCCACAAAATGTTTCTGTTTCCAACTAATTTCCCACTTAATTCAGCTAATATTTGCTTGACCACTTTTGGGCACTCATAGACTTTGCACAGAGTCTTGAAATTTCAGTCCGAGATGGTTCTGTAGTCATTAAGCATCAACAAACAAAACATTACATTACATCGCAATAAACGCAAAATGTAACTTACTCTGTCCTGATGCCTTAGCGCACTAAACTTTCACAAGTATTATCCTGATATACACATAATATACTAAATAGAGACGCATCAGTAAACATAAACATACATTATAGGCCTGAAAGCAAGATTATACAGGAATGAAGACTATCTTAATTCAATAGCATAGTTTGAAACCAAGTGAAGAAATTTATTATGTAAATAACTCACTTAGAATGCACTTTTACAATAATAATTGAGATAACTGAATTTCTCCTATATGTACTTCAAATTAGCTTTTTACAGATTTAACAACAGCATAACAGATACAGCGCTGAAAAAAATGAAGAGACTATTGCACCAAATAATGATTTCTGAACTCTTCCTGAGTTAAAACATTAGTAGTATTGTTTCTAAACAAATATTAACTTGTTTTCTTTGCATTATTTGAGGTCTGGAAGCACTGCATCTTTTTCGTTATTTTGACCATTTCTCATTTTCTGCAAATAAGTACTAATTTTTTGCTTGGAATTTTGGAGACATGTCAGTAATTCGTAGAATAAAAGAACAATGTTCATTTTACTCAAACGTATACCTAAAAAAAAAGGTAAAATCAGAGAAACTGATTCTTTTAAGTGGTCTCTTAATTTTTGCCATAGCTGTATATGTAAGACACAAATCAGCATAGATGTGACGTTTCACAAAATGTGCTTCATCTTTTTCACATTGAAATGAATGAAGAAAGGTCATTAGTTTGAGAAGCCGGTAAGAGATTGAAGGCAAAAAATTGGATGAAATGCCTAAAACTTGGTAGCTACATTTAATGTTAGGACAGTTGAAATATGATCAGAAATGGTTCATGAAGTTTTGATATCTACTGGGGCCACGTTTGCCTTCATTTTAAGGGTATGCCTGAAACCAAACCTGACTGAAAATGACCTCCTGTAGCACTCTCCATCACGAGAGCACAGAACAACAATTCTCATCACCCGTTTATTGTAAGTTCATAGGAGGCTGGAGCCTATCCCACTGCGCAGAGTGCTGAGACAGGAATCCGAGTAATTCCCAACATGGGAGTCCCATTTTATTCTTTTCGGTCTAACCTGATAGTTTGTGGATGGTTCGATAGAAGCCTGGGAGAGTGCGAGTTGAGAAACCAACCCACAAGGGCTAAAGCCAAGGATTTTTCCGCTGACACACAAGACAAGAACATACAACAATCTGGCAAAAAGTCAATATGGGCACCATAGGGCATAACCAAAACATGCAATGTATTTGAATTTGTTTTGTTGCACATGGCACTCAAGAAAGGACAGAAGTTGACAAAGGGATTGAGTGAGTGGAACAGTACGACATTCAAAAACAAACCTATCAGGAAAAGACACGAGTTAACAAAATGGCCTACTGATAAACATAAGAAACAGGTAGGTGTCTGGCTGTGTGCAGACAGCAGGCAAATCAGCTTTTGTTTGTCAAATCTAATCTCGAGGGCAAACTTTCTGCATTGGGATTTGCAAGAGATCAGATTGGATTTGTGTGTCTAAGCATCACAAATTTGCATTGCTTTCTTTAGTAATGACGTAGGTAGCAGTAACAATATAGATAGGCTTGTGGAGAGCAGTAAATAAGAAACCCCACTAATTTGTCCTACCATTTACCTTTCCAACGCAGCTGCAACGTGTTAAATCAGTGCTTAGTCCATTGTCGGTGGACCTTGCAGTGCACTAGATATTTACAATTGTTGTACCTTTCATTTATTATCACGGTAGATTTCAAGAAAACTAAACCCCATATTTGCTTTCCAAAAATTCTCACAATCCCACCCGGATGAGATTCTGTAAACCAAACAAAGAGCCTTACATCTAAGCAGTTTCAGTTTCAGAGCACTGAATCCCGTTCATGTTGTTCTAACAAGGTGAAACCTGCAGTGTCATAACAAATTGTACTAGCACTGACACAGATGCGCTCAGCTAGTTTTAGCAAGTGCACTTTCCTACACCCATTAAATATGGGTGTAGGAAATCCTCTTAGTTTTGTGTAGTGGTTGGGCATTGGCAAAAGGGTGTAAATGTCGCATTGTGCTACTGCGTCAATAGGGAGTTACTTTACTGTGAGGTTGCCAGTCATATTTTTGAAGGGTTTTTTCCTCCATCGTTAACAATCACCAGACGATCAGGCTTTAACTAGATACCTCAGAAGAACAGAATTGATTAACTCTCTCCATCACCAGCTTCTCAAAAGTGTTTCCAGACCTAATGAAATAAATTTCTATGAATTAAAAGGTGAATCGGAAGATTGTAGCCAAGGCTAACTTTCCACTATTTGTAGCTAGCATCCCTTTGTGAACAGAAATCCACTTAAGCAATGGACTTTCGTAGCTTGCCCTCGTTCTAGAGGATGTTCACTTTCTGCTGGACAACTGTCCAATTATTAACTTTTATGTGCTGTAGGGCTGAAAAGATTCCTGAGTGATTCGAGTACCTCGATTATTAAAGTTCCTCGAGGAAAATTTATCTGCTTTGAAGCTTCGTTAAGTTATATTTTATTATTTCGCGCACCGTGTTCCGGCCGGGTTATTACTTGCGTTGCGCAAGCGCTCTCACTTCCGCCTGAGTTGTTGACGAAAGCTAAGTGTTAGCAGCATAAGGTCGGCCTGGGAGGATTTTATTGATTCATGATAATGTCCGGGTCTTTGTCGTTTTTCGGCAAAGCATCCTTAAAATGGCGGCAGCCATGCTTGGAGTACGGCAGCCTTTCTCCTCCGGGAGCTGCTGGTTCAGAGCGAATGGCGGGGACTAGCACGGCGGGATTATTTATACAGGTGAGCAGATAGACTGAACACTGAGCTTGTGCTTTAGTTGCGTAACTTTACGGACGAACCGAAAAATAAATTTCATATCATTCAAATCGCTACTAATGGGTCGCGTTGTGTTTCTGTGTGTGACGAACGAAGGTGCCAAATCCCATCGCTATTATTGCTGAACACAAAGCTATAAATGTCTGGGCAAGGTGAGAGTTCATCAATTAAACTCACTGAAGATGAATACATAAACCAAAAGCTGGAGTATAGACATTTTTTTTATAAGCGTATTTGTGAGCCTGCCTCTTTATTAGTAAATTGAATATAATTTCAGATTTTTGTATAACTTTTCTTCAGGTTAACTTAGAAAATGAGCTGTTATTGTTACAAGTTAATTTTTTAAACTACATAAAAGTTACTGTTACGGACGCTCAAATGTGAAAAATTAGACTCATGTTGATATGCAATAGTAATACTGCTGTTATGTTAGATTTACCAATGTTTTTTTTAATCCGATTACTCGATTAATCGTAAGAATAATCGATAGATTACTCGATTACTAAAATATTCGTTTACAACAGCCCTAATGTGCTGTGAGCCATATCTACCGAATTTAACAGAACTAAATGTGTGAAATATGTCTTGCCTTGCAGAAAAATTGTATATAACGTGCCATCTTCCGATTTTTCCAAGTTATTAAACTGCAGCAGTAGGTGAAGATTGAGACATAGATGGACGTGTAAATGGGGAGCTTCATTGGCAGGAGTGACCTAATTTCACATGAGGGATGAGGAGTGCAAAGTTGTTCCAATAGGGGTCATTTCATTTTTTTAAAAGAAATTTCTTCTTTTTTGTTATTTCTGCTGTCATATAACTGGGTCAGAATTTGCTTCATTTTGTACAAATTTGTTCCAAACATGGGAGGACAGCTTAACCCGATGACTCTTGTTACAGTCCAACCTGAAACAACAAGCTTTGCCGGTTTCAGAAAAATATTTTTGAAGACGGGGTCTCAGTTCATCAGCAGAAGAGCCTTCTCTCATGCTGCTGGAGAAACAGATAACAGCTGCAGGGGAAAATAAGCACCGGGTCAATGATTCTTTTGATCACATTACAAGATTTTGGCAATTAAGATTTCCATCTTGTTTTCCTGCAGCATGCAACCGTGAAAACTCTCTTTCATCCCCTTTTAGTCCCTTCATTCCTTTCACCTTTCTCTGTCTCTCACATTCTTGCCTTCCCTCCCCTTTCCACAACCACTCATAATCAGAAGTGATGGACAAATTGTTCATCACTGACTTTGAGAGTCAGCTTGCAGTCACCTCGATTCACCTGCCGTGATCTGCAGTTGTTGTTGTTTGGGATCTTGGCAACAGCAGCCGAGTGCTCAGGCTCGACTCGGACTTTGTTGCCTGGTTTCTGTTTCATCTCTGGAATCTGTTTGTGTGTCTCAGATTCTGAGACGAGTTGAATGTGTGTGTGTGTGTGTGTGCGTGTGTGCGTGGGTGTGTGTGTGTATGTTCGCCCGCTCGTGTGAAAGTCTCCGCTTGACTTTCCTTTCCTAAAACACACTCTGCTCCTATGTTTACACCGTGTCCTGTTAGCAGAGAACAATGAGTGCCTTCACGGCGCGCGGCAGTGGCTGCAGGTTCCCACCAGCCGGGTGGCCAGGTTCTCCTCTCTGGCACGGGCGCAGCGTTTTAATGAACTCCGTGCCCGAGTTGTGGAAAGTCCCCGTGGAGGCTCTGCTCAGGGTAACGAAGCAGGAGACCTCCGGAGAAGGCAGCAAGACGTTTTGCAACATGCAAATCGCCAAAAAGCACATCCAGTTGAGGACAAAGTGTTCACATGGCAGAAAGGGGGCCATAATATGCAAAGTCGTCAAAAAAAAAGAAGTCCTGAGAAAAGGTAAGTTTCCCATTGCTGTTTCTATGAATTCAGGAGAGAAGGCAGCAGCTAGAGCACTTGAGTAGCAGATCGTAAACTTGTGAGTCCACAGCTTCCTGATCTGGAGTATACAGGTGCATGTATTATCACAATGTCACGGAGGAAAGTCATCAGCAATAGGCTTGGAAAAGTAAGTGATGCTGCTCATCGACCTCAGAAGGATTTCAGTAGCTGCCTTCCCATTGACCATATAATTGCACAAATTGGAATTCCAAAAATAAAGTTGCTTAGTAGAAACATAGCATTTTTGAACGAGCAAAATTTTTGAACAACATTGAATATCGAAATTCGCTTATTTTACGAGACTACAATGGAAACACTGTTTTTGCATCACACGAGTCATGTAATCAACAACCGGATGTCGCTATTGGCAGAAAAGACAAAGAAGACAACAGGAAGTCATAAGAGGATGATGGTGCGGGATGTTTTTCAATTATTTAGTCGTGAATAAAGTCATTCACATGTGATTTTAATGTGATTTCATTTGAAACACCACAATTGTGAAATTGTGTTTACGTTTTACATTAGCGTAATATTGATAAAGTTTTGCGCACATTTGTAATGAAAGCACACCTACAGGAATTGTCATTTCCAAACTAATTGAAATCATCCATTTTACAGCAAGACACATTTAAAACCCAAAAGTATATAAGAAAGTTCCTAATCTTACAAAGAGTGGACTTCCAAACACGTTCCTCTTTCTTACTTAAAGGTCACATTTGTGAACACACATTCATAGAAAAAAGTGTCATGAGCGGATAGTATCAGTAGCACTGGTCTGATCTTTTTTCTTTTTTTTCCCCTTGTCTCAGTCTGGCACTGGCAGCGTTGATGGCTGTGTGGGTGCCACCCACCCACCCATCTGTGCCCATCCGGGCCCTCAGGCCCAAAGTCCATCTGGCGTCTTCCACTACTGTCTAGCAAGTTGTCACCTACCCCAGCCACCACTGACAGCTTTAATATGTAGGAGTGTTGTTCAGATGGTACCAAATACAACATAGAAGCCATTGAAACAGTGACCTCAGACACAGCTGACAAGTTGGGAATACTTTACGCACATTTTAAACTGAGCTCAAAGAGCCACAGTTTCTTAAGGAATTAAAATTGATTTTAAAGTTTTAAAGTAACTTTATACAGCTCTATGTCTGTAAGACAAGCGTGTTCATAGAATTATCAGTACCTTTGTGTAAATAACAGACTAGAAAGGCCAGTAAACTGCTTAGCTATCAAATATGTCTTTTGTTCTTTGTGTAGGTACACTTTAAATATACTTTTGCAAGAGAAAAAAACAATTCTATGCATTTTTCTACTAAATTTATAGTTCTTTTTTATTTACAGGAGTTCCTGGAAGTCCAGTTACCAGTTCAGCAGCATTCCAGAGAGGCGTTTGTCATTTCACCCCTTCACCATTTCAAACAAATGGAAAAAAAAAAAATTCAGATCCACAGCTCTTGGGTATAAAAACGAGCTTTCTGTCTTGGGACACCTCAAACCAAGCATGTGTCATTTTCCACCCTCCTCAATGACATTTTGTACTACGAATCAGTGATTTTGAACATTTCTTGGCGCCATTTTGTTATTACTGTGAGCTATTTCGAACCCATCTTGGGACTCTATCGTACCCAAGATAGGTTACGACACACTTCGTTCGGAGTTATCCTGAACCTGCCATTTTGGATGTTTCTTATTAACCATGTGCCCTCTCTGTAACCTGAAGTCTGGGGACATTTTGTGCTAACAATGTTTAAATTGGTACCCTCTACAGAGGCAATTGGTACAAACCATGTGCCATTTTATAACGTCCTTAGGGACATTTTGTGCTAACTTTTTGTCATTTTGTTGTCATCTTAAGGTCATCTTGGGACGTCTTTCACCAGATAGCTATTTGTAATTCCTTCAGGAAGTTCTTTACTTGTGTTGTTGACTAAATTTAAAATAGAGTCCTAAGCAAAATACTTGGAAATTTAGCTTCTTCCTGCTAAATCTAGGTGCTTGCAACTTCTAGCCTCATATTTTGTAAACTTCAATATAAGAATCCCCTTACTTACAAACAATACATATATTTCAGGTTATTATTTTTATAATACATTTACAGATTATCTTATTAGCCATAGTTTTTGGTTAAAATATGACAGAAAGTATTCTTTTAATCAGAATTGACATAACAGTTACATATTTTGTCACTTAATCGTGTTTGTATTTGTCATTTAGCTGCCCTTTGATGAAGTATGGATAAAAATGGATTATGGTTTCTCTGAGAATGCAGAGATACATAATTGAATGCTTGAAATTTCAACTTACTGAACCCAGTCCTTCAAGGAATTTTTGACATTGGAATTTAGGTGACATTCTGACGACTGGTTCTCATTTCGGATAGTTTGAACTTCAGGACAGAAAACCTATGAAAGTATCTTACAGTAGAAACTATTGCTGAAGAAATCATCCACAGTAGTCTATTGTAGACTTACTGCGCCAAAATGCACCAATTGAATACAACTGAATGCTAAACTTTGATGGCTCTGTTCACAAATGTTATTTTATTTTTCCCTTCTTGAAAAAATAAAATAAAAATTGATTTCAGTTCTGTAGCAACGTTGCTACCGGGTCGTGCTGTGTATGAAATCTTATCTGTAACCCAAAATGGAGTTTCCAGATTGTGAAGGTTCTTCTGATGTCCCGGCTGGCCACACCGCTTACACCAGTCCACAGTCCACAGGGGCGGCTCGGCATCACAATCAAAACCAATCTGTATAAAGAGCAGAAAGTAAGTCATTCTATTTCCATTCAGTTGTTACAGATTTCATATGCTTGCTTTCAAGAGCATTAATTGACATATTTTTTCCTTGTATACTTTAGCTTTGCTAAACTGTTAAGTTTACTGTTAATTATTTAGAATGTCAAACTAAAAACATACTGACAATGTAAACATGCAATGCATTACTTGTAACTAATCAAAATCAATTTTAGGATGATTTACAAACCAGGGATATGAAACATTTTACCTTCTACTTGCTTCTAATATGTTGATTAATAAATGTTTAACACTTCAGCATATTATTTTAAACAAACCAACTTATAGTAGTTTTAATATGGCTCGAAACTATGAACTGTGTGCACTTTTAATGAACCGATACCAAAAGCATTCTGTGATTGTAGAGCTAATTTTAGCCTTGTGAAAAATGATACAGGCCTTTAGCATTAGCACCGTGGCTAGTGCTAGCAGTAGTGTTAGCGCGAGTAGCATTTCTACTCTTATTTCTGACGGTACATGACGTAAAACACACCAAAGTATTTAAAACATTTAAAATAAATTTCGACAAATTCCAGAATAGTTTACTTAGAGACATATCTCTGCATTAGGTTGTTTAATCTTATATATATACATTAGCCACAAGCTATCGAGCTCAGCTAAGTTATTCACTCACCGGGATTTCCACAAGCTATTTCTCAATAAGTGGTCATTTGTGTCGCTCATTGAAGGCTCCCTGAGTCCACAATTCAGTCGGTCAGTGCACATGTAAAGAGCAGAACGGGAAAAATTACTAAACTTAAACTACACTGGCCAACCTCAAGTCAGCAGAAACGCAGAGGGCCCTGTAATAGATAGACCCTTCAGATATTAAAACCCAAACCTATAATTCCTGTACTTTATCATTTTTGCACATTTTTGTGTTGGTCTTAATTCATCCTGTTGAATTACATCAAAGTTTATGGTTGACAAATGCAAGGCACTGCATAAGGAGAGGTGGAGTCAAGTGAAAATGACTGAATAAATTTCTTTTACCTTGTTGCAATACATAAGACATAAAGCAAGAATTTTTGACGTAAACTTTTCAAATACCCCCCTTGTTGCTATGACTAATGTACCAGAGACTAATGATGCTCCCCTAATGGAGACAACCACGAGGAATAAGCCCCGCCACATTTAATGAGGATTCCACAGTGAGGACCTGCGGCAGCCTTCAGTAGAGAGAAGAGGGTTTTGTAATGAAGAAAAGTTGCCACTCATTTGCATGTCAATAAGCCCCAAGACTCAAAGACAATGGAGGATTAGTGGGGATGCATATAGAAACACAGATGTTAATGTACTCCGGCTGATTTTTGTCACAGGGTGGTGCATACATGCTTGGAAGACATCGTGCACATTGAATGGAAAAAGACATATGTTGCCATGGCTGCATTTTTATGCCTTAATTTACGGAGGCTCACTTTTCTTAGTCAATATGCAGTCTTTGAAAGGGAAATAATGCTATATTCCACGTGGTTTGTTTGATTTGTTTTTACCTCTATGATGTTAAATGTAAACAGTATCAGTTTTTAATGTGAGCCATGTGGGCAGTTGCTCAGGGTGGCATTACAAAGGGGCACAGATGTCTACCAGATGGAATAGGTTATTTCAGTTATGCCCTGAACAAATGTTCTATTTTTATGCATGCCACATGCAATTAATGCTTGTTGTTGAGACTTTTGTGAGTGTCCACTGCATATTATTCTACCTCAGATGAGTTGCTGCATTTTGATTGGTTGGGAGAGGGGCTTACATTGGATGGCATTCATGCAAGAATAAATAATAAAGATCAAAGCTTGAGTTTAACCAAGGAAAGAGTTCCATAATTAAAACTTTTCCTGAATTTACCGCCAGGGACAATCCAAATGTCCTGTCAGGAGGGAGTGGTCAAAATTCCAGCAAACTGTGACGACCTGGATAAAAAAGAAATGTATTTTTGGTCTGTTACTTCTGGGAAGACTAATGATGAAATATCAGGCCAGAGTTAAAGCCTCAAATTGTCAACATTCATGCCCATAATCTTTATATTCTCCTCTCCTTCTTGAGTAAAGGCAGCTCATTAGAACTCCAGAGAACATACAATTAGGCGAAGTGCACTGGAAGGTAGTGTTAAGTGGTGTTTTCTACATCCATGTGTATGGTCCAAGTGGTAATTTTGAAAGAAACCGTACTTCTTATCTATACATGAAACCAACACTTCACCAAGAGTCAGACGCCTGAGAAGATTGGAGCACCAGCCGTCTTGTCAAGTCCTCAAACACCAATATATCTTCACTCCGGCTGAATAGGAAGGAGTCAAACGGATGCAAATGCGTCAAGGAGGGCGCTTCAGATTGCTTCGGTAAGCAAAGATGATCATTTCCTGTGGGAAATCAAGGGAGTGAGACAAAGTGCTGGAAATGGGGTGATGGTTGTGGGGAGGAGGAGGGGTTAAGATTATTTCCTAGAAGCAAGATGAAGGTGTAACATGACATCGCGAATTTACCAGAGGTCCCAAGAAAAAAAACAACAAAAACAATAAACATTTCACTTTCACTCCTGCTTCCTGGAAATCCCACTCTTCGGCCTCTTACTCATAGAGTCCGGGTTATTATGACTTGTGCTTTCTTTGTGGGCAGCAGGCAGAAATGCAGAAGGCATTAAATGGAAAAACTGTTACATAGAAACTCTCTCATCCACGTCTAGGTCCATTAAGCCATCCATCTATCCGTCTGAGACATCCATCCATTTTTATACATGCCTATTTTTATTTTCTCTCCATATTTTTTGGATTTAAAAAAAAAAAATCAGTGGTAAGGATATCATTTACATGCTATGAGAGTTGACTCATAATAATTTTAATTCAAACCTCAGGATGCCGTCCAGTGTGGTTTCTATGTAATTTGGAAGAAAAACAGGCCCACAGCATGATACCCAACAGTGAAAATGAGGACATTTTCCACATTTTTTATTTTTTTTTGTTTATGCCAAATCTTTAGTCCCATCTTCTGAATCACACACTCCCTGTTGAGTTTCCAGTTACACATCTTTTTATCTTATGTGTTGGTCTAGTCTATAGATATGAGCTGGTATATGGATATAAATATTTTGTTGTAGACATTTCCATGCTTGAAAATATCTTGAAAACATCTAATGATTTGTTCACTTGTCTTACTTTTTTTTTTTTTTTGGTAGAGCAGCAAAGAGAAATTGTCCCGTGTCAGTTCATATTTAAACTTCAGAAAAACTCTGCAATAAATGATCAAATAAAACATTCCTAGACATTGATAAAGTGTAAATATATATATACAAATCTACTTTTCAGTGTGAGATTATTCAACTGTATGACAAGGTAATTTTATTTTAAGGCCATTTTTTCTACCTGAGTGGTTGCTAGTAAATGTAACCAGCAATGTATGTTCAACAGAATCTAATAGTCATGTGTAAAAGAAACAGGAGACAAAACAAATTTTTGGTTTGGGAAGAAAACAGCAAGACACCAGACCGATTTCTGTACATAAAAATGGGTGTTTAATTGAAACTTCTGTATCAAAAAATAGCAATATCCATCCTTCACACAGGTCACACAGCTAAAGTGAAATGTCTCATTTATAGGCTATGTGACAAAACAAAAAAAAAATGCTCTGCCTATTGTTTAGTTTGCCATAGAACTTAAATTAACCTGGACAGTACACAAACCAGATTTATTACTCTGATACGTAGTCATTTAACATTACCAACAGACTTTTATTCCTTTAAAGTAAATTAAATAACATTCAAATGCTCTGCTTAAATTTAAGTAAACGTCTTTTTATTCTGCTTTACATTGACAACTGCTTCAGTGCATCCTCAACATCTCAGAAAAAAAAAAGAAAAAAAAAAAAAGTCGAAATGTAAAAATAGGTTATAGGAATGCAAACCAAAGGCCAAGTGGGTTATGCAAATCTTTGTGTGTTTGTGGAGGGGCAGGGAGGATTTTTAAGCATAGACAATAAATAAATAAATAGCCACAGAGTGTGGAATGTCTACATGTTTATGAATAAATTAAATGCAAATGAAGAGAGAGAAAAAAAATGTACACGCACACACAAAAAAAAAAGAGGATGGGAAAATAAAATAAAAATACTCTGTACAATATTTGTAGGAAAAAAAAAAAAAAGAAAAACAATTGAACCCATGAATATTGCATTGATTGTGCATCTAAACCCCCCCCAAACCCTTAGGGAGGCCCGGGGCGTGGAGGGGAGGGAGGAAGGTGGGCACGTGGTGTCAAGCAGTGAGATGGTGGGAGGCAAAAAGAAGTACCAGCACCCCTCCCCATCTTCGCCCTGCAACAGGCATGGGGGAGGGAAAAGATGGAGCGCGGGGGGCGGGAGGGGAGAGAACGAAGGTGTATATTGACATTTCGTAGACATTCAGAAAAGACAGGATTCGGTTTACAAAACACCTGTTCAGGCTATAGCGTGAATAAGCAGCGTTTACAGAGATCGACAAGAGGTGCTTTCAAGTATTTTGTTGTAAGAAACAGTCCACCCCCCCCCCCCCCCCCCCTTTCTGCAACCCCTCAAGAACCCCACCCAATCCTCTCTCCACTTAAACTCCACCTCCGCCTCTCGGATCAGGAGGCGTCAGGATCAGGAGGCGTTGGCTTAAAGGGGGGGGGGGGGGGGGGGGGGGTGACAAAAATGTCACATAAAATAATAATAATAAAAAAAATATATACTTCTTGAAGCCTCTTCCATCACAGCACAGACAATCTAACCACCACGCCACAGGCCGCAACCCCCCCCCATACCCTCACTGTTGGTTGTTGACAAAAAAAGTCCCCCAAGAAAAGCAGCTTTCCAAAAAAAGGCACTCCAAAATCAAAATTAAAACATTTAAATAAAAACTCTTCTCGAAGCTCTATGAGAGCAGTCTGAATAGGAGGGCCTTGCCAGCTCTATATATGTATACGTATGTATCTATATACATACGTATACATATATATCTGCCTAGTAATATAAAGAAAGGGAGGGGAAATAAATAGTGCTGGTAAGACCACCCAAACAGCAAAATGTTCCCCATTTGGAAACAAGTATAATGAACTGAATTGAAACAAAAAAGGGGGGGATGGGGACAAATAAGATAAAGTGTAACCAACAAAAATAAATAAGAAATTCCCTACAAAAGAGGAAAAAAAATGAAAGTATTCTTATTTCCTGTTGTTTTCTCTCTGGGCCAGATGAGTGAAGCACATGGCCGCTGACAGTTCTGGGTGGGCAGAAGGCCTTGTCTGCCCCCTCTTTTCACCCCCCTCACCCCCCATCTCCCCTTTATTTCTTCACAAAGTCCACTGAGTCCCATCAGAGCCGCGCTCAGAGGCTTTCCTTGCTCGAGCTTGTGCTTGACGAAGAGTCCGTGTCGATGGTTCTGAGGCGGATTTCTCCCGCCGCGGGCTCCTCTGGCGACTTGGGCGACTCCTCCGCGTTCCTCATCCAGGGGTGGTCGCAGATCTGCTCCAGAGTGGGCCGGTCGGAGGGCCGCAGGGCCAGGCACCATTTGATCAGCTGCTGGCACTCTGCAAGAGGAAACATCAGCTGAGTTCAACATAAGCTTGTGGAAAAGTTACTAGCAATTTACCGCGTGGCTCTTCACCTAGGGCGCCACTGTGTCAGTGAGAGGCAACAGAAATGACTGTTTTATTGCTTACTGGTGTGTCCATTTTATGGGGAGAACTGTAAGAAAATTCCTGTTGCCCCACTTAACAAGGTTTATTTCAGTTTTAAATGAGTCTGAACTGCCTTCAATAATAAGTTCCCAATGGAATAAATGCTTTACTTATACATTGGACTTAAATGGTTCTAATTAGACTGGTCATATCTGAATTGAATTTTAGACTGATTATAGATTCTTCAAAGCAGATGTTGCATTATTGAAATGTATGGAGAAACTTCTAAAAAAAAGAAAAAAGAAAAAAAAGTAATTCTCTTGTTGAAGAAAGAGGGCTGTCTTAGAGCATCATTATTAACCTTTGAATGGATGGATCTATAATATGCAGTAGACTGCTATCCCACTAAATAATGCTAGAGGGCAACAGAGTCCATCTATGCACTTGTATACACTCACCAGCTGAGATCCTTCTCCTGAAGTAAAGCCTCCCCTTGAGGATCTCATCGTCTTGCTCGAAGGGGATGTCTCCGCACACCATGTCGTAGAGCAGCACGCCTAGCGACCACACCGTTGCCGACCTGCCGTGGTATCTGTGGAAGCGGATCCACTCTGGCGGGCTGTAGACTCTTGTACCTGGGGATTGAATGAGGAGTAGCGTAAGCAAAGTGTCGGCTCACAAAAACCACAAAACAGAATCACAGTGTGCATACACACGCACACACACGCCCAAAATAAAAAGGCAGCAGAGCAAGCAATGACAGGATTTTGGGTGAGTGGAATAAAAACTGACAAGCTGTGGCATGTATAAACTGCAGCTTTTTGAAGCGTAATCTCACCTTAATCTCTTAAATTCCGTTTAAAAAATATATTATGCAAATTCCTAGGGGTGGCCATTCCCCTTGTGCCACCCCCTTGTGGCGCGCTTGGAAAAAACTAAAGCAACGTGAGCCCATCACGTGAAGCCTCGACTCTAGTTTCACAACAAACAGATGTTAGGTGGCACTGACCTTAGATCCACAACACCACTACACACACCGTGACTCAGGCTGCCATGACAACATCATGACCGGAAACATTAAAGTACAATCCGGCTCACGAGAGATTAATGCGTCACCGATTAAAAAAAAAAAAACATGAAAAAAAAAATATCGATGAGTCACCTCTGTAAATATTCACTGAGATTTGTCTGGAGCAGTAGCAGCAGCATCATCATCATGATCATCCGGTTTGCATTTCTAATATTAATGCGCGCGAGGGGATTTTGGCAAGGAAGACCCTCGACCAAAAACGGATCACTGCGTCACAGCCTCGTTATCGCCTCCGCGTCTGAATATAGCACGGCCGGAGCATCAAGGGCAAAAACACAACTCGGCCCACACGGAGGCATAAAAAATAATTATATTCATGAAATCCCACCACGGATAAGCACCGTGACATCCCGTAATAGTAACAAGCGTCGCTTACCGTCGAAATCAGTGTAGACCGTGTCCTTGAGAATCGCCCCTGAGCCAAAATCAATAAGCTTGAGCTCCCCGGTGCGTAGGTCCACCAGCAGGTTCTCATCTTTGATGTCTCTGTGTACTACTCCGCAGCTGTAGCAGTGCCTGACCGCCTCCAGAACCTGGCAGAAAAAGCCCCGCGCCGTGTCTTCGTCCAGGGCTCCCTTCTCGGTGATGAAGTCGAACAGGTCCTTCACGAGCTCCGGCCTCTCCATGACGATGAGCCAGCCGTCCGCACGCTCATAATAGTCCAGCAGCTTTATAACTCCCCGAAAAGACGAGCTGACCTTCTTCAGCAGCAGGATTTCCAGCGGCACCATAGCTCCGTTCTGCAATAAGAGAAGAAGAAAAAAAAAAAGAAAGATGGCGTCGTTTAATAACAATAGTACAACACAGGTAATAATAACAACATTAACGCCCGCACCCAGCTGCAACACAAGGGGGGTGGGGTGGGGGAACCAAAACAAACCACACACTTACAATTGTGCCCCACTCTGTTACTCGCTCCTTCGCGACATGTTTCACAGCGACCTGGAAAAACACGAAAGCGCACACATTAAAAAGTGCACATTCAAATCCACGTTATCTGCGCTAAAAAACCCGTCGTGAAATCCTCACCGGTGCGCCGTCAGAAATCCGGCTGCCGGCGTACACCGTCCCGAACCCTCCGCTGCCGAGCACCGAGCCCACTTGGTAAACCTTCTCGAAAGGCTCCTTCTCCACTTTGACTGCAAGTAAAAAGGGGGGGAAATGAGAATAATTTCCACCAATTGGTCGGTTGAAAGTGAATCAGATTCGCTTAAATAATTATTTCTTGGTAGGAGAAATCCAATATTAAAAGCGAAGCGGCGACATACCGGGCGGGAGCTGGATCTTCACTGGTAGGTGGTCCATACTCGAGGGAGTGCAAATGTGAGAAAATGAACCAAACTTTGACAGCAGCATATTCGAGCTGAACGATGCCGGCGTAAACGAGTCCTGTTCGGCTTGTTCAAAAAAGTCACCAGAAGCAAGAACAGCGATAGGCTCAGAAACGGCGCTGCGGACCGCGCGAGCAGTCCAGTCCAAGCTGTGCGCCAACTCCGCCGCACGCGGTGCCCGACGAGAAAGTCGTGTCACGACCGTTAAGTCGCACACTATTTCCCGAAAACCGGCATCAATTCCGACTCCTGTGTCTCGACGTCAAGTATTCCCAACAAAAAACAAGCCGCCTTGTAAATCAAGAGAAAGTCCGTGTGGAGAGACGTGTAGCATGAGAGTACAAAGTGTACAGTGAGTTTAAAGGGGCCGCTGCGGTGTGTTATTATCCCGGAGAGTGGCCGCTGTCTGTGCTTTGGCGCGGTCTTCCCAAGCCAATATTTTGACGCGTAACCAAGAGGTTTGGTATCCCTCCGCTCCAACAACAAATACTTCCACCCAAATTTTAAAACATAGCTTGAAAATATCTAGCGAATAAAATTTAACATCGAATATATGTGAATTTTCATAGGTCTTAATAGATTTTTAAGGAAAGATTCCTTCGAAATATGTATTTTTCAGACGCACTACTTTCTCATAGTACGAGACGCCCAAGAATCCCTTGTCTGGAGGCTGCGCGCTATGTTATCCTATCGACTCGGAGGAGACAGCCAATTAGATAGCGTCTATAAATACAGTGTTTCGTATCTCGACCAATCCAGAAAAAGTTTTCATAATAAAGGAGTTGTTTGAGTGCACGTGGCGGCAATTTCTCTCCATGTCTGCCTCCCTCCCTTCTCCTTTCCTCTGTGCTCTGCAGCAGGAAGACGCACAACACAAACTATGGCAGCTTATGTGTTGTAGCTGTGAAGTTAGATCTACTGACGCTCACTACGGCTGTTTGTGTTTACATTCCATTGACTGGAACTGTGCTTTGAGTTTTGAGATTAATCTAAAGTTTAGACATTATTAAACTGTCATAACAAGTGTGTGGGCATATTTTCTATTAATTAGATTTTATTTAGTTTTTGTTAGTTACGTTTTATTTTTTGTGATTAGTATCGTTAAATATTAATTGCATAGTATTAGAAAGTACAGAAAGAAGCATAAAACTGAGTTATATTCATTCTTCTGTTGTCTTTGATATCAAATTCCAATTTTCTCCATTTCTCTGCTACAACGCACCTGCACGCAGTCATTTCCCAACGATTCATGTGTGTTCCTTTCAAATATTTATGGATGAAACTTTAACGCGCTACTTGGCATTTTTAGGGATGCTGCAGGAGAACGCCGCGCCGTTCAGAGGCAGGAGTATGAAAACACACCAGCAGCTCACAGCATCATAACAATAAGCACAAGCACATGGGAATGTAATCAGAGCGCTCGAGGAGCCAGCTGGTCCATTCCGGCAAGTAAACTTTCCAGTTTTAATGTCAAACATTGCACGTGGCCTTGCTTTTCCGTGAACTTTCCACTTTTTATCTTGTGGTACCTTTGATGCCCTCTCTGCATGAAGGGGTGTGTGTGGGCGTGTGCCACTCGCTAGCCAAACAGTAGCATCAGGGAGTTCCAGGGAATGCTATCTCTCTATACGGCTGGAATGTTATGTAAATGTGCACACACACACACACACACACACACACGCCCCCACACACACTTTGAGAGCAGATTAACAGCCTATATGTTGAACTGCAGCGGTCCACATTAAACAGTTGATCTGTAACTCATGTGTGTACTGCAAGCATAACTTTGGGATAGTATTTGCATTATTTAGGTCTCTAGGTTGCCTTGGTGAGCAGTCTCACCATATATGTGCAGTATTTTCTTCATTTGCATGTTATGGGATATACTACTATGTGCATGCAGATTATGTGGGGATATATGACGGAACCTCAGGGGTTTGTTTGCTTTTATCTTATGATACATTTGTATAAAGATGTTCAAAGGTTTAATGGATTGTGCTTCAAAGGAAATATGCCCAGCCTGCACCGATGCTGGCAACAGCCTACTTCATGCAGACATACTGTACATCTACCACCTGTCCTGCAGCGTCCTTCCATGATAAAGATCCTACTAATAGTAATTGGTTAAAAGACTCAGTTTTATTCGAAAGTATTCCTCTTCTCTAAGGGTTTTTAAACTCTTCCGCACCCTTGAACTCTGAAAACCTTTTCACGCATGGCCTCCTACGGTCCAAACGAGTGAGAACAGGTGAACTGGAACTACTACGTTGTTCTGGGTTACCGGCTTATTTGAGTTTTCCATAAAGTCGCTGGGCTGGAAGAAGTCTGGATCACAGTGAAACGCGTGGAGTACGCCTGGCGCATTCCACCACAGACATGTCCAACAGGTGGAACGAAATACTTTCATTGGGTGTGTCTGGAGTCATGCAAATTCATAGAGAGAAACCAGATAAGAATGAACCAGGTTGAAAGATATTTAGTCTTTTTCATTACACATTGACTCAACAAGTAGGTATGCCCTATATGTGATGCATGGGGGCGCCATGCTAGAGAGGGCGCCAAAACGATGGCAGGAAATTGATTCCAAGTCGGCATTTTCTGTATTTAATAGTGACAACTGTTTCTGCATATTCAAATGATTTGTTCAATAACTGATCAGGCGCCCCTCCGCTCCTTCACCTACCTTCTTGCTATTTCATATAAAGGCGCTTCAGACCTTTTGAATTTGCCCCAATAATGAGTCTGCGTTCACCTCAGACAGTACATAGTTGCATTAATCTTCCTCTGCAACTTCTAGTCATGCAACGACTTTGTGACGTAATAAGCAATGATTTGAATGTTTTTGCCCCAACACTTTTTAATTGGATTAAGATATGGGCTTTGACTGAGCCGTCGTCTAAGACTACATTATCTAAGCTGTGCTCCAGTCTCAATCTTTCACAGCCTCTAACAATCAACAGAATGTAAGACTTTGCCTTTGATCAGGGTTGACTTGATCAATAATGATTGTTTCCTCACTTGATTTGGTCAAACACTTGAGGGGCTACTCAGGCAGCTGTTTTGACGTCGTTTTGACACGAGCATGGGTCACGCAGTTGCTCTCAAATCCCGTGGGAATTCCTCACTACTCGTTTAGAAAAAAGAAAGAGATCAAGTGGATAATTCAAAAGACATGTGGCTTGTGGGCCTATTGATGAGCTAACTCTATCCGCCCAAGTTAGTTTTTTTTTTGTTTTTTTTTTCCTTTTTCTCTTTCTTCATTTTTGGGATTTCAGTTTTTCTTTCCTGCATGCCCCGGATGCCCCACATTTTCCTTTTGCTCTAATTGCCGCCTTACAAAACTGTGTCAGCAAGTGGGAAGAGTTTTGATAAGGGCTACGCCTCCGCTTTTGCGTCAGTAATTTGATTTCATCGGGGACACGTGAAGCTGGACTCACCATTGCGTACGTGGCCGCAACATAGCCTGCGGGGGGTATTTATAGCTCCATTGCGATAGCCCCGTTGGCAGCCACATCATTTTGGTGAGCGGCCGATTGAAATTGATCTGGCTCGGATAAGCGACTCTCCCTGCCAGGGAAATGTGAGGAACCAAATTTGTCGAGCCTCGTGCTGTGGTTGCATCCCTAAACCTGTGAGTGGGGCGCGCTTGTATCAAGTTCCCTGCAGTCATGCTTTCCGTGGCAGGGTGCTAATGCAAATGTGGCTGGCCTTGCGAGAAGATGCCTTGTGCGTTGCGTGAAGTAGTCTCTCTTGGTCTTTGAGGAGGTGTGAAAGAAACTTCCATGGAGGTATCAGGGAAACTTTGGGAAACAGGTTAAACTTGTCAAATACGCTTATTTCATCAGAGCTCCTTGTTCTCCACAGGTTTCGGTCACTAGTCGTGTTTGCAGCCTCCCAGCCAGGTTGCCTTGTGGATTAGTGTCTGGACTCTGCGTTATGTAACAATGTCAGGTCTCCAGTCAGTCTGCTAATCTGGCAGCCACATTGCATAACTGTCCATGACCTCCCTCTCCACATTCCCTCGCACCTTAACGCTGTTGCGTTTAATTTGCTCAGTAAATATGTGTCTCCTAATGTTCTGCTCTGAGCGCCCACATGGTTGCGTGGCGCCGGGGTCACACATGCAAACGAATGCAGATGAGTGAAATTGCGTGACTGTTGGGTATCTACCAGGCCAGAAACGTTCCCCACTTT